>NC_135369.1:169896752-170199782 GCF_049243985.1 Paroedura picta | reverse complement strand
GACTTCGATCAAGTGTCTCCTTCTCAAATTGTCAGGGGTGATCTGGTATTGAGGCAAGACTCTATGGTAGAATTGCTTCTTACCATAGAGTTTTGCTCCAAAACAAGAACATTGGCACCTTGACATCCCTACATTATTTCCAGGTGATATAGAAACATTGCATTTTTAAAGCTTCTTACTGTTTGGGAGAGATTTCCCCCAGTTTCTCAAGCCTTCCAAGCAAGGGGAAAGAAGCCAAACCAGGGGATCTCCAAGCCCCAACTGGGGACTGGCAACTCTGAGCATAGCCTTTTGGGTAGTCAAAGAGGTCCAATCCATTGTTTGCACCAGCATAAAAGTTGGCCAGATCCAATCCATTGCTTGTATTAATAGTTCTTGGAGTGCTTTGGTTCATAGGCCTTCTTTATGTCCTCTAGCATAGTTTTAAACTTGGGCTATAAGGAAAAGTCGAGCTCTCAACATGTTGGTTTCGTCCTAAGTTATTACTTTGCCAATGGTAGAGAAAAACCGTCTAAAGGAGCAATACCAAGAAATTAACTGACTGCAGTCTGTCTTTTTCAAAGTTCTAAAATGCCTTCTTCTCTGAAGTGTTATCACCGGACATAAATTCCGGGTTGCAAAGAACAAGGCGAGATAACTGGTGATTTCCTTATTATGGTAACGATTCCCACAGGATATCACTTTCTGAAGAAAGCAAACATGGGAGCCATGTTTTTAAACATGTCAGTGGTCTATGGCCTGTCCTAACTATCACAGCAGTCAGGCAATAAGATACTTACAATGCAAGCTGAAGTACAGCTACACCTTTTAAAGTCCAGTGAAGCTAATGGGTGTAGAAGGGTATAGCTCTGCGTAAGATGGCTCTGCTAATCACAAACATTTCTGAGTGCCAGTTGCCTAATTGCAGGATGTCGTTATGAAATTTGCTTCAAATATTCCCAGCTGCCAACCACCAGCTTTTCTCCCAGTAAGTCTTTCATTTTCCCACAGCAGTTTGGAAAATGTAAACAACAACCCCTTGAATGTCTAAAGCAGGGGTAGTCAAACTGCGGCCCTCCAGATGTCCATGGACTACAATTCCCAGGAGCCCCTGCCAGCGAATGCTGGCAGGGGCTCCTGGGAATTGTAGTCCATGGACATCTGGAGGGCCGCAGTTTGACTACCCCTGGTCTAAAGCGTTTCAATCTCATACGATAGCAGGCCCGAGCAAACAATTTTACACGCAAGAATAAGGTGACCAGATTGTCCCATTTTTGGAGGGACATCTGGGGGTACCTGGCAAATTGTACTTATGTTGAAATTAAAAATATATTGCAACACTATTTTTGCATTCTATGCGTTCTATGAAACTTTTTGTTGCTCCATATATACAAAATTATTAATCAAGAACCCCCCCGGTCAATGGTGTCCCGCTTTACCAATGTTGAAATCTGGTCACCTTATGCAAGAAGGCTTCCAGAGCACGTGACTTCCAGAGCACGTGAAATTGTATCCTACTGAATTGGGCCATCGGGCCATCTAACCTAGCAGTGTCTACTCTAACTTGCAGCAAGGGATGGAGTCTTTCACAGTTTTGCTATCTGAAATTGCTGTCAGTGCTGTTGGATAGACCATTCAAACCATAAACGTGTTGTTTTGTTAATAAAGAAAGCTGGCGATGGAGTGCCTCCATATTGTATTGGGCATCGAAAGCAGCCATAGGTGAGTGGCGTAGCGATGTTAGAAGAACAGTCAGTAGCCCAGAAGAGATATTTACAATTAGAAATGGGAAAATAAGAAGAACAAATATGAAGAAGAGGAGGAGGTGGAGAAAGAAGAACTGTCCCAGAGAATTGGACCAGAACCAATGGAATGAAATTAATTCAAAAGAATTTTCAGCTGAACATCCGGAAGAAGTTCCTTACAGTTAGAGTGGTTCCTCAGTGGAACAGGCTTCCTCAGAAGGTTGCGGGTTCTCCTTCTTTGGACGTTTTTAAGCAGAGGCTAGATAGTCATCTGATTTTATGAAAATGCTGATTTTATGAACTTAGGCAGATTGTGAGTGGGTGGGCAGGAAGGGATGTGCCAGTGTTTGTCTCTTGTGGCCCTTCCTTGCATACCCAGGGAATTGTTGATCACCATTGTGAGATGGTAGGTGAATTTCTCCCAGGGCTGGCTGGATTCTGGAGATTTTTGGTGGACAGATCAGTTGGGCATGAAATTGGGGTCACTGTGGGAGGACAAGTAGTTGTAAGTTCCTGCATTGTGCAGGGAGTTGGACTAGATGCCCCCAGAGGTACTTTACAACTATGATTATGATTCTGACTGTTTTTTAATATCCTACTTTTCACTACCCAAAGGAGTCCCAAAGCAGCTTATGGACCCTATGAAGTAGGTGGGGCTGAGAGAAATCTAAGATAACTAAGACTAGCCCAAGTCACTTAGCTGGCTGTACCTAAAGAAATGGGGAATCAAACCTGGCTCTTCAGATTAGAGTTTGCTGCTCTTTAACCATTACAGCCCGCTGGCTCTGGCTAATAATTACTTATTAACAGGATTCCTTTTTAGATATCACAAAGACATTTTGAAATAAATCAAAAGAGATTTGGAGCTTTAAAGAAAATCAATACTAGAGAACAAATCTGCACTACTCCTGATATTACTGAACTATAGGATGTCAAAAAGTAATGACAAATGCCTGAGTTTGCTGTAAAGCAGAAACCTAAAAAAAGAACCCAACACACAATCCCAGATTCATTGCTATTTATTGCCCATTAAATATGTTTTTTAACTTGCTGTAGACATAAAGCCTGTTTGGAACCAAAGAGCATGAATGTTTGAAGGTGTGGTGTGGTGGTTATGAGTGTCCAACCAAGATTCAGTTGGAAATCCCACTCATGCCATGGAAACTCGCTGGGTGAACTTTGGCCGGCCAAAAGCCCACAGCGGAACCCAACCTTTCTCAATATTTTTACCATTGAGAAACCTCTGGAACATTCTTCAGGTTTCAAGAACCCCCAGAAGTGATGTGATAGTGCAGAATATGGTTGGGAAGCATTGCTGTGTTCCTGGCCACCCAGGGGCCCTCCCCTTCCCACCTCCTCCAGGCCCATCCTTGGCCATTTTGCAGTGGGTGGGTGGATCGACATGACTATATATGTCATACCACCCATTAAATGTTTAACAAATTTTAAAAATATTTTTAAAATCCAGGAAATCCTTCCAGGGCTGTCAAGAAACCCCACGGTTTCATGAAATCCTGGTTGAGAAAGCCTGATCTAACCTTCCTCCAAAGAGTGCTATAAGAATGAAATGGAGGAGAGGAGAAAAACGTATGCCACTTGAGTCCCCATTAAGTTGAAAGACAAGGGATAAATGAATTAAATAAAGACATAAATATTTAGGCTTACATTGCACACAGCATATGTTTACTTCAATTTTTGGAGAAAAACGAGACCGCAATTCCTCTTTGCAACTTGTTTCCTACTTTTGTGGTTTAGATAAGCCGCATCTGCCTCTTCTCCATGAATACCTTGAGGATGTTCAATCAGAGCTGTGGATGGTGAGCACAAATCTCATCCTCCCCTTACACGCATTCACTGAAGAGCAATATTTTCGCTATCTTCCGCTCTTCCCGTTAAAACTGCATTACCTCCAAACGACACAGAACATTAGTTTTGCTAATTAACGTGATCTTTGTTACATAATACAGATTATGCCTGATAATGGCGGGCAAAATAAGCTCTTAAAGCTTATGGACTCCTGTGGTGAAATCCTGAAAGCACTCAGGTAAATGGCAGGACTCCTATTAACTTAACCGAGTTAAGCTTTGGATTCTACTTCAAATTAAAGTGATACAGCGGCAGTAGGGCCAAGCCAATGCAAATGTCCATGAATATCCTTGTCAGCACTGAAAGCTTGCCCCCCTTAGGTGATCGTTTTAAAAGGGAAACAAACGTTATCCTTCCTCTGAATAGGCTTTGTCTGCCCTGGGTCGTGTTGGCATGTAGCCTCTAAAGTTTCCTGGCTCTCGAGAGAGGGTGGGTCTTCCTCTGAGAGCTGGGCCCATTCTGCACCTATTAGTTAATGCACTTTCAATGCACTTTATAGGTAGATTTTCCTGTTCTGCACAGGAAAATCCAGCTGCCAAAGCACATTGAAAGTGCATTATCCTGTGTCTTACACATGCAGAAAAGACCAATAACTGAGAGATCCAGCCTCAGGCTTCCATATTTTAAACCCTCCCACGTTTTGGCCCCCTAATTCAGGCTTTCCCAACCAGGGTTTCTTGACAGCCCTAGAAGGATTTCCCGATTGGATGGGAGTTAATTTTTTTTAAAGAAAATTATCAGGGGATATGACCATATATGCTGACCCTCCCACCACTCCCAAATTTCGGCAATCATGGGCCTAGAGGGGGTGGGAAGTGGAGGAGCCCCAGGTGGGCATGTACACAGCCAGGCTTCCCAATGATGATGATGTTAGCCATTCAGTCGAGTCCAACTCTTGCAGTCCTATGGCACAACTGCTGCCATGATTTCCAGTCTTGTACTGCTACTTTTAGATGTTCTGACTAGTGTCCATTTTAATCATATCTAACCACCCTGTACTTTTGGCCTTCTTTCCTTTTTCCACTGACCAATCCTAGCATAATTGCTCTCTCCATTGAGTTGGATCGCATGGTATGGCCAAAGTAAGTGAACCGGAGTTTAATGGTTTTGCTTACCAGCGATAGATCAAGCTTTATGAGCTGTAGCATTTCCTTGTTTGTGACTTTTGCTGTCCATGGAACCCACAGAAGCCTTCTCCAACACTAGAGTTAAAATAAATCGATTCTTCTCCTGTTTTATTTTTTCATTGTCCAACTTTCACAACCATAAGTGGCTATTGGAAATATGATAGATCTAACTAATCCACATTTGGTAGTCAGGCTTATGGTCCTTGTTTTTCAATGTTCTGTTCAAGCTTGCCATTGCTGAGCAACCCAGAGCAATCCGACATTTTATTTCCATACTCCAACCACCATGCTCATCAATTCTGCACAATTTTATATTCTGTACAATCACACCACTTCTGGGTTTCCTGAAGCCTGAAGAATATTTCAGGGGTTTCCCAAGGGTCAAAAAGCTGAGAAAGGCTGCCATAATTTATCCCGTGATCTCTGGGGTTCAGCCAGGCCACATGAACCTATTTAATCCCTTTTCAAAATTGTTTCTTACTGGGACCATCACTACATCCTCTGACAACAGACTCCACATTTTAAGCACCCTCCATGTAAAGAACACATCTTTAAAGTTGTTCAACTTGTCAATAAGGATGGACAAGCCAAATTAGCAAGTTTTGAGGATTGTTTGTTTGTTTGTTTGCATCCAGACACAATAAACGTATGGTGAACTCATAAGGTTTTCAAGGCAAAAAATGAACAGAGATGGCTTGCCATTGCCTGCCTTTGCATAGCAACCTTGCGCTTCCTTGGTAGTCTCCCTCCTACATATTAACCAGAGCAAATCCTGCTTAGCTTCCAAAACTGGACAAAAGCAAGCTAGCTCAAACCATCCAGGCTAAGTGGTAGACAAGATAAGAAGGGACCTGTGAACGGATACTCTGCAGGTAAAACGAGAACATGAATGACACACAGAGCAAGGTGCCTTAAAAACAATCATGACATTTACTCCAAAGCTTCCCTACCCCACTCCCTCCCCTTCTCATTACGAAAACATCAAAGGAACCGGTTGACAAGGTGCTAATGCAACGAAGAAGCACATCACCAATTCCAGGAAGCCAAGACAGGGATCAGTATTATAGTCAGGTTGTTGTGACAGTTTGTGTAAGACACCTAGCTAGGTGCCAGACTTGATCAAGACAAAGCCATTGTTCAAAATGGCACATTGGAGGAATGGACTTCCGTCGCGTTGCAAGTCTCTCTTGCGAGCGCTCATCCATACCAAGTACCGCTGGAAAAGACACCTATCTCAGTAATATAGCCGCGCTATTTGCAAAGGCACGTGAGGTCTTTGAACAGTACCGTACGGTTTATTAAATGCTCTTCAGATTTATCAACAAGCAAAAGACAGAAGCTAAATAAAGCTAGCAAAGCGACACGCATGAACTGAAAATATACAGTGCCCCTGGTTTCCGAGCGACGATTTCCTACCATCCATATGTATGATATGTCATCATGGGTCTGGGGAAGTGAATTGTCTTGCATTATTCCTATCTGTGCTAAATTGCAAAACAAGTCAGCCCTTTTCACAGCCAGTTCGTGGAGCATCTGTGTTTTGACATGATACACCCATCTATTGGGGAAAGATTTAATCAAAAGCAGTGAAAGACTCATATTCTTTCTTTAGGTTGATGATGTTGGTGAAAAGTGGTGCCCAGTCACGGCTGACTTCTGGCAACTCTGTGGGGGTTTTAAGACAAGAGATGTTCAGAGGTGGCTTGCCATTGCCTGGCCCCCTGTCATGAACCTGAAATTCCTTGGATGCGTCTCTTCCAAATACTAATCAGGGCTGACCCTGCTTAGCTTCCGAGATTTGATGAGTTCAGGTTAACCTGGATTATTGGTAGATACTGGAATCAGAATCAATGTATACAACCAGGTTCTCCTCTCTAAATCCTAGAAAATTCTCTATATTATTTAGAGTAACAGCGATAGGCAATCACAAACACACACAACAATCTGAATTCGAGTGACAATGGATCAGGTAACATGATGCACAAATTGTTCATAATTATATGTTTTGGTCTTGACAAAGGAATTTAATGGAGACCAGGTATAACTTGATGGATCAAGAGAAGGGGGCTAATTTAAGTCACAAAAAAACTTGTGAAAAGCTGCATACTTTGGCCTCAGTTCAGACATAACTCAACATCATGGATTGCCCTGGTAGAACCATCACATAGTTATTATTTTTGATTTCTGGGAAACTTCTAAGGCTCCAATCTAGGCTTTGTCCTCACTCTAGGTAGATGTACCTGACTCCCAGTCTCTTTAGCAAACACAGAATTCACAACAAACATATTGTTGTAGGGGCTAGCATGCCAAACCATAGCCCAAGGTTATGATTTTTCTATTTAAGCCAAACATCAGCCCCCATCTCTGTGCATGTGTTCCTTGGGTATTCTACATACACCACCTGCATGTGTGTAGGATGCTCCATTTTTTCTCTGAGGTGCTCTTTGCTTGTTGATCTGCAGGACTTTCCCACATTGTAACAGTAACTGTAACTACCCCCAGTTCCCATTCAACCCTGCTTTCCTTAGTTTATATTCTTGTATGTGTTTTCTTTGTTTTGGCATACAAGTTTGTAAGATATCCCTATTTCTTAATAAGACCTACTTTGTTTATTCCAGTCTGGTTCAACTGAGAGTGTCTAAAAGGGAATACCCTGGTATACCCCGGTGGAAATCCCATTGTTAAACCTCTCGCTAGCCAAATTCCTCGTTCCAGTATCTTTTGGGTAATAGAAAGGCTTGATTCTTCTCAATAAATAAAAGGGACATTCTCAAATTTAAAAACAAAATAAGGGAGGGAAAGGTTCTATGGTGACTTCCAGCAATTTGGGGCCCAGCATGGTAATTTAGGCACATGTTTCTTCATGGCACATCTCTCCTGCTTTTGTTTGGAAATTAAGCAGTTCAAAGAATAGATACTTTCCCTCTTTTTACTGTACCTAGCAAAACTGAGTGTGATTTCGGCTGTTCCCTTGGCACTGCTGCAGTAACTATGCTCCGTAATGATGATTTGTTGCTTTTCGGAGATGATGGTGTGCAATCTGTGGCTCGATTTATGATAATTATATAGCATTTCCTCCTAGCTTTAAAGGCTGGTGAAGTACAGTGCTTCAGTTTAAAAAAAAAATATTGGGAAAGGGCTGAAAGAGCAGCGGAGGCATTTCGATTAAGAAACTTTAACAGCTTCTCTTGCCAAGCCAATCAGGCATGCAAATCAGATGTATCCCCTCCCCCCCAACAGATGGTCCTCAAAGAATTCCACTATTTTGAACTATAACAAGCACTCCCATTAGGCTTCATTTAACCACAAGAGTCAGGCACATGCTGAAAAATGCAAGATGCACAGACATCTCCACCTAGCCACCAATGTAGGTCCTAAGCAGAGACAATCCTAAGGCATTTTTGATGCTTGAAGCAGAACATCCAAATAGCTCACCACCAATGGGATAAAAAGAAATAATGGGTTGAATCCCACAAGGTATTTCCACAGGCACACAGTACTTGCATAAAGCCAAAAGGCTAAGATTACCTCACGGCCAGCTTCTGCTGAGTGAGAGCAATGGTATTCCCACTATCAATTCAGGCCGTGTGAGACACAGGACAGTGTGTTCCTTCTGATACAATTTCAAAAGCCCATTAAATTTAAAAAATCATGCGAACCGTCTGTTGCTCCAGCCATTGCTCCATATGCGCACGGTTATCTCGTTACAAATTACACCAAGGTGCTATTGCTGCAGCGGGGCTTCTGCTATGGCCTGAGTAAGTGGGACGGGGCTATGTACAGTGTCTGCCCACCCATCAGTGGATCTAACCCATGGCGAGAAAACTCCCGACTGCCTTTTTACAGCTCTTGGAAATCCGCTGCCCCAACTCTGTACAAGCAGAGACGACCCGTCAGCTGAAGATGAATAAACAGAAAGAAATTTCCAAGCTGGCAATGGCAAAAAGTTTTATTCAGAACGAGCTCCTAGGTATAAAACCTCGTTTTCGTATTTTACTTCCTCAGTAAACTGTAACAAAAGCAAAGTATATCATGTAGCCAGATGGACGCGGACACTGGAAATAGGGTATCAGATTTAAAACAGTTTCACTACTTATCAGGGAGGTCTTATCCACATGGTACAAAACCTGATGGCTGCTATGAGGACTTTGTTATTCCTTCTGCTCTGGGATTTCTGTGGCTCCCAGGTACACAGGGACCAGATTCTGATCACGACTGTTGAATTTCAGGAGAAGAGGTTTCAACCTCCCACACACACACACACACTTCCTCCATTTTCACACTGACGTGACCCCCGAGACTTATTTCTTCCATTGGACAATATCCATAGCTACATATATTTCCCAGTGGCACAAAAATCAGCTCCCCAAGACCAAGGAATCCTGATAGCTTTCACAGAATCCTCATGAAAGCCTTCATGGGGGGAAAAAAATGAAGATTTTAAATTATCATCATTCCAGCAGCCTCCATACTTAAGACACTTTGACAGCAAATATAGCAGGGGAGGGAATATACTGTGAGCTATTAGCAAAGAGGTGGGGGACTGAAAATCAAGAAGGGCATAACAGATTGTGCATAGGCCTGACTCAGATGGTGTGAAACTGAAGCACTCTGGTACCAGTTGCATATACTATGAGTATTTTTGAGCAACATACTGAAGAAGAAGAGTTGGTTCTTATATGCCGCTTTTCCCTACCCGAAGGAGGCTCAAAGCGGCTTACAGTCGCCTTCCCATTCCTCCCCCCACAACAGACACCCTGTGGGGTGGGTGAGGCTGAGAGAGCCCTGATATCACTGCCCGGTCAGAACAGTTTTATCAGTGCCGTGGCGAGCCCAAGGTCACCCAGCTGGCTGCATGTGGGGGAGCGCAGAATCAAACCTGGCTCGCCAGATTAGAAGTCCGCACTCCTAACCACTACACCAAACTGGCTCCCAAACTGAAGACACAAGACGTGTTGGAATGGACAGATACGGACTCTCCCCCTCCCAATTATTTTAAATTATGTGTGTCTTTAGCTTACTGTGGGTGTGTGCTGAGATCATGGGGGAAAGATCTAGGCATGATTTCATTCTAAGCCCCAGAAGAATTTGGAACAGCAAACATGGAGGTGGAAATGTAAGACGGAAGGGGAGAAATCCATGAAAGTCAGGACTTCAAAGAACTGCCAACTCATTTCTCTGCATTTTGCTCATGTATACGAGAAACAGAACATGAAAAAGGAATCAGATAATCCAATTATGTAAAGCATTAGGAAAACAGTACAGAGGGTATTTTTTATGTTCGGCTAATGGAATCTTAAGTTGTATTGACAATGAAAACCAATTACAAGTTCAAAACACACCCACACCCATCCCAATATCTGGCTATGTGAGCATTTTTACTTTAATAAAATGGCATGACAATCCTGAAATACCCAAGTGAAAGTTAATTACAGATACAGAATGTCCCCTCTTTGTACTCCTATGATTTCAGGATTTTGTATAGCAATGCAATCAATTGTAAGAACACTTTCCGGTAGTAAGCTCCATTAAGAACGTAAGGAGAGCCCTGCTGGATCAGACCAGTGGTCCATCTAGTCCAGCATCCTGTCTCACACAGTGGCCAATCAGTTCCTCTGGAGGGCCAATAACAGGGCATAGAGGCTGAGGCCTTCACTAGAACATAATAAGAACCTGCTGGACCAGACCAGTGGTCCATCTCGTCCAGCATCCTGTCTCACACAGTGGCAAACCAGTTCCTCTGGAGGGCCAATAACAGGGCATAGAGGCCGAGGCCTTCACTATAACATAATAAGAGCCCTCCTGCACCAGACCAGTGGTCCATCTAGTCCAGCATCCTGTCTCACACAGTGGCCAACTAGCTCTTCTGGAGGTCCACCAACAGGGCACAGAGGTTGAGGCCATCCACTGATGTTCCCTCCTGGCACTGGGTTCTAGAGGTTCCCTTCAGTCACTGTGACTACCATCCAGCGCCACTGAAAGACCTATCCTCCATGAATCTGTCTAATCTGCTTTTAATACTGTCCATGCCTGTGGCCATCACCACATCATCTGGCGGTGAGTTCCACATTTTAGTAAATAGCTATTTCCTTTTGTCTGTCCTGAATCTGATGCCATTCAGCTTCACTGGGTGCCCACAAGTTCTAGTATTTTGGGAAAAGGAGAACAAGTTCTCTTTGTCAACTCTCTCCCTTTCCCCGTGCATAATTTTACAAACTTCTATCACTTGATTAGGATTCTGAGTAGACCTGTTTAGGTTTGCTCTCATGGTTATATATTTCATTTGCTTGGCAGGGGAAAAAAATTAAGGTGCCATCCTGAAAGAGTTATACCGTTCAAAGGCCATGAAAGTCAACTGGCTTAGAAAGGTGTAACTCTGTTTAGGATTACACTATAAATTATGCAGGTCTGTGGCACGGATATGTCTGTAGAGACCAAAAGAACAGGTATCATCCATGGTTCTTATTCCAAGTATTTCAGGAGTTGAATAACCTTGCCTATGAATGCAAACAAGACAGCTAAGACATTCTTTTCTGGAACTTCTACATATCCAGAGTGAGCCAGTCATGGGCGTTCTTTAACACATGGTGTAGTTTTTTGGGGGGGTGGGGGGGAGCACCCAAAAAACACTTGGTCTTTGAGCTACAGAGTTGCCCACTTGAGGTTTGGGGATAGAGCCTGGGAAGGAGAGGGGTTGGGATGGAGGGACCTCAGCAGAGTTGAGGACAAGTTAGATCTGGGCCCTTCCATGAAACCAGGTCATCGAGCTCCTCATATGCCCTGAGGCACCAGTCCGAAGCCTGTGGAGCAGGAGGTAGGCTACTGTTACCGCGGAGGGGGGGGTTACTACCAGGGGATCCCCTAGAATTAGTGCGATCAGGACCCTCGCTCCTAAGGAAAGAGCTCTTGGTGGCTGCTGGACAGGGGAGGAGAGATGGGGAGTTAACTCCAATGAATTGCCATCTTTTAATGTATCGGGGGTGGGTTATGGGTTGGGTTGTTTTATTCTTTTATTGTAAACTGCTGCAAGTCTGGGAGTGGCAGTATATAAGTTAAAACATAAACGTAAACGTAAACGTAAACGAATGAATGAATGAATGAATGCCATACAGTCCACTCTCCAAAGTAGTCATTTTCTCTAGGGGAGCTAACCTCTGAAGTCTGGAGATCAGTTGTAATTTCAGGTGATCTCCAGGCCCCACCGGGAGGTTAGTAAGCCTAGCTTTCCCTGGGTCTCTGGCTGTACTTTGGTTTGTTGTCGAGTTACGAAACTGCCGCCTCATACTTCAGTGGCAACAATCACATGCCACAGCCAACATTGCTCTTAAAGAATGCAACAGAGCTCTTTCCTGAGAATCCCACCCCTCACACTTCTCCATGTTGTCCCTTATTTGTTCACCAATTGGTTGGACCACACATCACAGCCACGCCTTCCCTCTCAAGGTATCTTACATGGACTCCTCCTGTGTCAATATATAATACCTGCAAAAGTCAGGACTTGGAGCCAGCATAATTAAACATAAGGTATTTTTCCAATTCAGTGGTGGCAGAAATATGATACAATACGATACGATAACATTTATTGTGTTTAGCCAAAGGCCATTACAAAACATCATTAAAAACAATATGGTACAATAATGGATAAAACAATATTTCTCCAATATTGCGGACATAAAATTGTAGACGAGGGCTACTGAGTTACAATTTAAAAGAAATACGGTGTATCAAGGTGGGGGTGGCAGAAATCTGTTTGCGTATTAGTATCTAAGCTAAAGAGCCCCATTGCCTTTATCTCCTTCAGTGCTGTCAGGCACGTATTGTTTATGTTTATGTTTATGTTTATGTTTATGTTTATGTTTATGTTTATGTTTATGTTTATGTTTATGTTTATGTTTATATACCGCCCTCCCCCCAAGGCTCAGGGCGGTTTACAGAGAAGAGGAGACCGATACAGATAACATGAGGTAACACATGTGACAACAGCAATAACAGTACAACAACAATAACCCCAACATGATAACAGCAATAATAATAATGATAGAACTGCAAAGGAGCCTCAGCTCAACTCTTACTGGGACCCAGTGGTTTAGGGAGATTAGTGGCGGTCGTAATGGGGGGGGGGCTGAGGGCCAATCGGAAGCGATGGTCTGGGTCAACCTCAACCAAATGCCTGGTGGAGGCATTATATCTGAGCATTACAAGACTGAGATGAAATAGTAACATTAGATTGTCCCAACCATTCCCGCATCGCCAACCATTCCCGCATCATCCCCGTGCGTTCCATAATGCCGGAAATAACTGTCTGAAGACCGTCGGTCTCCAAGAGTGGAAGCACCATCCGGCCATCTGTGCCATCAAAACAGAGCTGCTATCACGAGGGCACCTAAGCAGCAAGGGATGTAAATCCCGAGGACATACATTATTTGCCTACAGATATGCCTACAAAATTCTTTGCCAGGTCCCAGGGTCCCATGGAGCCCTGTTACTTAGCATACCCCTGAAAGTTGGCCCCCACTGTCTTTTCTTGAAAAGATTATTCCAGAGAGAATAGTCACAGTGATCTCATTGGGCATGTGCTATTGTCTCTGAGGTGCAAGACGGAAATAGAACGCAAGTAAGGGTGATGCACCGGGAAGGGGGGGGGGGAATAGGGAAATTGCTGCATTCAACTGTCAGAGACAAAATGTCCTCAGATACATCCAGTTCATTACTTATGCAATCGTTCTCTGCATAGAAATTACTCTTGGACAATCATTCTGATGATCGTTCTAAAAGGAGAATCTGACAAAGGACGGGCAAAATTGAGGACTTTGGTGACAGCAAGGTCAAATGATAATAAACACCCCAAATTGCTTTTTAGACTACTCTCTCTCTCGCTCTCTGATTCTCTCTAGGGATGCATCAGGACCACTGCAATATTCCTATAGATATCTTGAAAAGCCAGAATTGAGTAAGTACAAATAACAGGATAGAAATACAAATAAGAGGATGGAACGCTGAGGAGAAGTAGAAATCATTTAACCATCCAGCCATCGGAATGGTCTTTTATCTGGGGAAAGGCCCCTCGCCGTTCCAGTCATTCATGGCTTCTGGCAGAAAAATGGTAAAGTTCAGCCAAGTGAGTGAATTCACTCCAAATTTAAACACTTAAAAATCCCACATATTCTAAACAGAGAAGCTGTGAAATCACAAGGGACATCTTTCACCCTGGGTTGGTGCCATCTTCTTCCTGCATGGTCAAAGACACTGACAAGCCAGACTGGCTCCTTCACTGTGTCAGTCCCAAAGGTTAGCTATCACCCTGGAGGTCACCTAGCTCACCTCTCACCACTCCTACCTGTTCCAGTGCAGAAGGTAGGAATCTTTTCCCAGCCGGCATCCTTCTTCTGTCCTGACTGCGGCATTTTCAGCAGGGGTAAGCCAAGAGGAAGCTCAACCTTCTGGGACAGGTGGGAAAGGTTCCTTTTGGTTTTCCTGTTTGATGAAGTGTCACATCATCATCATCATCATCATCATTAAATGTGTTACCTGCCACTCCCAAGCAGGCTTGTGATGGGTTACAGGTGTCCAGTTAAAACTCCCATTAAAAACCCCATTAAAATGGGCAAGAAATACCAATACAAAACCCACAACCCAGCAACACAGCGGAACCCCCCTATCCCTAACTCCTACTCCTACCTCCAGAGAGAGGAGAGACAAAATACCCAAAAAGTTGTACCTAGACACCAGGAGGGCCCATTGATCTTCCTCCCACTGCCCCGGCCTCAACTGTAGACCTGGCGGAAGAGCTCTGTTTTGCAGGCCCTGTGGAACGCTGGAAGGTCCCCAGAAGACTTGGTGCTCTCCAGCCTGCAAAAGCCACAAGCTTCCTAGCATCTCTCCTCTAGCGAGAAGGGCGATGTGAACACAGATGAACAATCTGGGTGAAAGTACAAATGTTGAGTCCAAGGGAACCTTTAAGACCAGCAACATTCAAGTCAAGTCGTAAGCTTTCGTGGGCACTTACGACGTGAACAAAACCTGGTTGGTCTTAGACCGTTTATGCACTGAGAACTTCACTGCCCCACCTCTCGCGCAGGAGCACAAATAGGGGGTGGATGAGACACAATGGGCCAAATGCTCCCCCATGTGGGTGCAAGAAGTGGTGGGGCAACCTGCCATGACTAAAACTCCAGCCTGCAGCCTGGCATGAAACCTCTAGTGCATAAACGGTCTTAAAGGTGCTATTGGACTCCTCATTTGCTCAGCTACTTCACATTAACATGGCTACCTACTTGAGTCCGGTGATAGTCTGATGTTTTGAGCAGGGAGGCCAGATTTTCAGTATTGTTTCCAAGCACAACTATCGGCTTGGAGGAACAGCTGTGTTTTACAGGCCCTGCGGAACTATCCTGTTTATCTCTCCCACTGCGATCAGTGAGGGTTAACAATGTGGATGGAGAAAACTGCAGAGTATTCCCACAGAGATTTTTCTGTGGGCACATGACAAGATTTATTACGGCACATGACCAGCAATCAAAATATATACAGTTAGATAGAAGAGGTTAAAGTTTATAAGAATAAGAAATTAAAGCATTAAAATGCTAAAAACACAGTTATAGTAATGTTAAAAATAAGATTGGATAATCAAGGTACATGACAACTTTAGCAAGTTATACAGTCCTTTATGTCCTCCAGTTTCCTTCCAAACACTCTTAATTTTGGTAGCCTGCCAAGCAAATTTGGCTGCTTTGTTTCCTTACAGATATCCAGAATATCCATGGAGTATCTCTGAATGCCTCCCCCCCCCTTGAAAAATACATTGCTCAGCATAGAGTTGTTGGTTGCCTCACAATATCTATTCCATTGTTGCTGGCTTGTTTAAAAAAAAAACAGGTGTCAGCTCTGGGTTGGGAAAGACCTGGAAACTTTTGGGATGGAGCCAGGAGTAGGTGGGATTTGGAGCAGAGAGGGACCTCAGTAGAGTCTAATGTTATGGAGTCCACCCTCCAAAGCAGGCATTTTTCTCTGTCGCCTGGAGATGAGCTGTAAAACTGGGGGATCTCCGGGTCGCACCTGAGGACAACCATCCCTCAGGGGAAACGTGCCATGCAGAGGCCCCGTTGCTGCTGGGTTTTATCTACAGCAGCACCAGCAGCAGAGAAACCAAAGGAACTCAGCCCCATGTGGAAGATGCTAACATAATAAATTTGACTGTCTCCACACACAAGCACAAGCACAAAAACCCAACAAAACCTTGGCCTACAGAGGCTATCCCAGGGAAACACAACTGGCCTCACTCAAGACCAAGGCATTTTTGGTCCTGGCCACGACCTGGTGGAATGAGCTCCCAGGTGAGCTGTGGGCCCTGCGAGAGCTTCCAGCTTTCCGCAGGGCCTGCAAAACGGAGCTCTTCCGCCAGGTCTTTGGTTGAGTCTGGGGTGATGTGGAAGATCCCCCCCCCCGTCAGCTAGCAGCGAGTCTTATGATCTGACCCTCTTTATGCCAATAAAGGTACTCTGAATCTGATCTGACCCTCTTTCCATCCCTCCATAGATGGAGAGAAGGGGGGGGAAGGGGGTGTTTTTCTGGACTTGTTACTGCCATGTTGTTGGGTTATATTGTACTTGTCCGTTTTTAATGGGGTTTTAATTGGGAATTTATTTGACGTCTGTACCCACCATGAGCTGGTTTGGGAGTGGCGGGTAATAAATTGAAGAAATAACAATAACAATGATAATAATAATGATAACAACAACAACAACAACAATATACAATGCCTTACTCCAAAATTCTGGACAACCTTATCCAGTGGTTTGAGGTCAATGTCCAACAGCAAAGGAGGCTAGATAGGGCTTCACAGGCCCCTATATTTTAGGTCCTATGGGAATGACAGTTGTCTCCCCAACACAATTCAACCCATGACCTATTTTTGGTTATTCTTCTGCATGGTACTTGTTTACAAACCCAGGACACTATCTGGTCGTTGGAGCTGTACAGGGGCTGACCAGAGTCTGGAACAAAAGAAATCAGAGTCGCATCTTACCCAACAAAAACAGGCTCTCAACAACTTCATTGTGTACAAGATGTTTCTTTCTAAAACAGGAAAGCAACACACAGGGTACCAACTAGCATATATTAAAGCCAGCCTCTCTTGCCTCCGGCCTGGGACAATTTCATATACCACAGTGCCATCTAGCTGTCATGGACAGAGCAGCATCTGAGGTCCTTGCCTGGAAAACAAGTCATCCATTCTAATACAAAATGTTAAGTTCATAAATAATTTGCGACCCTGGACGAAGCTTAGCTTCCAGCTTTATTGTCTGCCTTTTTATTCACATTTGTTTTCCTCAACATAATGCATTTCAGGATCCCATGGGTCGCGCTATTGCTGCAGGATACAAACCAACATATGCTATATTCATTATTTCTGGAATCGGAAGACGCATGAATTAATGCATCAAATAAAACCTCTGTACGTTTTTCGGAGGGAGCTTTCCTAAGACAGGGATTCAAATGACGTAAAAGGGAAGAAGAAGAAGAAGAACAAAGGAAAAGGCTGCAATATTGAAAAAGTGGCATCTAAATGAAATATATCGCAAAGGGGTGAAAATCCCACATTCCAGTACTATAGTTAATGATTCCTTTCAAAGCGAAACAAAAGGACAGCCCAACCAAAGCGGAACACTTTTTAATGGGAGGGATTTAAAGCTCCAGCTTAGCTGTCTGTTAATATCAGTGCAACTTCTAAGTAATTAATGTTTGGCGTTTTGCGCTTCAAGAATCTTGAGAAGAGGCATCACTCCCCCACACACCTAATTGACGGCAATTATCAGATCCAAGCGGCAGCCCTGAACCCAACAGTTCATATCTCAGGACAGGATTCTGCAGTGGTTAAGAGAGCCTCAGGATACAACTAGAGTGGCCTAGGTTATAATCCCTGTTCTGTCTGGAAGCTGACTTGGCTGACCTTGGGCTAGTCCCTCTTTCCTATCTTAACCTACATCTGAAGGGTTCTGTGCAAAGATAAAATGGAGGAGGGGAGGACCGTGTATGCTGCCTTAAACTTGGGGTGATCCCTGGCCCCAAAGACATCCGTCTGGTCTGGAGGAATAAGTTGCCAGCTGAGATTAGGGTTCAGTTGGAGCTATGATCATTCTGCAGGGCCTGTAAAAGAGCACTCTTGTGCCAGGTCCGGGGCCTAATACCACCCTCCTTTCAGCCCTCCCCCCTCCCTCTTTTTGGCATATTTCACATTGCCACCACCAGTCTTGCAAGCCAGAGGGAAGATGACTGAGGTGGGGTGGGGCTTTGTTACTTTTAATTTTTTTTAAGGAATGTTTGAACAGTCTATGAAGATTTTAATGTATTGTTGCAAACCACCCTCAGACAGCTTGCAGAGAGGGGTGATCTAGAATTCAAATAATCCTTATCCATTGTCGTTCCTCTATCTATTTCTGAAACAGCCTAGGGGGTGGGATGTGTCCGGCTGTCCAAGTTAGAATAGAGCCAATCAGGGTGCAGCTAGCTTTGCCCTGATTGGCCCAGGGATGGAGAGCGGGAGCTGCAGGGGCAGGGCCAATCAGGGCAAAGCTGGCTGCATCCTGATTAGCCCTATTCCAACTTGGACAGCCGGACACGTCCCATCCCCTAGGCTGTTTCAGAAATATATAGAGGAACAACAATTTATAAATGATTTGGATGAGGGTTTAGAGGGGATACTTATTAAATTTGCCGACTCTACTAAACTGGGAGGGGTAGCAAACACAACCAAAGACAGCATCAGAATACAGGATGATCTTGATAGGCTCGAGAAGTGGGCTAAACTGAACAAAATGAAGTTCAATAGGGACAAATGTAAAGTTCTGCATTTAGGTAGGAAAAACCAAATACACCAATATAAGATGGGGGAGACTTGTCTTGGCAGTAGCATGTGCGAAAAGGATCTAGGAGTCTTAGTAGACCATACAATGAACGTGAGTCAGAAGTGTGACTTGGTGGCTAAAAAGGCAAATGGGATTTTGAGCTGTATCAAACGGGAGTATTGTGTCCAGATCACGGGAGGTGATGGTACCACTTTGCTCTGGTTCAGCCTCATTTGGAGTACTGTGTTCAGTTTTGGGTGCTACAGTTGAAGAGGGATGTAGATAAACTGGAGCGTGTCCAGAGGAGGGCAACAAAGATGGTGAGGGGTTTAGAAACCAAGATGTATGAGGAAAGGTTGGGGGAGCTTGGTCTGTTTAGCCTGGAGAGGAGATGACTGAGAGGGGATCTGATAACCATCTTCAAGTATTTAAGAGGCTGCCATATAGAGGATGGACCAGAATCAATGGGATGAAATTAATGCAAAAGAAGTCTAATGTCTAAATTAATGTCTAAACACCTGGAAGAGGTTCCTGATAGTTAGAGCAGTTCTCAATGGAACAGGATTCCTCGGGAGGTAGTGGGTTCTCCATCTTCGGAAATTTTTAACCAGAGGCTGGATAGCCATCTGACAGAGAGGCTGATTCTGTGAAGGTTCATGGGGGTAGCAGGTTAGCATGGATGAGCAATAGGGTTGTGAGCGTCCTGCATAGTGCAGGGGGTTGGACTAGGTGACCTGGGTGGTCCCTTCCAAGTCTATGATTCTAACTCCTTGGAGGGAAGGGAGGATAAACAGCAGTAAATACTCTCTATTTACAAGCACACAAGAGCAGACATAGCATTTCATATGGACAGTATAAAGGGCATCCAAAAGACAGGGGTGGCTTGACGCAGTTATGTTTTGTAATCGGAAAGATATTTCCCCCCTTACCTTCCAAGTGCTCACCTTGAAACTTTTGGTAGAACCACAGAAGAACCGTATGAAATTTTATGCCGTATGAAAGGCATATCTGACAGAAAGGCATAAATGGGTCATCCATGGCACAGGGAATATGGTTGGACAATGATTCATAGGAAATGAGATAGTGCTGCCCGATCAGTTGAAGGTGACTCCTGTAACACACTACGGAGGTGCAATATTTTAATCTAAACAGAGAGCCATTTGGTCACACGGAGCAGCAGAAGGATGAGACGTTTAGGACATGGCTGTCCTAAACATGGCACTGTTAGTGCACGTACTCATTTGTCCTTGTTTAAAAATGCAGAGACCAGGAGATTTAGAGGCCACACCCAGGCAATGTGTTTGCCCCAGATAACTGAGGTTAGCCAACAGCAACGTTACTGCAAAAGGGAAGGGAATATTTTCAGTTCCACATGGGAATGGGCTTGCTTGTGTGCTTTCTCTGCTGCTGCTGCTGCTGCTGGGATTGCCAGCATAGTGCAGCAGTAATGGGACTTCCACCTAGCAGGTTCCCCAAAATTTCCCTACCCCTGTGCCTTGGCAGTGGCCATCCCCCCTCCTCCGGGCCAATGAGCCTTTTCAATTTTGCTTTCAAAATCAGCAACCTGAATGTCCTTTCTGCAATATAAAGTTATAACAATGTGTGTAATAGACTCTCGATAGGCCCAGCTTTAATTTTTAAAGTCTCTAGCCATGTATCTCAGCACCCTCTGAATATTCTTAGCAGAACAAAACCTATCAAGCTAATGTTCTCCCCACCAAAGCAATGATAGCCTTTGAGGTGACAGACATGCCTTACCCCTTCCTGAATTGATTCCGGCCTCTATGAAATCAAGTGACTGGGTGGGAATTGTCAGGATCACATGATCACTGCCATGATTTAGGCTTGACCGGAGTGGTTCCATCTTGTATCCATGTGTGTCTGTTGCTATGTAACCCTGAACCGTCTGTGTACTGATTTAGGTATTGTAACAATTATGTTAGACGGTGTTATCTCTGGGAAGGGTACCTGTGTAACATCCAAGGCCAAGAACACCTGCTGGCACCTGCAGGAGGGGGCTTTTTGCTCCCTGGGAAAGTGGGAAAATGAACCAGTAAAAGTGAATGTATTTCCTGTATTGATCAGATTCGACTATGGATGTCTAGGCGTTCTGATCTGCTTAGGAATAAAGCTTTCTATTAATTCACAAGTATTGTTGCTGGTCTGTCAGCCCTGACAGGAAGGTTTCTGAAAGATACTCAGCATCAGGTGTAGGTCTCATCATAGGTGTTCAGGGGAAGTGCCCACCAGGAGCCAGTCATCCAGGCACAGGTAGACCACACTTCAGGTACAATATGACAACTGAATCGTGCTTAGTGAACATCCTAGGGGCAGTGGCAAACCCAAAGACAAAATCTATATTCGTAAGTGATACCGTTGTGCAGAAATCTGAGATGCTTTCCGCACCTCTCATGAATTGCTATATGGAAAGATGCGTCCTTGCGATCCGGTACCACAAACCACTGATCCTGGCCCCGCAAAGGATAGACCTCCTTAAAGGACATCATCCTGAACTTTGAAATACATAAGTTCATGTTTGGCACCCTAAGATGGGTCTTTTTCCACCTTCTTTATTACTAATTGAGAAATATCGAGACCATAACGGTATGGTCATGTACAGAGAAACTTCTAAGAGTGCCTTGCCTCCCACCCATCTCATGATCCTTTGTGTGGGAAAGGAATTACGGGAAACAGAGGGGGGAGGAGCACTCTCAGGATCTGGAAAATTCTACTGAGCTTGGAAAGTCTTCATCCATGGCTAGCCTATGACTGTGGAGTCCCCAAGTGGGACTGTGCAGAAGCCACAGTGATGAACAAACGATAGAAAAGATGTGTCCCCATGTTCCAGAACACTGCCCTCACACTCGAGGCACGATATGAATGAAAACTTTGTTGGCACCAGAACTTGACTCATCTGAAGCATCTTTCTTCACCTAAATAATTATTGGACTTATGTCAAATGTTACACAGAGGAAAACTGAATTTGCCACTGAATGCACTTTATGGTTGCCAGCCATTGGGAGAGTATGAGATTTTACCACTGCATGTTGTAGGGGATCCTAGAGCATTGTGCCAACATGGTAATGGCACTGCTGGTTTTTTGCTACAGGCATTTATGTGTACAACGACACTCTCCACCTGCATTTCGCCCACCCACTCTGCGAAGAAGAAGAAGGAGGAGGAGGTGGTGGTGGTGGTGGAGGAGGTTTTTATAACCTGCTTTTCTCTACCTGAAGGAGTCTCCAAGTGGCTTACAATTGACTTCTATTCCTCTACCCACAACACACAACCTGGAAGGTAGCTTAGGCTGAGAGAGCTGACAGGACCGCTCAGTCAGAACAGCACTATCATAACTGTGATAGGCCCAAGTTAACCCAGCTGGCAGCACGTGGAATAGAGAGGAATCAAACCTGGCTCACCAGAGAGCTAGTGTAGTGTAATGGTTAAGAGCGAAAGCTTCTAATCTCGCAAGCCGGGTTTGATTCCCTACTCCGCCACATGCAGCCCGCTGGGTGACTCTGTTAGAAGCCGTTCTTGCAGAGAAGTCTCTCTCAGAGGTATCTTAGCCTCACCTCCCTCACAGGGTGTCTGTTGTGGGGAGAGGAAAGGAAGGCAATGATAAGCCACTCTGAGACTCATGAGGCCTGCTGGGTGACCTTGTGCCACTCACAGTTCTCTCAGCACTCTCCCAGCTGCACTACCTCACAGGGTGTCAGTTGTGGGGGGAGGAAGGAAAGGTGATCATAAGCTGCTTTGAGACTCCTTCGAGTAGTGAAAAGCGGGGTATAAAAACCAACCCTTCTTCAGATTAGAAGCCATCGCTCTTAACCACTACAACAAGCTATGACCCTCATGTACATTCAGTGATGAGCTGTAACCAACCAGGGTGCCTGCATGCCTCTATGGCAGGGGTAGTCAACCTGTGGTCCTCCAGATGTGCATGGACTACAATTCCCATGAGCCCCAGCCAGCAAATCCTGGCAGGGACTCATGGGAATTTTAGTCCATGAGCATCTGGAGGACCACAGGTCGACTACCCCTGCTCTATGGGGTACATATCTGTTGAGGTTACCTAAAAGTATAATTTGTCAAAGTAGTCCCTAAACCAGGCAGTTGTAAACGCGGTTTAGGAACCAAGCACACTCCGCTTGAGTGGCAAAGTAAGAGAAGATTAATAGATTGTCCAGACAACACAGTAAAAAACATTTTTTAAATCAAACCACTAAGTGCCTAAAAACGATGGTTGTTTCCACACATGTTCCCACCACCCTCTCTTACTCAAGTGTTGTTAGATACTTGTTTTGCTCCTGTTATTTCCTTGTAATAGAATCCCCCTCCCAAACAGGAGGGGGGTTTCTCTCTCTCCCGATCTCCACCACAACCCATCCCTATTAACACGAAAGAGTATGGACTGAACACCAGCCGTCCGTCATCCGCCGGCGCGTCACTTCACCTTCCCCATGTGGGCACAACACCTTTTTCGTATTTATATGCAAAGCAGAACTGCAATCTTCATACGTAATGTACTGCATTACTTTGCCCGTGCTTCTCTGCAGGAAAGGATGGATACAGTTATAAATCTTTGAATAAACCACTCAGCCGCTAATTTATCATGCTGGCTTTATTACTGGTTTTAAAAAAAATCAAATAAAGTACTAAGTATACAAGTCACCTAATTCTCTTTTTTTCCTCGCTCCTTCGTCTTACTCTCGCCCTCTGTCCACTCTGATGTCGTAAGAAACAAGCAGCCTTGGGCCAAGAGAGCCAACAGCCTGTGGCAAGAGCCTGGCACAGAAGATGCTCTGAACAATCATACAGTCCCCAGTCATGACACCACAAAAGGGAGTTAGCACGTTGTGAAGAAAGACTGAGAAGGCCATCCACACATCAAGGATGCACAGTGGGTAGAGTGGCTGACTAGTTATTGTTATTTATTTATTAATGAAATGTATAGGCTGCCACTCCTGGTCCAGCCAACTTTTGGAGGCTAACATCTGTTCCGCTATATATTTCCGTAAGGCCTTGGAGGAGCATGTCTCATGGCTTAAGTGCCACTCGGCACTCAACACCCACTCAGGGCAGCAGTTCTGCCTTTGAGTGCCTCCTCCAGCTGGCTTGCCTGTCTGTCCAGCGGCCAGCCAATCGCCTTCTGTCCCCCACCCCTGACTACCTCCTCCTCCTTCCATTTCCCTCCGAGGCTCGGAGGCTGCAGGTCTCTACTGTGTGAGATCTGCCCCTGGCGGTGAGTTCCCTAACAGCTGCCTGCAGCCTTTCCAGGTCCTGCGGGGTGGGGGAGGCTTTCCGCAGAATTCTTCCACTCCACCCCCCTCATCTAGCGCCTGTTATATTCCGGAACGCAATGGGCTTGGCCCCTAGTCAGATATGCAATTTTATTTGTAACCCACCACTATCAAGGGGCATCTAACAGCGGGTTACAAAGTTAAAATAATAAAACCCCCACATAGATTAAAACATTAAAAGCCATCCATACTCTGGCAGTGAATAAAATTTTTAAAAACTTCTTCTCCCTGCCCCCTCCCCCAGCACCTCTAGGGGAAATTCCCAGGGTGACAACTATTCAAAATACAGTTCAGCTGTTCATAAATGTGGAGGGGCCCCATGATCTTCCGTGCCCTGGCCTCAACCAAAGATTTGGTGGAAGAGCTCTGTCTTGCAGGTTAAATATCACTGAATGCCCAGAAGTCACTGGAATGATGATGTCACTTACTATATGATGCCAGCAATGTGTACTGGGTTTTTCTCTTTCTCCTGATAAATCCCCCCTGGCTCCCCCCCCCTCCAGTTTCCTGGAGGGAACTGGCAGCCATATCTGTATGGAAATCTGTGCCCAAAGGTGGAAATTTCAGAGCTACTCCCTGAAAGAGGTGCCTTTGCCACCTTTATGTAAGATGTTAGCAGAGAAGCCATGAACTAGAACTATGATTGAAGCTAAGGAGCCACTAGATGTAAAGTCGTTGTAGACCTTCTGTTGTCATGTAAGATAAACTGGCAGATGTGTTTGTATGACTGCTAGCTGGCTGATATGTGCATATAAATTGGGAAACTAAAAGAAAAACAAAAACAAATTCTGTGTTCTTCTGGAATGATAAAAACAGAACATGAAGCCTAATATGGACTGCCAGACTTGTGGGGTTTTATCCCAAACATAATTCTTTGATTCGGAGAGGCTGATTCTGTGAAGGCTCAAGGGGGTGGCAGGTGACAGTGGATGAGTGATAGGGTTGTGAGTGCCCTGCATGGTGCAGGGGGTTGGACTAGATGACCCAGGAGGTCCCTTCCAACTCTATGATTCTATGCACCGGTCTGCATTGCACATTGTAATCGTAAATGTATGATTACAGTATTGCAATAATAATGAATAAAACATGGGAACATGCACTGCTGTAGTTAACATACAGAGAGTAGTTGTTTGGATTGCAAAGAGTAACAAAAGTCTTCTTTCCCTCCTAGGAACTGAACTGACCATCAGTCAGTTTAGGAACACTGCAGCTAGAGGTACTAGTCTCAAGGGGGAATTTCCTTCTAGAATTATAACCAAGAAGAGAAACAGCCTTCTTGGTTGCGGCACCAAAATCATGAAATTCCCTCCCCAGGGAAATCTGTTTGTCCCCATACAATTTTATCCTCCACCAGTGGCTAAAGACATTTTATATGGTCTAGCATTCCCTCACTGTTTCTCGTTCATCCTTTCATTCACGTGTTCATATGTTCTAATTGTTCTTTATTTTTTACAATATATCTATATGTGTTTTTTAATCTTGTTTTTATTGTTTGCTGCCAAATATTTTAAATAAATAAGTGGCGTTCCAGGTTAGAGATCAGTTCTTCTGGAAGAAATTGCGGCTTCAGAATGCAGACTCCATGGCACAGGGAGAACAAAGTCCAAGATCAGGGTTTCCCAACACCACGGGGACAAGCAAAGAGGAACGAAAAAGCGAGTTGAATTTTAAAAAATTTTCTATCCTTATTTGGGCAGATTGATCCACCCCCTTTCAAAGAGTTGCCTGAAGCTCAACCCTTCAAAGACGGAGGTCCTGTGGTTGGGTAAGAAGGGACCAAGCGAGGCTGCCCAACCTGGGCTGAATCTGCACGGAGCTTTTATTCCCATCCCACGTTAATTCATTCCCTGCCGTCTCCCCTGAATGCAATTTCTACTTTGATTTTGTCCGATTTAAATTTTCCTTCTGCAACAAGCATCTGGAGTGAGCCTACCTTTTCCCTGAAATATCCTACAGTGAATATGTAAGCCGCCTCGAGCCTTCGGGGGGAGGCGGGGTATAAATATAAATATAAATATAAATATAAATATAAATATAAATATAAATATAAATATAAATATAAATATAAATATAAATATAAATATAAATATAAATATAAATATAAATATAAATATAAATATAAATATAAATATAAATATAAATATAAATATAAATATAAATATAAATATAAATATAAATATAAATATAAATATAAATATAAATATAAATATAAATATAAATATAATAAACCCTCAATAATTGAAAAATCAGCATGAGAAAGCATGCAGATCTCTGACTGTTCAGAACTGGCTGCTGAGCCTCCATTGTAGAGAAGCCCTGATTGGCCTAGTCTTCAGATCAAAGGCTTCCTCATTCCCAGGCTTCAAGCTTGCCTAACTTCTCTCAACAGAAGCTCCAGAAGCCCTAACTTTCCTTGGTAGAGATTTGCCTCTTGGTTTTTTTCTCCCTCCTCTGCTGTCTCCAATCCTCTCCCCCCCACTTTCAAGAAAAGAAAGAGGCTCCTGCTGCACTTAGCTCCCCCCTTCTTCCGAGCTTCCCTAACCACGTGCAGAACAATTTTCTGTTTCAATGGGGGGGGGGGGAAGACCCGAGTTCAAATTGAACTGGATTGAGCAGGATCCACAATGGAATAAACAAAGTAAGTGCAGATTCAGCCCTGAACGGTGTGCATCTAGCAGTAGCCCACTCCACCAGAAACCTGGGTGTGATCCTCTACACCTCCCTCTCTATGGAAGTGCAGGTCATGATAGTAGCGCAGAAGGCCTTCTACCACCTACACCAAGCCAAGCTACTAGCACCCTACTTGGCACCAGAACACCTAGCCACAGTGATCCATGCAATGGTCACCTCCAGACCGGACTACTGCAACTCGCTCTACACAGGCCTATGCTTATCCTTGACCCAGAACTGCAATTGGTTCAGAACACAGCAGCCAAGATTTTCACCAATACACTGTGGTACTCTCACATCCAGCCTGTACTCAGCTGGCTCCCAATTCAATTCTGGATCAGGCTTAAGGTTTTAATTCTTACCTTCAAGGCCATATACAATCTGGGCCCAGTGTACTTGAGAGACCATCTCTCTGCCTATACCCCCAAAGAGCATTACGTTCCACTACCACTAACTGGCTGGTGATCCCTGGCCCCAAACAAGCATGTTGGTCCTCAACGAGGGCCAGAGCTTTTTCTGTCCTGGACCCCACCTGGTAGAATGAGCTCCCTGAAGAGATCAGGGCCCTGCCTGAATTCCCAAAATTTTGCAGGGCCTGCAAAAGGGAGCTCCTCCACCAGGCATTTGCCTGAGACCGACCAAACCCAAACAACATCCACAGGTCCCCCTCAGACACCCCTCCATGGCCTGAACCAGTCTGACCTTTCTCGGGGCCTTAGCTAAGTTGCCGTTCCTGTTATATTGTTGTTGTTTAAGATGATTGAAATCGGGTTATTCAGAACCATTATTAGATTATTGTTGTTGTATTAGATTATGTTATACTAGCTTCTAAGCCCGTTCCTAAGAATCGGCCTTGAAAGGGTCCCCTTCCCTGGCCCTCAGCCAGGCAACTTAAGGTGGCTTTGGGCCGCAGCCTGCAGCCGGTCAAGTTAGCAAGCCTGGGACAGAGCTCCTTAGCAGGCAGTCAGCAGGCCAGGAGGCCCTCATTAGCAGGCTCTGTTTAGCAGGCTGGGAGGCCCTCGTTAGCAGACCCAGCCTAGCAGGCCAAGAGGCCCTTATTAGCAGGCCCAGCCTAGCAGGCCAAGATGCCCTCGTTAGCATGCCCAGCCTAGCAGACCAAGAGGCCCTCATTTGCAAGCCCTCCACCACGATCCACCACGGCCCTCTCCCCTTACCTGCTGCTGGCTCCAGGCACTGAGGTGCGTCTGAGAGCAAAGAGGCTAGAGGGCGGGAGCTGCAGAGGGCGGGAGCTGCAGGGGCTTTGCTGGCTGCACCCTGATTGGCCCTATTCCAACTTGGACAGCCAGACATGTTCCACCCCCCCAGGCTGTTTCACAAATATATAGAGGAACCACGGATAAGTATGTTAGGCCGTTCCATGTATCCCCCTGTGATGTTATATGTAAACCGCCCTGAGCCATATGGAAGGGAGGTATAAAATATAATAAAATAAATAAAAATAATAAAGTGGCCAATGGTGGGCCTGGAGGGGGTGGGAAGGGAAGGGCCCCCAGACATTTAAACCTTTGCCAGCAAAGGTTCCTCCCATTTCTTGGGAGTGGCAGGGAGGTGTGTCCAGCTGACATCACTTCAAAGCCTGAAAAATAGTTCAGCAGCACCTCCATGGTCAAAAGAATGAAAAAAGGCCTGCCCTAGACCGACATCACACACCCCTCTTCAGGCACTGCCTTTAAACCCCCAGGAATCCCAAACTGGCAACACACACAGCTAACAGGAAATTGCTAATTAAGCTAACAAGCAGACGCCTCCTTAAAAGAAAGAGAACACGAAAGGGAAAGTGGCAGGGATAAGTTTTCCTGAATGGCTTCTCATTAAACGTGGAGGAGATTACCTGTTGGGAGGGAGGACTCGGCTCTGTAGCAAGCGCTTTCTGGATAGCCTCTTTTCAAGCCTTAAAATGGAGCTTCTGCTTGACATTTAATGCCGCGCTACATTCCCCATAAAATCTGGCAGCGCCCCGTTCCCACATGCAACATCTGCTTCCAGCTGATTGCAGGCAAACACCAAAAGCGCCTGGTTTGTGTTAAGTAATCAAAGCTTAGCCGTAAAAATCAAGTGGCTTCCTGTACAAGCCCTATACAGTCATTCCCGGCCTTCTTCCCCCCCCCTCCCCAAAACGACAGGCCCAAATTGCAGAACGATCAAAACGGGAGCTAAGGATTAACAGTCCGGTGATTTGGCTAGCTAAATCTACATACATTTAAAAGGGCCCACGGGACAATTGCTTTTCTCGTGGACAGAGGCTGAACTCTGAAAATCCTTTTATACTTAAGAACCACGGCGGCTCCTTTCCTGTGTGAAGGAATGTCAGAAACCGTTTTGGCGCAGTATCGCGTTTCTCAAAGTGCTATTCATTCTTGAGGCAAATTATAGATGAAAGCCATGGAGACGGCCGTTTTGGTGTGGCAAACAAGCCCGCAGAGAAGTACCCTTTTCTTATAAAATGATGCAGTCCTGCTTGGTTTCACTCGCAGTTTAAAGTAAAATAAAGCCATTTCCTGGTTGATTTCAGTTACAATTGGAGATGGTTTTTCAATCTGGCCAGCAGCAACACTTTAAAAAAAAAAGAAAAAGAAAAGTGAACGGGGAAGAAGTAGATAAGGTCTTGAATTGAAATTACCACCCAGCACCGAAAATGATGGTGGGGTGAGGTGGGGGTGGGGGGTGGGATGGCGGAGGGACTGAGGCCTAGAAGAAATAGGAGTTTTTAAAAGCCCTGCGCCTCTCCTGGGTTTTCAGATGAGGCCCAATTTAAAAGGATTATCGCATTTTAATGGGTTGCTAACGTAGCTGAAATCTTTTGCGTTTTATTGGTGTGATAAAATTGTTGGTGACACCCGGGCGCAGCACGCACAAACGCAGCCTGCTTGGTTTAAGAAATTGTAAAAATACAAATGATAAAACCCATAACAGAAACATTCATTCCCTCCCCCCTCAACAGCAAGTTATCCATCACATTGAATTTCTATGCTGCTATTTCCAATAATGAATGTGCCACCTTATCTTAATTATTATCAACAGCAAGATTTGGTTCCTTTATCTTAGGCACCATTACACGTTCGACTGGCCACACCGCTCCAGCCCCGGTTGGCGGGGCGACTGATAACTTTAAATTTAGGCGTTGGAACACAGCTTTCACCACAGGAAATTTCCGATTTAAGTTCTGTTTTAAAAATCTGGAGTCAATCAAAAATCAAGCTACATCAGGCTGGCATCGGGATCCAGCTGGTAAGAGGCGTTTATCAGTCTGTATTTTTTTACATCTAGTTTTGCATGTAGCTCATTGATATTTGGGTCATTGGAAAGCATGCATAGTGGAGAGAACAGGATGTAAAGTTTAAAACCCTTATGGGGTACCTATGTCACTTTCCTACTGAAGTATCCTGGGCAGGTTGCAAAATTTAATTTTCAAAAATACACATCACCAGTGGAGAGAAGAAATGATAATTATCCATATGCCCCCCTGCAGGGCCTTTCGCTCTGTGGGAGCTAATCTACTGGAGATCCCCAGCCCATGGGAGGTATGTCTGGCCTCGACCAGGGCCAGGGCCTTTTCAATCCTGGCCCCAACCTGGTGGAATGAGCTCCTGAGAAGGGTAAGGGACCTTACAGAGCTGTCAAAGTTCCACAGGACCTGTAAAATGGAGCTCTCCCGCCCGGTCTTTGGTTGAGGCCAGAGTGGGGAAGATCAAGGGCCTCTCCTCAGGCTGTGGTAGAACATCAGGCAAACCCGACACACCAAGGCAGAGGGTTGTCTGGACAGGCTGGGTGGGGAATGGGCGAAATATTGCCGCCGATTCTCAATGTGACCATATATGGGCATGCTGACCTGCCCCTTCCTCCCAAAATGGCCAATGATGGGCCTGAAGGCTGTGGGAAGGGGAGAGGGCCCAGGTGGGCAAATACACAGCTATGCTTCCCAACCATATTCTGGATTATCATGCCACTTCTGGGGTTTCTCAAAGCCTGAAGATTGTTTCAGGGGTTTCCCAATGTCAAAAAACGTTGAGAAAGGCAGGGCTAGATGCTCAGCGCTGTCCACACCTGTCCTGGAATGCTGCTGTAGAAAAATCCCCTCTTCACATAGATTATGTCGCTGTGCTTGGGGCCAGTTAGGAGCAAGCATACATGTTTTGCTGCACTGTTCCATTTATAATGCTACAAGAATCAACTTAATCCAGCCAATTTTAGACTGATATCAAAGTCTCCCTTCAAAATATAAAGTTAAGAAACATCTTAATGACAAAAACTGCCAAACAGTTCTATGCACTGCTAATTTTTGTGTGGCTGCCATTAAATTGCTAGGTTATACATAAGACAAAACGTTTCCCCCTTGATTTAACTGAATAACATACAGACTCAATATTTAGCCACTGGTGCTTCCATGAGTTTTAATCATGACTGGTTTTAGCTTTCTGATCTTAAACACCCCTTTCCTATTCAAATATTTCTTTTTTTGCATTCATCGCTTTTTTAATTGTGTATTTGAACTTTGGTCTGCATGACTGTAAATAAAATTTGACTTTGAACATGCCTATGGTTGAGGCCAGGAAAAAATGCCATGAAGTTGCTGACCTCCCAGTTCAAGAGCAAAGAAACTAAAAGTGCTGACCAAATTGGGATGTATGTACCTTGAATTCTATTGCTGTTTTATTGATGTTGCCTGCCCTGGGTCAACCAGAGCGAGGTGGGCCATAAAAATGAACATTATTATTGTTGTTATTACAGATTACAAATATCTCAGAGGAACATTTCTGACCCCAAATTCTAAAATATTAACCTGCATTTAAAAACAGCAGTAGAAACTAATCAGATTAAAAATCAACTCTTTGTCAGTAAAGCCTTAAAACTGTTAACATCAATGATAACCCAGAAAAGTAGAAAAGGGTAAGGGGGAAAAACCATGTTTATGAGGCCCTATTAAAGTCATCAGAACTGAGCTCCATGTCTCTCAAACGCAATCTGAAAAAAGACCCATCTGGATCACTCTCCAGAAGGCAAACAGAGAGGGATCTGACCGGGCCTCCAGGGACTAGGAATTTCAGGGCCCGGGACAGCCTTTTTCAATGTTTTGACTATGGAGGAGCCCCTGAAAAAATTTAAGGCTTAAAGGAGGCCCAGAAGTGATTTCATCTGGCCACACCTCCCTGCCACACCCCCGGAAGTGACATCACTACCCGCATCAGCCAGCAGATTTAAGGAGGACTGGGGGGAGGGGGAGAGGAACTGGTTTAAGGAGGGAGTATGTGTGCAAGCTCTGACCCCTCCCAGGTCCAGAAACCACAAGAAAACTCACTCATGCTTGGGAGAGGGGGAGCAATGGAAATGGCCGATTCCTTAGCCTGCATTCAAGTCCATTAAAACAGAACATGGACTCCCACTGGAGCTCCTGCTGACCCCGGGGGTCCACGAACCCCTGGTAGGAAATCCCTGGTTGGGGGGGGGGGTTAAGCTGAAGAAGCCAACCCTGACCAAACACACCTCACTGCTCAAAGTGGAATGCAGCAATAACAGCAAACTGTTACTGTTGCTTCTCTTATTGCAATCCTCAAACAACTAAAGCATGCCTTACATCAATGGGACTCTTCTGAAATAATTGTTGCTTGTATCTCGCGGCGGTTAATTGCTTTACTTTTACCTGTTTCCTGCCTTCCTCTCCAATGGGGACCCAAAGCAACTTCCACCATTCTCCTCTCCTCCATGTTATTCTCAAAGCGACCCTTGAGGTAGTTTAGGCAGAGAGTCTTTCACTGGCCCAAGTCTCCATAGCAGCATACAGATTTGAAGCTGGGCCTCCAGGTTCTGGTCCGACACCTGTACCCCCCCCCCAATTCCACGCATGCTTCCTACACCTTAAATGCAGTGATTTTACTAGGTTCAAGCCAGCCCTGCTCTTCAAAAGATTGCACCGTCGATCTTTTATTCCCTTGTTCTACATACCTTGTGATTAATATTGTTAGAGCCACTAGCCCGCGATCCATTTGTTAAGTAGATTACTAGTTAATAGCCCAGACTGGTCTATTGACATGTCATCAATGGGAGTTCATTATTAGGAAATAGTTTCCTAACAAGCGGAGAATTGAAACCATCGACCCATTAGAGAGTAAAGGCCATGTACAGGCAAACACACAACCAACCCAGCTGAAGAGGGAGTACAGGAAGAATATTTCTGTGATAGAACAAAGAGCAGTTAGCAGTAAAGATGTGGAGGTACTCCATACTTGTTGGGTTTGGTGTTTGAGCTTCAGAATGCCCGTCTCCAAGCTGAGGTGAGCTTTCCAGCTGCCAAATTCATGACCTTGGATGGTAAACTGAGCTCCTCTTCACGTTATCTCCTCCACCCCAATTTATCTGCCATCCTTATGAGGAAGGAGCAGTCCTTTGTTCCTTTTCTATAATCTTCTCGCTCCTCCCTGCCTTAGTCACTGGAATAGTGTCCATAGCATCGGAAGAATATAAATGGTGTCCTGCAGGGAGCATTGGAGGAGCTGCTTATTTAGCATAGATAGAATAAGAACTTCCTAATGATTTTCAAATTACCTCCTCTATTGTCCTGATTGGCTCAATGGGCAACTTCCTGCTTTTTTGCGCATACTTCCTCCCGGCTTTCCTCCAGAACAGCAGTTCAACACAAGAAGAATGGCAGACAACAGCTAGGACACTTGGTTAGAGCTGTGTAATCCAAGCACTGCTGACGTAGAACAAGGAGACAGTAAAGTGCGGTGGCCAAGAAGAAAGGTAAATATGGTCAGGTGTGGGCACAGAGCAGGCAGGTAGCCCAGTGAGGGCAAAAAATGCAAGAGGGGAAATGTAGGTTTCCTCACTGACCACTGAGGAGGGAGGTATGGCCATCCTATGGTCCGCTATGGCAAGTTAACATTCTACAGCCTCTTCTTCCGGCAACAGAAGTATGCAACTCCTTGGCTACAGCAGAGAATTGACCACCAGTGTTTTTGGAAATGCCATCAAATTAATTTCAAGAAGCCTTTTCTTCACCTGCTGCAGATACGCTGCACTAAGCACCTGCAGAAGACACTTAGAAACGTCGTAATTGGCCTTCCATATGCTAATTAGCTTTCCGCTGCGGAATCCATACGGCAACGGAGATGGTTCATCCATTAAAAAAATGAAATTACGGATCGCTGTTTGTATTGGGGTACCTGCTGACCATCAAGACAAAATGTGGTATCTGGTTAAAAGGCAGGGCAGCTATTAATTAAGGCCTTTGCAACCAAACTAATGGATCAAAGCTCTAATCATTCATAAGAGGAATTAACAAGAACAATGACTTACTTTAGAGAGGAAATTAATGTGTAATTGGGGGGAAAAATGGCTCTGCTACTGCATCCCGTCCCATGCCTTGTCAAAAGCATATGTTATTGTCTCTTGCGGGGAAAAGTGGTTTTTAAGCTGTATTTCTATTGAACCTGAAGGATTATCCACATAATTACACATCCTGCTAAGAGACAGACTGCACCCTTAACTGTTTGCCAAAATTGTAAATTACTCTTATTTATAGACGAGGCAAAAGTTATTTAAAACACATGGAGCGCTCCTTCCGCTACTCTTTATCATCCGAAATGATATCACCTTAAATTAGCATCCTTAATTATGTCCTTGAAATGAGGGGGGGGGGGGAAGATTACCAATCATTTGAAGGGGGGGTGCAGGGGAAGGAGACCAGGGTCACACGCCACAAGATTTAGCTCCTGAAAAACAAGTCCTAATTTATCGAAGGGTCCCCCATGGTGTTGAACCAGTAAGACCTTGTCAGATTGCAGGAGGCATTTATTTATTGCATAACCTTGACAGCGCTAACACCTCCTCCAGAGAGAAAATTGAAAACTAACACCTGGGAGGGGGGAGTTTCATTCGCACCCATGGAACATTTCTGTGTATTTTTGAAATCCAGTGGTTGAAGCTTGTGAGACTGTGGAAGCAGAGCTATAACAGGGTGAGAAGGTACATTCCTTGGAGAGGGACTAAACAGTCTGCAGAGCTTGGCTAGACCATTAGGAGACCTAGCCTTAGGCTGCCGAAGTAACTGGAAGGTATTTTCCATTGAGGATTGCCAGTCTTCGGCTGGCAACAGGCACAGGACCTGAGTGAATGGATACAGGCAGAAATGGCATGATGTGACACCACTTCTGGCTGAAAAACAGAAGTGGTATCACAGCATGATGCAATGCTTTCTGAATCCCCCATCTCTATGATATTTACCACAGAGATTGGGGGAGGGGAGGTTTCCTGAGTGCTGTACTATGCAACAAAGTCACTTCCTTTTTTTCCAGCCAGAAATGACATCACAACATCATGCAATTCCTCCTGTGTGCTCCTGCAGCTCATTAGAGCATTGCCGGGGGGATGAGATGAACAGGAGGAAGTTGCCCGCCAAACTGGGCTGCGTTCCGCAGGGCCTGCAAGACGAAGTTCTTCTGCGAGGTCTATGGTTGAGGCCAGGGCATGGAAGATCAGATGGGCCCCCCTGGAAGATACTTGTCAGGATTGTAGAATCTCTGTCATAAATTAGCCTGAGTTCCTCCATGTCAGTTATATTGCTTTATTGGGCCTGGCGCCTGCTTGCCCTAGGTCTTGTAGTTTTTCTAGCTATAAAAATGAGTAGTGATGTTATGCTAACCTTATCTTGTTGTGGGCTCTCGGGATTGTTGTCACCTCTTCAAGGTTGTGAGAATGAAATCCTGTTTATGTTACACATATGTCTTTTCTCTTCTGCCCCCTCCCTTGGGAACTGTCAAGTTTTGGGCGGGAGAAATGTATTGATAAGCTGAGGCAAATCTGGCCTCTGGTCAGATTTGACTTCTCAGTCGCTTACGTATAGTTCTAATCAATAAAGCTTTTTATTATTAAGAAGCCTGTTGTGAGTTTCCTGTACGTCTGACAATACTGCTATCACATTCTGGATCATCTGGGTGGTGGATATTGGGCTGGAGAATCTCCCTGGCAGCCAGCCGCACAGGTTGGGGGGAGATGATAGTTTTGCTGCCTAAAATTGATTTGATATAACTGTTTTAATGGGGTTTTTAATGGGGAGCCATATGTTTTATGTGGGGTTTTATCTTGTGACCCGCCACGAGATGGCTTGCTGTGAATGGAGGGATACAAATCCAATGAATGAATGAATGAGCCCAGTTTCCATATAGTCCTGTTTCCCTGTAGCCCTCTGTGCATGACCAGTACATGCATTGACTCAACATGCATAGAGCAATCATGAGCAACACCATCTCCCAGTCACCAATTTGTGAGCATGGCATCTATACCCAGCAGTCAATGTCACCGTGACTGGGACCATTCAAAAGCAATGCTCCGGCACATGTGCACCTCCTTTGCGCATAGATGCTGCACTCATGAGCTGCCACCTGCTGTTAGGCAAGGGCACAGCTCGCATACTCTTCCCTGCTCCTTTTCTGTGCGTGTGGACTCAGTGTACCTACAGACCATGCACAGAGGTCTTATGTTGCCTCCCACTGATAAATATCAGCCAGATAAAATTCCAGCAAGAGAGTTGCAGAGAACTGCAAAAGGCCTTAGAGCTAAAACGTATCCTCACAAGGGCTCGTGATCTTTGCTTTTCTTCTTCCCTTTCTTGTCATATCTGATCATCTCCCTCTTGACAAGTCGCATTGCTCAGATTGCTGTTATTGGGATTAAGACTTTTTTTTTTTTAAAGCTTTTAAAATTCTGTACCAAGGCAAAAAAACAAAAGAAGAAGAAGAAGAAGAGTTGGTTCTTATATGCCGCTTTTCCCTACCCGAAGGAGGCTCAAAGCGGCTTACAGTCGCCTTCCTATTCCTCTCCCCACAACAGAAACCCTGTGGGGTAGGTGAGGCTCAGAGAGCACTGATATCACTGCCCGGTCAGAACAGTTTTATCAGTGCCGTGGCGAGCCCAAGGTCACCCAGCTGGTTGCATGTGGGGGAGCGCAGAATCGAACCTGGCATGCCAGATTACAAGTCCGCACTCCTAACCACTACACCAAACTGGCTCTCAAAACAAAACACTATTAAAATTCTGCACCAAGTTAATCAGAAACGCTGAATTCCGTGAGCTGCATAAATCATACAAATTTACTTAATGCCACTTTTATTTCTACCCCTTCGTCACCCGCATTTTAGGCTTTCGGCCCTGTGATATATTCCTCCACGACTTTCAGAGAGCACCTTTTGCGGTTGCTAGCAACACAAAGAGTCACATTTACTTCCATCCAAGGCATGAGGCCTGCCTCTCAAGGAGGGGTGGGTGCAGCTTACCCATTCCACAGGTCACTATCACTAAACCGGCTCAAGATCACCTGGCTAATTTTATGGAAGAGAAGGGAAAGGGATTTATACAGCTCATTGTCTGACAACCACCCTCACATTGTCTGGATTCTGCAAGCATTTATTATAGGCTTGCTAGGCCCGGGGAAAAAGAGCCTCTTGTGGTGCAGAGTGGTAAGGCAGCAGACATGCAGTCTGAAGCTCTGCCCATGAGGCTGGGAGTTCGATCCCAGCAGCCGGCTCAAGGTTGACTCAGCCTTCCATCCTTCCGAGGTTGGTAAAATACGTACCCAGCTTGCTGGGAGGTAAATGGTAATGACTGGGGAAGTCAATGGCAAACCTTGTATTGAGTCTGCCAAGAAAACACTAGAGGGCATCACCCCAAGGGTCAGACATGACCCAGTGCTTGCACAGAGGATTCCTTTACCTTTAACTAAGCAAAGCACCAAAGCCTCACTTTAGACCGGCCTTTTTCAACCTTTGGGCTGTGGAGAAAACCCTGAAAACTTTTTCAGGCTTTGAGAAGCACCAGAACCAGGCTGGAAGTGATGTCAGCCAGCCATGCCTGCCAGCCCTTCCTGAAGAGGACTGAGAAGCAAAGAGAAAGGAAGCGGATTCAGGCAGGAGTAGGCGTCCAGGCTCCATCCCCTTTCCCAGGTAAGGTAAAACACTTGAGGGTGACACCCCCATGTCAATGGAAGCAGCCAGTTCCCTGTTTTCATGTCGACACCAGGAACAGCTTGTGGCCAAGTCCATTAAGACGGAATAGTAAGGTGACCAGATTGTCCCACTTTTGGAGGGACATCTGGGGGTACTTGGCAAACTGTACTTACGTTGAAATTAAAATATATAGAGAGGCTTGAGTACATTTTCTTTATTTTGACCCGTTTGGGGGGGCAGTTTCTGACTAAGGGTCAGGATATTTTCTCTTTTGTTGTGGATAACATATAGAACCAACACATGTTCTTGTTTTTGTTGCTCTCTGTTAAGGCGCACTCCACAATTCTTTTGCTGTCGTTACCTCTAGCTATGGGACACCACCTCTGGCTTGATGACATGGCCACGACTGAACTTCACATAGTGTGATGGAACAATAAAATCAGAGGCCAGTGGCACCTTTAAGACCAACAAAGATTTATTCAAGGCGTGAGCTTTTGAGTGCATGCACTATTCCCCAGACTTGCACTCGAAAGCTCACGCATTGAATAAATCTTTGTTGGTCTTAAAGGTGCTACTTCAAACCAACACGGCTACTCATTTAAATCTATAGCGTGATGGGTCAAGGCTGGTCCAAGGCCTTTTAATGCTCTTTCTGATCTCATATTGCAAACTCACTTCTAAAGATGACCCTTGATCTAGCTTTTAAGCAACATCTATCTTGGCAACTAACCCCTCACACACACACACACACACACACACATCTATATTTAATGCTTGAGGAGATTTGTTTCAGTGTATCTGAGAAAGTATATGTGGAAAGACTTTCAGTTCTCACTTACACCAGAATTGAACTTTGTTGGTCTTGGTTTTTGAAGCGACACTGGACTCTGGAGTTCTCACATCTGTTTGTTAATTCTTGTATTTGTATGCTAATTTGCTGCCGTTCTTAATAATCACTTTAATTCAATCTAAGCTCTATTTATTGCAGAGTTACTTATGCATCTTGACTCTACTAGCCCTTCCCGGCGACTAATCCCTCCCCCCACCCTATTTCTACCTATATATGAAGATTGAGGGAAATTAGTTCAATGTATCTGATAAAGCAGGGGTGGGCAAATTGTGGCCCTCCAGATGTCCATGGACTACAATTCCCATGAGCCCCTGCCAGCGAATGCTGGCAGGGGCTCATGGGAATTGTAGTCCATTGACATCTGGAGGGCCACAGTTTGCCCACTGCTGTGATAATGTGTGCATGCACACAAAAGCTTATACTTGGAATTAATTTATTTAATATTTATTAATTAGTTACATTTCTTAGCCTCCGCTCCCAGACCTGCTGGCTCAAGTCCTGGCACTTGTTTTTAACTAGTGTTAAAAGCAATAATAGAATATCATACAATCATATCCTAACCCCACCCCCACAGCAACCATCACCAACCAAACCAATCCAACCGGCCCCTGTTGTTCCAATTTGGAGGAAGGGCAAGATCATCTTCAGGTCTTCTGGACCGCCTGGCCGAAGAGCTCTGTCTTACAGGCTCTGCAGAACTTTGATTCTCAGCTCTCTCGGCAGCTCATTCCACCAGACAGGGACCGGGGCCAAAAAGGCTCTGGCCCTGGCTAAGGCCAGGCAAACATCGCAAGGGCCAGGGACCTTGTGCGATTCAGTCTGAATAGGCCCCGATTTGGAGACAGATTGCTCCGAAGCGGTCTGAACCTCACCACTAGTAAAAACCAGAGCCAGAACAGCCTGCTTTGAAAAGATTCGGACCACTTCGGCGCCCATTAACATCAATGGCACCACTGACTTTAACAGGAATTTTGGCTTTTCCAACTTTCCCAGGTCCCTGATGGTAGGGGTTTAAGTTGCAGACTCAAAACCTTCAGGGTAGCTCTGGGAGGCACTTCTGTGACTCCCCTCCAAATTTCAAAAAGTTTGGACCAAGGGGTTCTACGGGCTCCCAAAGAGGTAGCATCAAGTGGTGATTGGAGAGGTTGGAGGGAATTCTGAGCCATGGGCTTTGGGGATTCCTTTGTTTAAGGCCTACTTCCTGCTTCTTCAGGAAGAGCAGATCAGTGTACATGCCTTTGCTGAAGCAAGCAAGCAGCCATTAGGCTTTCCTCTCTACATTTGCTGATGTGCAGGCATATAGTCTGCTTGAGCTAGCCATAGAGGCTTGCAATGTGCCATTTTTGTAACTATCCTTTAAGCTTTTGTACTCTGGTTCAGTAAGGAGACTGAAGTAGATGAATATGATATATTTTGTAAATAATCTTTCCTAGTAAAGATTCTCTCTTTTAAATCTCAAAAAGCTGTGAGTCTGGATTTGTGCCTCATCCACAAAGGTAAATAATATCTGCATACTTTCAAAAACACTATGTTACTCTATAGCTCCATTTCTCTGGAGGGACTCAGGACTAAGCCAAGTCCCAAAGTCCCAACAAAGAACACCTCTGAGCTAGATTCAACCCCTGGTATCTCCCATTAGGGGGTCCCAGTCAGGATTACAGATTCTGCAAAAGACCTTCCTCCACCTGAGAACCTGGAGACTTGCTGCCAGGCAGAGCACACAACACTGAGTCTCACTTGATATAAAGGCACCATCAAAGCAAACTCCATTCATGTTTCTGTCTCTTGGAGCTTTATTGCCCAATTTGATTCTTAAAGAATTTACAGTGGCATCCAAAACCGAGTTATATTCTTCGAAGGCCATTGAAATAAATCATCTTAAGAACATTAAGAAGAACCCTGCTAGATCAATCCAGTGGTCAACCACAGCAATCAACCAGTTATAGATGGCCAATAACAGAGCATAGAGGCCAAGGTCTCTTGTACTGGTATTCAGAGATGGACTGCCTTAGAAGAATGTGAATCATAAAATGGTACTGCCCAAATCACTCGGTTTCCAAAGGTGGCTTATCAGGAACATGGTACCCATCTAGCTTTCTTCCTGCCCCCCAGTCAAACAACGTAGGATCCAGCATTACAGTGACTTCCTTGGGGCAACTTTTTTGTGTGATGATTATGCAGCCAACATACCCAATGATGTGCATCACATTACACAGAGAATCAGACTGCCAATATAAGCTCTAAGGTTGTAGTTGGAGAGCAACGCGGTATAGTGGTTAAGAACGTGGGGCTTGATTCCCCCCCCTCCTCCACGTGACGCCTGCTAAGTGACCTTGGGCCAGGTACAGTTTTCTCAGAACTCTCTCAGTCCCACCTGCCTCACAAGGTACCTGTCCTGGGGAGAGGAAAGGAAGGCAATTGAATGTGGCTTTGAGATTCCCTGAGGTAGAGTTATTTTAAGAGCCTGGATTGATTTGGCAGGAAAAGACATTTGATACCTTTCCAGCCAATCTGCAGTAATAACCCTGCATAAGACAATAACTGCCCAATAACTGCCCAAAAATCTTGACTCAAATAGATCTAGTAAATGAAGGCTCGAGAGTGTAATCAACATCTTATTTCAGCTCATTCAAAAACATAGTTGCTATAGCTGCACCTAATCGTGAATACCACTGACAACAATCCCGAGCAATTACAGTGAGCTTTCCCTATACCATAGAGTCCCAGATGTGAGGTGTACAGAAGGGGCTGCTGTTTCTGAGATATTAAGAACACTTCTTTATAGGTTGCTGATTGCTCTGTGGACATAACCTGTAATTACCTAGCACTGTCAGATGTGCATGTTGATCCCGGCACAGTACTGTATTGCCCCATGGGTATGGCATGTACTTTTGCCACTGCTGATCAGACATTTATTTATGGTATATTTGTCTCACCACTCAGAGCAGACTACATTAGTGTCCTCCGTGGGGTAGTTTAGCCTGAGAAGCTGTCTAACAAGCTTCACGGCAGATTGGGGATCTGAACCTTTATCTCCTTGATCTTAGTCCAACAGTCTAACCCAGTCTTTCTCAAGTTTTTCTTAACACTGAGAACCCCCTGGAATATTCTTCAAGCTTTGAGAAACCATCGAAGTGGCGCAATCATGCAGAATGTGGTGGGAAGCATAGCTGTGGACACGCCCACCTGGGCCCCCTCCCTTTTCTACCCCTTTCAGGCCCATCATTGGCCATTGGGGGGCGCGGGTCGACATATATGGTCATATCACCCGATAAATGTTTAACAAATTTTAAAAATATTTTAAAAAGTAATTACCTCCCACCAATTTGGGAAACCCTACCAGGGCCATCAAGAAACCCTAGGGTTTCACGAAACCCCAGGGATGAGAAAGCCTGGTCTAACCACTACACCAAGTTGACTATCTATTAGTCTCTGCCTTGTAGCTCCAAAAATCTGGCACAACTTGAACCTTTCAATGGGCAGAGCACCTTAGACCTGGAACAAGGTAGTAGATCAATGTTCATGATAGCTATAGGCCAGATCCAGAAATCTTTTTTTCACTCAATTTCATTCAGTTCCTCAGTTTCATATACCTTTTGTCCACACAGGGCTCATGCTGTTGATAGTCAAAGGGAATCTTCCCTTTTTCAATGGCAAACAAGAGCACTACACTCGGCCAATACCAACTGGCTGGTGATCCTTGGCCCCAAGGAAGCACGTTTGGCCTCAACCAGGACCAGATTTCTCTATCCTGGCTCCCACCTGGTGGAATGAGCTCCCAGAAGAGATCTGGGCCCTGACAGAGCGAAAACAATACAGCTCTTCCGCCAAGCATTTGGTTGAGGTGAGTGACAATATCGATCGGGCCCTACCCCGTCCTATCCGGATAAGCGTGTTATCTGGGATTGTCGATAAAATGTTCATCTTAACATGCTACGTCATGATTGTTGAACATTAAGATTGTGGATATAGCTACCTAAAATTGATATATTATGCTGTTTGTTGATGATTGTTGACACCGTTTCCGAACTTCACTTGTACTCTATTACTCATCTTACATTTTCTGAAACTATCCTGAGCTGCAAGGGCGGGCGGTATATAAATTTAATTAATTAATTAGAATTATCAAGATAACATGTCAAAATAGGGATAATCAGAATCATTCTATCTCAAAGTGTTTTTATTTTATTTATTGATTACATTTCTAGATCACCCTTCTGAAACTTGCTTTGTGCGTTCATTTATTTAAAAACTTGTCTGCCGCATTTCTGATCAATTTGGGCCCTCAAGGTGGCAAACAATTTAAAAAGACATCAAATCATCTTTTACAGTGCCTTGGTGTTATAGCATTACTACATACGCAAAAAACATGGAAGTTCCAAAGCTGACGAAGTACGTGACGAGAAGACAAGACTTTTCAAAGGAAATGCGGTACACGTAAAGAGGGTCGGATCCGAATTCAAGAGAAGATTCCCTGAAATAAATGCCCTTTTGTGGAAGGGATGCCACAAAATCATAGCATCAGCCAGGAGTCAACACACTTGTTTGGTGTAGTGGTTAGGAGTGCGGACTTCTAATCTGGCATGCCAGGTCCGATTCTGCACTCCCCCACATGCAACCAGCTGGGTGACCTTGGGCTCGCCACGGCACTGATAAAACTGTTTTGACCGAGCAGGAATATCAGGGCTCTCTCAGCCTCACGCACCCCACAAGGGTGTCTGTTGTGGGGAGAGGAATGGGAAGGTGACTGTAAGCCGCTTTGAGCCTCCTTCAGGTAGAGAAAAGTGGCATATAAGAACCAACTCTTCTTCTAGGAAACCGCGGCAACACTGAGGTGCAGAACAGGTCTGATTTCTCCCCAGCATCCCCTTCAGAAGTCTTTCACTGGATCTTTTAGAACAGCCTGTCTCTCAAGGCTCTGCTTCTGTGGAGACTTAACCCTCCACGGTCCTTCGTCGATTTGCACAGCACTGCTAAGCTTTCAAAAGTATAGTCGGTCACACCTGCCATACCCTCTTACCCCCCTCAAAATTATTCCTTTAACAATTTCCTTAGGCGTTTTATCCCCATCTGTTTGATACAACAAAAAGATACCATGCATACAAAATGGGAAATGAGGCATCTTAATAATTCAGAAGTTATATTTCATAAAACAATGCCCAGAAATGAAATTTCACCAGGAGGGCTTGATGGTGCTCATTGTAATATGAGCATACTTTGCATTTATTAGTTGTAACCATGTTCATCCTCAACCTCCCCAATCGGAATTACAATAACCACTCGGATGAGAAAAAGTAATTAAATCATTAAGGTATTCTTTGCTAGGGTTGGATGGTTCTGCTTATAGGTAATAATTGCCTAACGCCTGTCATAAACCTCCAGGAAAAGATAATTCCCCTCCCCCTGGTTGTTGGAGGTGAACAGTCTCCGCACCAATAATCAATTAATGCAATGCAAGGGTAGTTTTATGCGTAACTGAAAATGGCTCAAGATGTCCCCAGCCCAAAAGGCCAGTTAAGCAATATGCAACACTAATGCACAATGAGAGCACACCCTCTTTTCACTGGCAGCAGAAGGCATTCTGGATTTGTCTCAAGTCAATGCCAGACAAAAGCAACCAGGCTTTGTGTTCATGGGCTGTGTTAATTGTAAGAGGCTGGAAAATGATTCATTCCCTTTTCTGCACTTTCTGGCAGAAAGAAAAGACAAAGAAGAGTTTTATAACCCGCTTTTTCACTACCTGAAGGAGTCCCAAAGCAGCTTACAAACACCTTCCTCTCCCCACAACAGACACCCTGGGAGGTAGAAGAAGAAGAGCTGGTTCTTATATGCCGCTTTTCTCTACCTGAAGGAGTCTCAAAGCGGCTTCAATCGCCTTCCCTTTCCTCTCCCCACAACAGATACCCTGTTAGGTACGTATGGCTGAGAGAACTCTGACAGGACTGCTCTGTGAGAACAGCTGACAGGACTGTGACTAGCCCAGGGTCACCCAGCTAGCTGCATGTGGGGGAGTGAGGAATCAAAAACCCAGCTCGCCAGATTAGAGGCTGCCGCTCTTAACCACTCCACAATGTCGGCAAAGACCAGATGGTGCATTCAAAGATTTGCCTCCAGTATGAAACCATTGCTCAATATCACATAAAATCATGGTTTCATTTGGGTTTTAACAAAGCTCATGGCCAAGCTTATTGGGGGGGGGGGGTCAGAGATGGAGCTGAACAGTTTGTGGGACTCTCGAATACAGAGCCAAGCCCAACCACAAAGACAGCACACCATAGTGCAAAACTACAGCGGGAGTTGATGACCTGGAATGAAATCAGCTACTCAAGATACCACTGGCCCATGCCCACTGTTCAGCACGCCCAACTAGAACCTAAAAAGGTCAACACAAAGGAAATGAACGTAGAATCATAGAATCATAGAGTTGGAAGGGGCCATACAGGCCATCTAGTCCAACCCCCTGCTCAACGCAGGATTAGCCCTAAGCATCCTAAAGCATCCAAGAAAAGTGTGAATCCAACCTTTGCTTGAAGACTGCCAGTGAGGGGGAGCTCACCACCTCCTTAGGCAGCCTATTCCACTGCTGAACTACTCTGACTGAGAAAAACTTTTTCCTGATATCTAGCCTATATCGTTGTACTTGAAGTTTAAACCCATTACTGCGTGTCCTTTCCTCTGCAGCCAGCAGAAACAGCATCCTGCCCTCCTCCAAGTGACAACCTTTCAAATACTTAAAGAGGGCTATCATGTCCCCTCTCAACCTCCTTTTCTCCAGGCTGAACATTCCCAAGTCCCTCAACCTATCTTCATAGGGCTTGGTCCCTTGGCCCCAGATCATCTTTGTCGCTCTCCTCTGTACCCTTTCAATTTTATCGATGTCCTTCTTGAAGTGAGGCCTCCAGAACTGCACACAGTACTCCAGGTGTGGTCTGACCAGTGCCGTATACAATGGGACTATGACATCTTGTGATTTTGATGTGATGGCTCTGTTGATACAGCCCAAAATGGCATTTGCCTTTTTTACCGCTGCATCACACTGCCTGCTCATGTTCAGTTTACAATCCACAAGTACCCCAAGGTCTCGTTCACACACAGTGCTACCTAGAAGCGTATCTCCCATCCAGTAGGGATGCTTTTCATTTTTCTGACCCAGATGCAGAACTTTACACTTATCTTTATTAAATTGCATCTTGTTCTCATTTGCCCATTTTTCCATTGTGTTCAGATCTTGTTGAACTCTGTCTCTATCTTCCGGAGTATTTGCCAGTCCTCCCAATTTGGTGTCATCTGCAAACTTGATGAGTAGTCCCTCCACCCCCTCATCTAGATCATTAATAAATATGTTAAAAAGTACCGGGCCGAGCACCGAACCCTGAGGTACCCCGCTACTCACCTCTCTCCAGTCTGATGAAACACCATTGACAACAACTCTTTGAGTGCGGTTCTCTAACCAATTCCCTATCCACCTAACGATCTGAAAATCCAGATTGCAGTCCTTCAACTTATCCATCAGAACATCATGGGGAACCTTGTCAAAAGCTTTACTAAAATCCAAGTAAATGACATCAACCAAATTTCCCCGATCCAGCAAACCTGTTACTTGGTCAAAAAAGGAAACTAGGTTGGTCTGGCAGGACCTGTTGGAGACAAATCCATGCTGACTTCCTTGGATCACCAAATTGTCCTCCAGATGTTTGCAGATCGCTCCCTTTAATATCTGCTCCATTATCTTCCCCACAACAGAGGTCAGACTCACTGGTCTGTAGTTTCCCGGGTCATCCTTCCTCCCTTTTTTGAAGATCGGAATAACGTTTGCTCTTTTCCAGTCCTCCGGGACATCTCCAGTCCTTAAAGAGGTTCCGAAGATGATGGACAAGGGCTGTGCAAGTTCTCTGGAAAGTTCTTTGAGTACTCTCGGGTGCATTTCATCCGGACCAGGGGATTTGAACTCATCCAGTGCAGCTAAATGCCTCTCGACCACCTCTCTATCCATGTTAACCTGCCACCCAGACACTATCCTTTGGCTACAGCCATCTCTAGATGTGCCTAAACACTTTGACCTGTGGGAAAAAACAGATGTAAAATAGGCACTAAGCCTTTCTGCTTTCTCTGCATCTTTCGTTAGAGTTTGTCCATCCGCACCCAACAGCGGGCCTATTGCCTCCTTTACTTTACGTTTGCTCCTCACGTAACTGAAAAATCTTTTCTTATTACAATGGGCTTCCCTGGCCAATCTTAGCTCACTCTCAGCTTTGGCCTTTCTGATGATTGATCTACAGTGCCTAGTAACCTGTAGGTACTCTTCTTTAGAGCTCTGTCCTTCCCTCCATTTCCTGAACATTTTCCTTTTCTTTCTTAGTTCCTCTTGAAGTTCTCTGTTCAGCCAAATAGGCTTCTTAGAGCTCCTGCAGTGTTTTCGTATTTCTGGAATAGTCATTGATTGAGCATGCAATAGCTCTTGTTTGAGTAGCGCCCACCCTTCACATGCTCCCTTCCCTTCCAGCATTCTTGTCCATGGTATGACACTCATCATGTCTCTGAGTTTATTAAAGTTTGCCCTACGAAAATCCAACATCCGCGTCTGGCTACAAGCTTCCTTGGCTCCCAATCTCAAAAGGAATTCTATGAGGACATGGTCACTTCCCCCTAGGGTCCCCACCTCCTTCACCTCATCCACTAACTCTTGCCTGTTGGTCAGTATTAAGTCCAGTATGGCTGAACCTCTTGTGGGTTCATCTACCATTTGATAAATGAAATTGTCAGCCAGGCAGGTCAGAAACTTGCATGACTGAGGACGCTTCGCAGAGTTTGTTTCCCAGCACACATCTGGGAAATTGAAGTCACCCATGATGACAAGGTCCTGCCGTTTGGATATTTTCTCAAGCTGCTCACAAAGTGCAGCATCCACATCCTCTCGTTGGTCAGGCGGTCGGTAGCAGACACCAACCACCACACTGTTTGTTTTCCCCTCGCTTATTTTCACCCAGATGCTTTCCACTGTAGATATACTCTCCTTCACTAGAATTTCCTGACAGGTAAGCCCTTTCCTCACATACAGTGCCACTCCTCCACCTCTTCGATCTATTCTGTTTTTTCTGAACAGTTCATATCCATCCACCATTACATTCCAGTCATGAGAATCATTCCACCAAGTTTCTGTGATGCCTACTAGATCATACCTTTCCATCAGCATGAGACGTAAGCCTATACAGGGTGAAGCACAGTTTTAAAAATACAATACCAGTGTTTATTAACCAAGTTAGAAACCCAAGGCTTTTAGCATAACCTCAATAAAATCAAGACATGCATACATACTAATGCATCCACTGATCACGCCCTATCTAACCAAAACCACTGGGTGAGTAACTCAAAAAGAAGAACAGTTGGTTCTTATATGCCACTTTTCTCTCCCCGAAGGATGCTCAAAGCAGCTTACAGTCGGCCTTCCCTTTCTTCTCCCCACAACAGACACCCTGTGAGGTGGGTGAGGCTGAGAGAGCCCTGATATCACTGCCCGATCAGAACAGTTTTATCAGTGCTGTGGGGAGCCCAAGGTCACCCAGCTGGCTGCATGTGGGGGAGTGCAGAATCGAACCCGGCATGCCAGATTAGAAGCCTGCACTCCTAACCACTACACCAAACTGGCTCTCAGGTGTTATAGCAAAAAAATTGCTTGCCAGGGTAACACATCACAATCCCATCTATCACCACTGATTTTATTTTCTTCATTTGTACCCTTCCTCCCTAATGGAGACCCAAAGTGACACACATCATTTCCCTCTCCTTCAGTTTACCCTCACCACAATCCTGTGAGGTAGGACAGGCCGAGAGCTTCTGACTGGTCCAAGGACATCAAGCAAGCCTCAATAGCGTGAGATTTGAACCTGGGTCTCCCAGATACTAATCCAACATGAAGGGAGCCTCTCTACCCCTGTGGGTGGGAGCGTCAGTGCCCAACAAGCTATTTACCAGGGGCAGGGGCTTTTCAGATGATTTAAGACGCTTCCAGGCCCCCAAGTCTCTTATAAAAGAATGATTTCTCCCTCTTTTTAGAATCCAGTCTACCTTTCTAACCTCATGGCATCTTTCTTTGCAGACTGCCCGTTTCCTCCAGTTCCAAATTCAAGTTGCATTTTAACATGAGCAAAATTTACCGTGCTTAGAGGAACCTTTCTACCTTTCCCAATCTCCTCCCCTTTCAGGGCGCACAAGAGAAAGAAGGATGAGAAAAGGAAGAGGAGGGCCTTTCGGTAGGTGGAGTCTCCACTCTCTGCCCAAGCTAATGTCTTGTTTTAAAAAGAGTAGCTGCAGTCAAAGCCTGAAGCCAAGGGTGAGGCCCTCCTTCAAGAGAGATGGTCCAATAGCAGAGAACTGAACTCTATTATTTTTTCTTATTATTAGCACCAAAGTCTCAGGCCAATGAAATGTTGGTGTGTTTTACCCCTACAGGACCACAGCAAATATCTTGTCTTGGCCAACAGGCAGAGCAGGAAACACATAGAAGCAACTGCCATCTAGGAGAACAAAACTTTTCCAGTGTCAAGGGGGCCTGCACACGAAAGCCCATACCTTGTGTGGAGGAACAGCCCACCCACTCGACAGACACCAAGCCTGTGGGTCGTGTTCCAGCCCACAACCCTTTCCCTGGATGGGACCTCTCTCTTCCTGTCCATTGCTGCCACTGCAGCAATGCCCGTTCCCAAGGGACAGTGAGACCCCTCAGCTAGGTTCTTGGTGGTTTAGCATGAAAACCATAAAACTTCAGGGTCCGCCTGGAAAGTTGGCAACCACCTGGTTTTGCCTGGTTTTCCTCCCAACACACTAGTTCTACCCAAGCGGGGGAGCCTAGGTGGTCCAGAGCACCAGCCACTTGGTTATGTCCAAAACTCAAACTCAAGTTTATTAAACTATTAACAATTAATTGGTAGATTGACACTCCTTCCAGCACACCACATGAACTCAGCAGCAGCACTTATACACCTTCTGGGCAGGAACTTAAAGGGATGCCTTAAACACCCTCCTCTTTTCCTACACTCCTTGCTGAGGATGGGGAGAGGCTCCCATGGACACTTGCCAGCCAGTCTCACCATCCACCTCCTTGTTGGCTGCTTCTCAGGCCCCCCACCCTCTCTCTTCTGGCCAGGCTAGGCCCTACCCCTCTACCTGGGGCACACAGGGTCTTCCCTCTGGAGAGGAGATCTCCTACCTTCTCCCTTGGAGTTCCTGCAGAGACTACCCCCTCCCAGGAGGTCTGGAGCCTAAATACCCACAAGCTCCTCCCCCTGGTGGAGCCTGACTCCTCCTTTCTCATTGGGGCATGTGACCCTCTCCCTTCCCTGAGCCTCCTGGGAAGTGTAGGCAATTACAGTCTCTCCATCCCCCTAGCAGCCATTTTAAAATGCAGGCCCAGGGCAGCCATTTCAGGACACAAATCTGCCTCCAGGACTCATTCCCCACACCTTGAATAAAACTTTGTTGGGCTTAAAGGTGCCACTGGACTCAGACGTTGCTCTCCTGTTTCAAACCAACATAACTATCCATCTGGTGCTGTTCAGGAGAGTACACAATGGCCAGATTTTGTGTTGTTGTTTTTTTTGTATTCCTGATTCATTTTTCTTATGAGGGAAAGAAAAAGAACCAACATGCTATATGTTGTGCTTAATTTAAGGGGGTGGAGAGAAGATGATTTGTGCTCAACTTTTTAAAAAGAGCCAGCTTGGTGCGGTGGTCAAGAGTGGCAGCTTCTATCTGGCAAGCCGGCTTTCGTTTCACACTCCTCCTCCACATGCAGCCAGCTGGGTGACCTTGGGCTCACCACAGCCCTGATAGTACTGTTCTCCCAGAGCATTTCTACTAGCTTGCTTAAACATCTTTCCCTCAAATGTCACCCGAGGTAGATTTTTGAAGATCCCTCCTCAGGAGAGATACTGTTTACATGGATGTAGTGTCCCTGACACGTTGTACCATAGCGATCCCCAACCTGTGGGCTGCGGACAACATGTGGTCCTTCGACTAATTGGAGGTGGGCCCTGAAGGACACCTTCTCCCCCCCCTTTACTTCATCCCCCCCCCCGGCCCTTTACAACACACTTTGGGTGTCATTGTCTCCCACCACTCCCAGATGGGACCATCTCGTTGCAGAGAAACAAGCTCAGGGTTCCCATTGATTTGTCATTGTCATGAGTTAAAGTTTCCATGAAAATAAAATGTTCCTTATGTTCATTGTTGTGGCATTTCTGTATCTTATTTTGAAGGGATGTTTAAACATGACCATAGCGATCAGAGAGCGTCAGGGCAGTGGTTGAGAATAGAGGAGTAAACTACCCCCCCCCCACCGGGCCTCAGTAAAAGGCGTTGAGTGGTCCCCGGCGTTGAGTGGTCCCCAGTGATAAAAAGGTTGGAGACCACTGTTGTACCATATACTTCTGGTGTGTCCTAAGTTTGAAGTATTTCGTCGCCCGTTAGCTAATTATCTGAAGAAACTGAAATTCAGCTGTGTTAACGAGAAACCCTGGATTAAAATGATACTAAATGTGAGGGACACAGCAACTATTATAAAAGTAGCAAAGTTTTTCCTGGCAATTTTAAATGAAAATCTTTTACGATAGATTTTACATCTGAAACTGTTTGAAATTTTCATTTTATGCTTTGCAATCTTATGCCAATAAAGGTACTCTGAATCTGAATCTGTTCTCCCAGAGCAGTCCTGTCAGGGCTCTCTGAGCCTCACCCGCCTCACAGGGTGTCTGTTGTGGGGAGAGGAAAGGGAAGGCGACTGTAAGCCGCTTTGAGACTTCTAAAATGGGCCATCTGGTGTTTGATTCAGTTCCCCAACACCAACTATGGCTTTTAGGAGAAGACAGACACAAGATGCCTAATGGAAAGTGTTAAAGATCTGAAACTCCCTTCAGCTCCACCCGCAGTGCACAGCTTAGAATCACGGGCTTAGACACACAAAAAAGACTTCAGTGGCAGCAAAACAGGGACCACTTCAGCCTGACCTTTGTCGTTTCCAAACATCCAAATAAGCAAACTTCGCACAGCTTCAACCACCGTGCTGCAAACAAGGGCCATCTGTTTCCACGCAGCAAGGTTAAAAAGGCTGATGGCAATAAGTGAACACACTACAAATAAGCTACACATTAAAGCTTATTAGGCTCACAGCTCAAAGAAACAACGAATTGGTTTGACATTCGCACTATAATTTGTGGTTGCTTAGAGCATCGGCTGTTATTAAAAGGTCCCCCCCCCCTTTTTTTTTTTTAAGCCTGGGATAAACTGAAGCAAAATCAATATTTAACAAAGCTGTGTCCTTCAAAGGTTGAAACTGAAGACTGTTTTTAAAAAGATGCAATCGTTATTAAGGCTCTAGTGCTTCGGTTGCATTCACTGGGCCCTGTGAATTGTCTCAGAGCACCTGATGTTTTACATAAAGCTGTTTTATAACAAATCTAGTCCCTGGCCCTTCTCAGTATTCCGGCCTCTGCAAGTCAGAAGCGCTCCAGGGTCCCAAGCAGAGAAGGATCTTTCCCAACATGTATTGGAGAAGGCAGTGCACCAAACCACGTACAAAACATGCGCACAGCCCACCACAGATGCTCAGCCACACTTGCGTAAAATGCAGTTGTTCAAGAGGGCATTTTTCTAAAGGGAATAAGATTGTAGTTTATTGCTAACTTAGCATTGTCCTCTAATTCTTGTAATCTGGTTTTTATTTTGTTTCTGGTAAGCTTCATACTGTTTGTTTATCACGCTGTTTTCTGATGTTGTAATCTGCCTCATGTCTCACCAAAAAAAAGGTGGACTAGAAATAAGCAGAAGGAAGGGAGTAACTAAATAACCTGTGTTATTACACTGATGAAGTGAAAAGGGGGGACCTAGTTAGTGCCTTGAGACTCCTTCAGCCAGTGAAAAGCAGGCTATAAAAACTAACTCCTCGTCGTCGTCTTCTAAGTTACACATGGTGTAGAGAGAGAGCACACAGAGAAATTTTTCTCGCTCTCCCAAAATACTAGAACTTGAGGGCATCCAGTGAAGATGATGGGCAGCAGATTCAAGAAAGACAAAAGGAAATATTGCTTTACATGAATGTGGAATTCAGTGCCAGAAGATATAATATTGGCCCCAGGCATTGACAGCTTTTAAATTACCCTTTTCCAGCCTTTAGACCAGCGGTTCTCAACGTGGGGGTCGAGACCCCTTTAGGGGTCGATTGACCCTTTTCCAAGGGGTCGCTAAGGCTGCTGCCATGCCGCTGCCTAATGCTGTGACCCCCTTTGGGTCGCCAAGACCACCGCCGTCATGCTGCTGCCACCGCCTAATGTCACAACCTGCTTTATGTTGCCGAGGCCACTGCCACGCTGCCACCACAGCGGCAGTGGCCTTGGTGGCCCAAAGGGAATCGCGGCATTAGGAAGGTTGAGAACCACAGCTCTAGACCATGAAGGCTGTATTGGGCTGCTGGCTCTGGCAGAGCGGTGTCCAGTTACAACAGCAGCCAACCAGTTTTCCTAGGGTTGAGCTGGTCAAGGTAAGAGCTTTGCTGGCTGCATCCTGATTGGCCCTATTCCAACTTGGACAGCCAGACACGTCCCACCCCCCCAGGCTGTTTCACAAATATATAGAGGAACCATGGATAAGGATTGGAAAAGGTATACAAACATTATAATTAACATACTCAAAGATAATATACAGTATGAATGATCAACAAAAGTAACTCTCACTCTGTGACTAGTCAAGGAAACTCCCAACAGGACCCCGGAGCTCAGCCTGTTTCAGAGGCAGGAAATGGCAAACCACACCTGCTCATCTCTTGCCATAAATATATCACAAGCCAGCTGCTTCCATCTCCAATCTGTTTTTAACAGCTCGTGACTTTGCAAATAGGGAGTTTGGACTGGTTTCCTTGTATTTTCTTTTGAGGACCACAATAGTGGAAACACAGCCTAGGCTGTGTTGCACAAGTACCCTGGTAACATAAATACATCTCTTAAAATCAGAATAGTTAGACACCCTTCATGCACATACAAGCTCAATCAGCATCAATGAAACTGCTAAATTTCTGGAGATGTGTACAAATTAATTGGCTTGCTTTTCCAGGTTGGAATAGAAACTGAAAATGGATGGGCAAAAACACGGTCATGGTTCTTTTGGACAGCATTCCAAAAATTTCCAGCATCTACTACAGGGTTTTTTGATGGCCCTGGAAGGGTATCCAAAATTCCTGAATTTCCCAAATATTTTAAAAATTTGTTAAACATTTATTGGGTGATATGGCCATATATAGTCATGTTGACCTGCACCACCCTCCCAATATAGCCGGTGATGGGCCTGGAAGGGGTGGGAAGGGGAAGCCAACCATATGCTTCCCAACCCTATTCTGCATGATTGTGCCACTTCTGGGATTCCTCATAGCCTGAAGAATGTTTCGGAGGTTTCTCAATGGTAAAAAAGTTGAGAAAGCCTGGTCTACTGAGAAGACCATGCTACCTGTTGTTTCAACTTCTCTGGAAAAAGAAAAGCCTTTTTAGCAGAAGCTCATGGATAACTTACATTACCTCTTGTATTTTATTTTCTGGAGTTCGTACAAATTGGCTCTTCAGCCGTTTGTTCTTCCCTGACTGTGGCTCACTAGCAGAGCACCTGCTTGACATGCAGAAGGTCCCAGGTTCAATCCCTGGCATCTCCAGTCAAAAAAGGATCAGGTAGGGGGTGATGTGAAAGACTCTGGAAAGCTGCTGCCGGTTCGAGTAGAGCCAGGGGTAGTCAAACTGCGGACGTCCAGAAGTCCCAGTAGACTACAATTCCCATGAGCCCCTGCCAGCATTCGCTGGCAGGGGCTCATGGGAACTGTAGTCCATGGACATCTGGAGGGCCGCAGTTTGACTACCTCTAGAGTAGACAGTAATGACGTTGATGGACCAAGGTTTTTATTCAGAATAAGGCAGCTTCATGTGTTCTATATGCATTTCCTGAAACTACGAGTCTGAAATATTGTCCCAGCTGCATCTACTCTATTCTTCAGCTTCTTAAAAGCAACAGAACTGTATTTGTATAATGATGTTGAAACAGCCCCTCAAAAAAAAAAAAAAACAGAACGATGAAAAATAATGAATTTCTTTCATTGTTTCGATCTTTAACATCCCCATTATTCCAGATGAGATAAAATAGTATGCCCCGGCATCAATGGGAACATGCAGCAAGCAAAAACCTTCCATCAGCAGTCTTAATCGGATCTTCTGCAAGGCGGCGCGAGGGCACCTCGCCGCGAAGACCTCATTCATGCAAAGAAAAGGTTCATTTAAAGTGCAGTAATAAATAATTAATGGGGAACATATTTCTGAAAGGTTATTCTGTCACGAAGTTAATTTTGGCACAAGATGACTCAAGCCATCTGCGGCTTGAGGAAGAAGAATCGGACACTTTTGACAAGCCTGAAACCTCATGCTTAGATTTTTTTTTTTAAAACCCTCCATTTAATTCCAGCTCCTTTAAAGAACATGCTTTGCCATCAACTCTCCATTAAACACTAGCAATGAAAAAAAAAATCTCCTGCTGTCTCTTACACTCCTCACCTCTCCACAAGGGTTGAAAAGGTCAAGTTGGTTTTGTGAACTTTTATCAGGCACGCCGCTTCCTTCACACCTACCAGGAAGGGGACATGTTAAATCCTTTAAAATGTCACCTCCCTGAGAATGGGCCCGTGGTAATCTTACGAGGTTGTCTGGATTCTGGATTCATCACTCAATCATGCTGGTGGGCTGGAATATAGCGGCTGACTTTGTAGGGCAGGGTTATGTTCTGTTGTTTTGTGTTCTTCTAACCAGGGGTCCTGGGGTTTGCCCTTTTCCATCGCGGAAGATCCTTTGTGTTCATTAAACACTGACTGGTACATTTCTCGCAGGATGAGGAATTATATCTGAAAGGATAGTTTAAAATGTCAACCGACATGCAACTTGTGAAGGGTTTCCCAAATGGGTAGGTGTTTATTATTTTTTATATGTTTAAATATTAGTTAAACATTTATTAGGTGATATGACTATATATGGTCATGTCAACCTGCCATGGTCATGTCAACCTGCCCCCTCCCCAAAAAAAATGGCCAATGGGGGACCTGGAGGGGGTGGGGAGGGGAGGGGCTCTGAGTGGGCATGTATAAAGCTAAGCTTCCCAACTTGTTCTGTACAGTTGACCACTTCTGGCATTTCTTGAAGGCTGAAGAATGTTTTAGGCATTTCTCAATGGTAAAAAAAGTTGAGTAAGACTGGCTTAGAACAATAAAGATAGCCACTCTAGCCATCCGACTTTGCTTTCAATTTTCCTCCTTCAGAATTCAGAGAGGACGTGGAGGTCAGTGGACTGAAGAAGAGTAGAACAAAGATGTACAACTGACAATGGAGAAAAGCAAATTCTGGGCCAGGGAATGGGGGAAGAGAGGGACAAGGACCCCCAAACAACTATGGCTTCAGAGAGAAAGAGTAGAAGAGGCATGTCATGGAAGAAAGAGGAGGAGGAGATAAACAGGAAAAAAGGATGAGACAAAGGGAAATTCAGGAAGGGAGTGTGAGAGAGGGGACTGGGGGAAGCAGGTGCCTATGTTCTACTCTCCCAACATTTTAACTAACAAGGTAATACATATACTAGTTTTGTACACACCCTGACCTGGATGGCCCAGGCTAGTCCAATCTCATCCAGTCTTGGAAATTAAGCAGGGAGAATACCAAGGAATATGAAGGTCATGACTCAGAGACAGGCAGTGGCAAACCACCTCTGAACACCTCTTGCCTTGACCCCCTCTGAACACATCTTGGTTTGGCCCACTCTGAACATCTCTTGGTTTGGCCCACTCTGAACACCTCTTGGCTTGGCCAAATATGGTCATGTCAACCTGCCCCCTCCCTTCCAAAATGGCCAATGATGGGCTGGAGGCGGGAAAAGGGGAGGAGCCCCAGGTGAGCTTGTACACAGCTCTGCTTCCCGACCATATTCTGCATGATTGCACCACTTCTGGGGTTTCTTGAAGCCTGAAGCTTATTTCAGGGGTTTCTCGGTATTAAAAAAGTTGAGAAAGGCTGTTAAAGACAATTTGTTGTTGTTATGTGCGAAGTCGTGTCCGACCCATCGCGACCCCATGGACAATGATCCTCCAGGCCTTCCTGTCCTCTACCATTCCCCGGAGTCCATTTAAGTTTGCACCTACTGCTTCAGTGACTCCATCCATCCACCTCATTCTCTGTCGTCCCCTTCTTCTTTTGCCCTCGATCTCTCCCAGCATTAGGCTCTTCTCCAGGGAGTCCTTCCTTCTCATGAGGTGGCCAAAATATTTGAGTTTCATCTTCAGGATCTGGCCTTCTAAAGAGCAGTCAGGGCTGATCTCCTCTAGGACTGACTGGTTTGTTCGCCTTGCAGTCCAAGGGACTCGCAAGAGTCTTCTCCAGCACCAGAGTTCAAAAGCCTCAATTCTTTGACGCTCGGCCTTCCTTATGGTCCAACTTTCGCAGCCATACATTGCAACTGGGAAGACCATAGCCTTGACTAAACGCACTTTTGTTGGCAGGGTGATGTCTCTGCTTTTTAGGATGCTGTCTAGATTTGCCATAGCTTTCCTCCCCAGGAGCAAGCGTCTTTTAATTTCTTTGCTGCAGTCCCCATCTGCAGTGATCTTGGAGCCCAGGAAAATAAAATCTGTCACTATCTCCATTTCTTCCCCTTCTATTTGCCAGGAATTGAGAGGGCCGGATGCCATGATCTTTGTTTTCTTGATGTTGAGTTTCAAGCCAACTTTGGCACTCTCCTCCTTCACCCGCATCAACAGGCTCTTTAGTTCCTCTTCACTTTCTGCCATTAGAGTGGTATCATCTGCATATCTGAGGTTGTTGATATTTCTCCCTGCAATCTTGATCCCAATTTGTGACTCCTCTAATCCCGCATTTCTCATGATGTGCTCTGCATACAAGTTAAATAGGCAAGGAGACAGTATACAGCCTTGCCGAACTCCTTTCTCAATTTTGAACCAGTCAGTGATTCCATGTTCAGTTCTCACTGTTGCTTCTTGACCTGCATATAAATTTCTCAAGAGACAAATAAGATGCTCTGGTATTCCCATCTCTTTAAGAACTTGCCATAATTTGTTGTGCTCCACACAATCAAAGGCTTTAGCATAGTCAATGAAGCAGAAGTAGACGTTCTTCTGGTACTCCCTAGCTTTCTCCATGATCCAGCGTATGTTGGCAATTTGATCTCTAGTTCCTCTGCCTCTTCGAAATCCTGCCTGTACTTCTGGAAGTTCTCGGTCCACATATTGCTGGAGCCTAGCTTGTAGGATTTTGAGCATAACTTTGCTAGCATGAGAAATTAGTGCGATGGTGCGGTAGTTTGAACATTCTTTGGCATTGCCCTTCTTTGGGATTGGAATGTAAACTGACCATTTCCAATCCTGTGGCCATTGTTGAGTTTTCCAAATTTGCTGGCATATTGAGTGTAGCACTTTTACTGCATCGTCCTTTAAGATTTTGAATAGTTCAACTGGAATGCTGTCACTACCACTAACTTTATTGTTGCTCAGACTTCCTAAGGCCCATTTGACTTCACATTCCAGGATGTCTGGCTCCAGGTCAGTAACTACCCCATTGTGGTCATCAGGGATGTTAAGCTCGCTCTTGTATAGTTCTTCTGTATAATTTTGCCACCTTTGTTTGATCTCTTCTGCTTCTGTGAGGTCCCTACCATTTTGGTCCCTTATCATACCCATCTTTGCATGAAACGTTCTCTTCATATCTCCAATTTTCTTGAAAAGATCTCTGGTCCTCCCCATTCTATTGTTTTCTTCTATTTGTTTGCACTGTTCATTTAAGAAGGCATTCTTATCTCTTCTAGCTTTTCTCTGGAATTCTGCATTCAATTGGGTGTATCTTTCTCTTTCTCCCTTGCCTTTCACTTCCCTTCTCTCCTTAGCTATTTGTAAAGCTTCCTCAGACAGCCATTTTGATTTCTTGCATTTCTTTTTCTTTGGGATGGTTTTAGTTGCTACCTCTTGTACAATGTTGCGAACCTCCGTCCATAGTTCTTCAGGCACTCTGTCTATCAGATCTAATTCCTTAAATCTATTTGTCACCTCCACTGTGTATTCGTCAGGGATATGATTTAGTTCATACCTGAGTGGCCTAGTGCTTTTCCCTACTTTCTTCAATTTAAGCCTAAATTTTGCAACAAGAAGCTCATGATCTGAACCACAATCAGCTCCTGGTCTTGTTTTTATTGACTGGATAGAACTTTTCCATCTTTGGCTGCAGAGCACATAGTCAATCTGATTTCTGTGTTGAACGTCTGGTGATGTCCATGTGTAGAGTCGTCTCTTGGGTTGCTGGAAAAGAGTGTTTGCTATGACCATTGTATTCTCTTGACAAAATTCTACCAGCCTGTGCCCTGCTTCATTTTGTACTCCAAGGCCAAACTTGCCTGTTATCCCGGTTATCTTTTGGCTTCCTACTTTAGCATTCCAATCCCCCATGATGATAAGCACATCATTTTTGGGCGTTGCTTCTAGAAGGTGTTGTAGGGCTTCATAGAACTGATCAACTTCATCCTCTTCAGCAGCAGTGGTTGGGGCGTAGACCTGGATCACTGTGATGTTGAATGGTTTGCCTTGGATTCGAACTGAGATCATTCTGTCATTTTGGGGATTGTATCCCAAGACTGCTTTTCCTACTCTCTTATTGATTATGAATGCTACTCCATTTCTTCTGCGAGATTCTTGTCCACAGTAGTATACCTGATGGTCATCTGAATTAAATTCACCCATTCCTGTCCATTTTAGTTCACTGATTCCTAAAATGTCGATGTTCAGTCTTCTCATTTCTTGTTTAACCACGTCCAGCTTGCCTTGATTCATGGATCTGACGTTCCAGGTTCCTATGGAATAAAAATCTTTACAGCATCGGACTGTCTTTTCGCCACCAGTTACTTCCACAACTGAGCGTCCTTTCGGCTTTGGCCCAGCCGCTTCATTCATTCTGGCACTACTCGTACTAGCCGTCTGCTCATCCCCAGTAGCATATTGGACACCTTCCGACCTGAGGGGCTCATCTTCCAGCGTCATATCGTTATGCCTATTGGAACTGTCCATAGAGTTTTCATGGCAAAGATACTGGAGTGGTTTGCCATTTCCTTCTCCAGTGGATCACCTTTTGTCAGAGCTCTCAGCTATGACCTGTCCATCTTGGGTGGCCCTGCACGGCATAGCTCATAGCTTCACTGAACTACGCAAGCCCCCTTGCCACAACAAGGCAGCGATCCTTGAAGGGGGTTAAAGACAATAACAAAGTTATAGTTCATGAGAAGAGATTTAAGCAGCAGTCACACATCAAGGGTTCCTGTGCTCTTGTTATATTATAATGTGCATTTCCATCTGGATTTCCCTATGCAGGCAGGCCAACAGCTGTGAATGATTGCCATAGAATAACCATAGCAGCATCTCCAATGATGCGTAGAAGAGACCTTTGTCATGTCACTGACTCTGCAGCAGCCACCAGCAAATTTTAATTCAAACACATGCTTCATACCGTTCAGGGCAGAACACGCACCATCCAGGAAACATCTCTGAAAGATAATGTATGTGCTAATCTGTGAACCAGCATGAAAGCCATTAAGGGAACAAAGATTTTAATATTTGGCAATGTTAACGCATCCCTGTTTTGAGAACATATTACACAGCCCAAGTTGCCGTCCATCATCGACTAAGCGGCAAAATAATTATTGGAAGATAACGAGAATCAGTTTTGGAAATTGCGGAGAGAAATCAACATACACAATTAGTGTCACACGTTGCTAAACAACCACCACCTCTTTTGCACCACTGCTTTGAGAGTGATGCACAAAGACTATGTTTTCTTGTACAGCTTGCCAAACACGGCATACAGTCCAACCCAAATTTAGATGTTTAAATTCCCTGTCGATTTCAATGAGAAAAGAGAAACATATGCTTAAGAGAGCGTTCCTACAGAATCCTGCAGAAGTCAACTCTGTTTTACACCCAGGTGTTCTTAAGATGGCTCTGTAACCTTTTCTTAGTAGCATTTAGGTAAAGGTAAAGGTAAAGGTATCCCCTGTGCAAGCACCGAGTCATGTCTGACCCTTGGGGTGATGCCCTCTAGCATTTTCATGGAAGACTCAATACGGGGTGGTTTGCCAGTGCCTTCCCCAGTCATTACCGTTTACCCCCCAGCAAGTTGGGTACACATTTTACTGACCTCGGAAGGATGGAAGGCTGAGTTAACCCTGAGCCGGCTGCTGGGATCAAACTCCCAGCCTCATGGGCAGAGCTTTCAGACTGCATGACTGCTGCCTTACCACTCTGCGCCACAAGAGGCTCTTAGTAGCATTTAAGTACTCACAATTTGGAGAGTTTCATACTTGAAGATAAATTTATTTTAAAATGCCAGTGCAGTATGAAGAAGAAGAAAAGCTGGGGGTTTTGTACTCCCTTTTTCATTACCTGAAGGAGTCTCAAAGTGGCTTACAATCACCTACCCTTCCTCTCCCCCCAACAGGTACCCTGTAAAGTAGGTGGGGCTGTGAGAGCTCTAAGAGAACTGGCCCAAGGTCACCTGGCTGGCTGCATCTAGAGGAGTCGGGAATCAAACAGGCTCTCCAGATCAGAGGCCACTGCTCTTAACCACTTAACCGAGTCATCGTAACAAAAGATAGGCGACTCAAATCTGTTGCTGCACCAAGAATCAGAAGGAAACTGGTTGATTTCTAATCAGGACCACAAGATGTTTGAATACTGAGACCACAGCTTGGAAGAAACAATGGAGACTTGACTGTCCTGGTGAGAAAATAAATTCTGCTCTTACTGATATGCCTCTTTTTCTCTCTCTGCAGGGGCGGTCATAGTGATTCTGGAGCTGGGACTCAGGACAGGGCCGAACCATTGCCACATCCCCCTGACCGAGGACAAACTAGAGCTCTCACTGGGTAGCTGAAGTCACCATGGGAAGGCAGCTACCTAAGCCCCAAATGGGTCAGGCACAAGCAGCAGGGGGAGCCTGCCCTTCTTCTGTCCACCCTCTTTTGGAAGGGGCAGAGTTAAGGGTGGCAGAACCCCCCCCCCCACCATGGGAACCAAGATATCTGACCTATGGCCTATTGGCTGTCTACCCCCCAGTTCTCTGTCTTCCTCTGCAGATGCTCAAATACTTTTTCCTTTTGGGCAACCACCGTATCCGGACCTATTTCAAAGTACACGGCTAGCGTTGTGCGCATCTACCAAACACTGTGAAACCACACTCTGCTATTATTTCCCAATGAGATGAAAATGGAGGGAGTTACATTCTGAATCGGTCAACACCACTGGGCTACATTGCGTCAAGCACCCTTGGCTTTAGCTGGAGATTCGTTTGTTTCTTTAAAAACTATGTCTGCGGTTCCTGCCATCTGTCTGCAGGCCGTCAAAGACCTTGCAGTTCACAAAACGGCAGCTCGGGATTTAAACCTGTCAGGAAGGCCCTTCGGCTTGTGCAGGCATGGGACCGTTTCTGCCAATTCTCCCTGCCTGCTCTAGTCCTCTATGCCAGTGGTCCCCTACCTTTTTATGACCGGGGACACTTGAAAATTTTACTGAGGCCCGGGGTGGGGGGGTTCTTTTGCTGAGGGACATCGCCGCCGCCTGAGCCCCTTCTCCGCTTGCTTTCCTGCCAGTGCCCTGACTTCCCACTGCACGCTTAGGGGGAGCCCCAGCCATGGCGGCCACTGGAGAGCACCAAAGGGGAGCCGGTGGCAGAGTGGCAGGGCAGCCTCCAAAGCAGCAGGCAGGGAGGAGGACGAGGAGGAGCCGTGGCCCGGTACTGGTCTGCAGACCTGGAGCTCGGGACAGCTGCTCTATGCTACCGTCCTATGCTGGTTCTGAGGGTCTCCAGTGGGAAAAGAGAAGATGGAAAACTATGTCATATGAACCCAGCCACAGTCTTAATTTGGTAGATCCAAACCACTGAATGATGGCAGTCTTCAAGCAGTGGCTGGACAGATACTTATCCTAAATACTTTAGAGGCTGATCCTGCGTTGAGCAGGAGGTTGGACTAGATGGTCTATATCACCCCTTTCATATCTAGGATTCTCTGATTCTACGTGCTGCTAGATGACTCAGTGCCAAGGTCCTACCATTTCCCCCTACAGATTCTTACCCTGGGAAATCTGGAGAGTATTACAGAACCTTGGCTTTTGTAGGTAGCATCCTAACTTATTTCTTGAGTGATCCATAATCTAGCTCATATCAGAAAGCCACTAACATGCTGGCAAGATAGGGGAGAGGTTCATCATTTACCACCGCCAGGCATCTCTGACGTATTGGTCAGCTTCCCGAATTGCTCCTCACAATCGACAGCCAGGGCTGTTGAAAGTGGAGGTCGGCCTCCTTTTCCAAACTCGCCGTCTAAAATTATATAGAATTGTGTAACAATTCAGACATGGAGAGGAGGCTGGCCAGTGGATTCAATGGCAGTTGTTTACTTTCCCACACAAATAAGCAGAGCCAAAAGGCACAGTGATGCCTCTGTAAATATAAATAATTATACACATCGCTAATTTTTGATGGTCGGGATTGGCTGGAGCCCCCATGCTCCCAAATGCAGAAAGCTAGGAAAACCTCCCTCTGTAGCAGCCGATCCGCAAAGACCATTTCTACGGGGAAATTACCTCCCGTTTCATCTGCAGCAATTTGTCATTGTAATTCTAAGGAACTTTTGCTAGTTGACAGTTGTTCCACATCAAATCGCTCACTAGGATCAGCATTCTTCTGACCCAGAGAAGAGACCCAGCGGCTAGGATAGCTGGCCACCAACCTTCAGTTTAGAAAGAGTTTTCCTTTCCCACACTTGTACACACACAGATGTGGCAAGGGGGGGGGACACAAGAGCGGGGCACAGCTGAGCATTATGGCCCCTTACAAGGAACAAAAGGGGAGTGAAGTAAATATTTTATTGTAAGGGGAGATAACAGATTGTGGTTGCCAAATCTTTGATCCAGACAGCAGCAGTGAAGGAGAAGAACGGGGGAGCATCAGCAACGAAAGGACCATGTTTCCTAGCAACAGGGCAGTGTGGGGAACAGCCCCTGGGAGGGACTGGAATGAAGTGTTGTTATGTGGAGTTCAATTTCTTTTTCCAAAATTCACTTCTTTTTTAAGAAAGGGCCATTGACTTCTCTTATTCTCTTTCAAATGAAGCATTTCAATTTATTTGTCGTGTGCAACTCATAAGCAGCAGAAGAATTGGTTTTTATACCCCACTTTTCACTGCCCGAAGGAGTCTCAAGGCGGCTTACAATTGGTGTCCCTTCCTCTCCCCACAACAAGCACCCTGTGAGGTAGGTGAGGCTGAGAGAGCCCTGACAGGATTGCTCTGTGAGAACAGCACTATCAGGGCTGTGATGAGCCCAAAGTCACCCAAGCTGGCTGTATATGGAGGAACGGGGAATCAAACCTGGCTCTCCAGATTAGAAGCTGCTGCTCTTAACCTCTGGAGCACGGGTAGTTAAACTGCGGCCCTCCAGATGTCCATGGACTACAATTCCCATGAGCCCCTGCCAGAGTTCGCTGGCAGGGGCTCATGGGAATTATAGTCCATGAACATCTGGAGGGCCGCAGTTTGACTACCCCTGCTCTGGAGTGTAGGAAAGTTTGGGAAGACAGTGCCGGATTGACCATCTGTAAAAAGATTTCCTAGAACTTCCTTTCCTTCTCCCTCTTCTTATTTCTCTTTTGGACAGAAACAAATTTATTCAAAACAGACTACAAAGTCCTTTAAAAAAAGAGAAAGAAATGGATTCTTGGGTTTCAGGGAGGAGGTGAGTAAAGGGGAATAAGAGTTCCTCTTATCAAGGCTACTAGAACTGATAGAATTTTAAACCCCCAAGATTCCTGGCTACCGTTCTTCTGCAGCATTCTTGCTACTTCCATTAGGCCCCCGTTTTAAACTTGGAAAAGAACCCGGCTTGAAGAGGCATGGCTGCCTTTTACTTGGACAACTGGAACCACCAAATGGTTTTCTTTTTTGCCTTCTGGCCCAGACGTGTACGTCCAAGGCTCTCATCTGGTTGAAACAAGTCAAGGGGTAGAGTCTGGCCTGGGGTAGAACCTGCCGCAGGGTCCAGTGACCTAGAGACTGGGCCCATCTACCAGGTACCTGCTGCAAACAGAAGAGGAAATGGGAGGGGAGAGGAGCCATAAGAAGGGACAGAGACTTTGTAAATCCCATTCATTGCCCTTGTTTATTTCCCTTATGTGACTAGAGCAACTCTGATTATGATCAGCAATACCGGATAGGATCACGGTCAGCTTATCCATGTAGTGCATGCTTCAGGCCCTGCACATCCAGTGGTCCCACACGGTGCCTCCTCCCCCATAGATAAGGGCTGTAGCCTCTTTCCTCCCCCCCCCTTTCCTTCTTACAGGACACTAGTAGTAATGCCCCTTTCCACTCAGTCTGGCTGCTTCCAAGGCAATTGTACTTTGACAGAGCCCTGCAACTCCTCAAACTGGCTCTGGTGCTACGGGTACCACGAATCCTTAAACCACCCCTGGACAGGACTCTCAGATCTCACTCCAATGGATCCAAGTCATCCACTTATGAGAGACACGAAGAGAGCCAGTTTGGTGTAGTGGTTAGGAGTGCGGACTTCTAATCTGGCATGCCAGGTTCGATTCTGCGTGCCCCCACATGCAGCCAGCTGGGTGACCTTGGGCTCGCCACAGCCCTGCTAAAGCTGTTCTGACCGAGCAGTGATATCAGGGCTCTCTCAGCCTCACTTACCTCACAGGGTGTCTGTTGTGGGGAGAGGAATGGGAAGGCGACTGTAAGCCGCTTAGAGCCTCCTTCGGGTAGGGAAAAGTGGCATATAAGAACCAACTCTTCTTCTTCTTCTATAAGTAAATAGTATCCCAGCCTCTTTCCTATTCCAGCTAACCCCCTCCTCTAGGAACAGTCTGAAGACAGAAAAAGTGACTTTATCAAAGAACAATGGTCTGATTGACAACCCTGCTGGACACAGGGAAAAACAGATTGCTACCTCTTAACCGAATTAGGGATTTGTCTAATGGCTTAGGACGCTCCCAAACATCACCGTTCTGCTGTTCTGAGTTGTCCCATCCTCTCTCATGCAAACCTAACAGGTGTGCCTTTATTTTTCACACCGCTTACTGTTCCTTGGGCTGATTGTGCCCTGTTAAACAGACGCAATCCTGGACATTTCTGTTCTCTGCGTCAGTGAAAAAGCTGGTCAGAGATCCAACGCGTAGGCTATTAATTATGCTAACTGTTTTAGATTTGTTTATAGACCGGGAAAGGAGGCCAGAGAGGAAAAGCCGATCGATCCCGTTCGGCTGTGACAGATCATACAACAGGCAGTGGTACCTCACGGATGCAAATCAAAACATAATGAGGCCGTGATGTATTGGCTTTGCCATTCGGGTTTAATAATATGCAATCATCCAGTCCTATACGAAGAGGAAAGAGCCGTTCGGGACAACTCCTGGCTCAAAATGCCTATATCAATGGGAGGAATTTTTTGTCAGCCACACAAAATGCATCCATTCTAACAACATTTGGTATGTCACCCTGGCATCAACAGGACCAGCTGTCAGGGCTAATGGTAGCAGGCAATCATCCTGATGATTTCTGGAATAATCCAGGGGAGATGATGGTGATGATGATGACGACAATGATTACCTTGGAGACACCTGCCTTTCAAACGGCGCATGCCTTCTCTCCCCCCCCCCCCCCACGCCCCAGGTAACAGCCCGTAATCTCTTCAGAGTGACTGCCAGGCTCCGTTTGAATCTCTCATGTTTATTTAGATAGCAGAATTTAGGCCTCGAGATGAAGCTATTTAGGGCAGGGAGGGGAGGGGGGGGGACAGTCATCTGAGAAGTACTTCCAGACTGTGGCACACAGGATCCATTTATTTGAGGGACAGACAGGTATGTGCGTGGAGAGAGCGCACGGAGATTACCAAAAGTTTGTCCCGCGTTCTCTTCCCTCAAAGCGGTTGTTACTGTCTGTCCTTTTAATATGTAAAATGACTTTGTCTACAAGGAGACATGGCCTTTCTTCCCAACAGTTCACCTGTCAAATGGTACATCCCTTTCAACGCATGCACTCTTCCCCCTTGAAACTCCACACGCTTTTGAGCTCCGAAATGGGAGTTCTGCCAAAAATCTGCTTGTCAATTAGATCTATATCCCATTTCATCTGACTATTAAAGTCAGTATCCGCAAGCTAAGTGATTCCACTATCACTTTACTCAGAGAGGCCATCCTGTTGGTGGACGTTGCTCCAAACCTTTTCACACTCACAGTCACATACCCCGTTAAGTTTAGTATAGTTCTAAGGGCGGGGGCTTGGAAATTTGTAACGGGTGGGTAAAATTGGGAAGAGTGACAAAAGACATCCCTCCTTGCAGTCATTACTAGGGCACGCTGGTGAGGATTGCTCACTTTGTTATCATTCAATGCAACTGTAACTTCCCTTCATTTAGAAGAAGAGTTTTTTATACCACTTTTCTGTACCAGAAGGAACCTCAAAGTGGCTTACAATTCTCTCCCCACAACAGACATCCTGTGAGGGAGGTGAGGCTGAGAGAGCCCTGATATTACTGAAGAAGACTTGGTCCTTATAGGCTGCTTCTCTCTACCCGAAGGAGGCTCAAAGCAGCTTACAGTCGCCTTCCCTTCCCTTTCCCCACAACAGACACCCTGTGAGGTGGGTGAGGCTGAGAGAGCGCTGATATCACTGCTCGGTCAGAACAGCTTTATCAGTGCTGTTGTGAGCCCAAGGTCACCCAGCTGGCTGCAAAGAATCAAACCTGGCTCGCCAGATTAAAATTCGCACTCCTAACCATTACACCACGCTGGCTCTCAATGTACTGTTTCAAAACAAAGACCAAAGAAGATGATGCTTAGGATAGAGCTTCAAGTCAACTTAATTGGCTAATTGTACACTGACAAGTTATTGTAGCATTCTGACAGAATTCCAAGTGCATGAAGAGGGAAAGAAGGAAAGCTGATGACGGCAAACTCTCAGTAAACTGTATTCGTAGACGTCACATACAAAGACGGCTCATTTTCAAGTCTCTTCTTCAGTGTACCATTTTAAGGCCCTCCTCCATACCCCCAAGAATTTTTCCAGCCCAGGTCAGGCCTGTATAACTCCTAGAATCACAGCATCTCCAGACTATAAAGATCAGCTTCCCAGGCAGGAGGGTGGACAGGGTTGTTGTGTAGAAGAAACATTTAAGGCCTCCCATGCAGGTTGTCATGGAGATGAAACAACTGAGGCCTACTGCACAGGGTTGTTGTGCAGATGAAAGAGGAGGCAAAAGAACCTCCGCAACAGCATCCAGTTTCATCTGCACAACGACTTTGTGTCATTGGCCTCAAATGTTCAGAGTTGCAGAGAAGAGACATGCATAGCTTGGCTGCATTTGCCCTCGAGCAGCGAAGCTGGCCACACCAGCACTTTAAGTGAGATGCAGCTTTTCTGTGGCCTCCCTGTCAGCCAGCATTTAGGCAAAATGGGAAAGCTTTCCCCCCACAAAAGGAAAGCATGCCTATGCCCACAGACTCCCCTGTGCTGCTCTTGGAAACACATCTTGCCTCAGTCAGGGGCTGTTAGAGGCTCTCTTCACAGCAGGCCCGAAGGGAGGAGGGGGGTGCGGAATCCTGAGCAAGAGCAGCTATTGGCCCTGGGGGAGAGGAGATTCCACCAATAGGAGTATTTTGAGCCTTTAGCATGTTGTCAGGAGTATGAACCACTCACTATGTATATAGATGTGTTCAGAGGCTCAATTGAACAAAGAGGGAAGTGCATCCGGGATGTAGAATACCTGTACACCACACAAGGCATTACAGACCCATCCTATGCAAGTTATAGTGGTCTGGGATGAAATACCTTGTCTCCGATTGGTGGCAGAATCGTTTTCCTCTCAGCAGCCAGACTTCCCTGATCCACACAAGAAACAAATCTATATTTCAACCCACCATATCTCGCTGAAATACCTTCACCTCTCTGTTCAGTTTTCAGAAGATACCAGGCAGTCCTCACGCTGCATTCTCTCCCCTTTTGTTGTGATGAAGAGACTCAGACAAATAGAAGTAATTTCTTCACTGACAAGAATGCTTCAGACGTACTTCTCTCTTTCAAAAGCCAAACAGTTGGGGCAGTAGGCATTTGAAAAGAGCCTGTATGACTGTTTTCCTAGCCCACCCCCTCTATTTGTTGGTCATGTTTATCTGTTGTATTTGGGGGGGGGGATTTTTGTCAGCACCTTCCCATGGTACCTGTGCTAAGTCACCCCTTCATAAGGCTCGAGATCTTTACAATCCAACGTCTTTTGCTGTCTAGACTTCAAGCTAACCACCAATTTGTGTAAAGATGATAGTTAGGCATTGCTTTGGGAGACTATTATATAGATGTCATTCTTTAGTCCCTTTTTCAGGATGACTGATAATTAGATTGCCTATCAGTTTTCATTTCTTTCTTTCTTTCTTCTTTTTTGTAAACCCTGGGTCTCTTGCTACTCGTATTGAGTTTCAGTCTGTAGTTCCACTTTCACAGTACAGAAAGTTATTTTGGTTTGGGAAAGCAGACTCTGGAATTTTCATTCTACTGCACGTGGATGGTAGCCTTCCCTTTCCTTAGATTTCAGCTTTGTACACTTTAATCAAAATGAAATTACAGAAGGTGTTTCAGCCTACAATATAAACAAAGCCACAACCAGGAAAGAAATGAGGCAGCTAATTCAGTAGGGCAAAAGAGGAGGGGAAATGGACCCTAAGCTTGATATGGTACAAGTCATAATCTGGCCGTTTGCCAGATTGAAAGGGCAAACACTCAAAAAAGCAGCTGAAAAAAGATCAGAGCTGAGTTAGTTTCGCTTGTGTTCTCCAGGTATAGAAGCCTGGGCATAAGCCTTACGGAAAGAAAAGAGCCCTATAAGTTTTAACCCAATGTCTGCTGGCGTGTTATGGGAAGCGGAATTTCTTTTTCCAAAATCCCACTTTCTTTAGATAATAGCCAATGATTCCTCATATTCTCATTTGAATGAAGAATTTCTCTTTAACCACTCTTTGTTATTCTGTGAACTCTTTTGTAAGCTCAGCCCTTTCAAGGTTTTTAGGGGAATATATTTATTTATTTTTAGATTTATAGGCCACCCCTCTCCAAATGGTCTCCTGCAATCAGGAGGGTAGGAACATTTGGGAAGACCCTGCCTGTCTCTGCAGAATCAAATTCTGAATTTTGTAGAACCTTCCTTATTATCCCTCTTTGAATTTCTGCTTTGAGCAAAACAACTGATTCAAAACAGACTCCAAGTTCTTAAAAAGGAGAGAGGGGATTGTTGGATTTTGGGGGAGAAATTCGGTAAGGAAGAATTAAAATCATTTACTCTTAGCAACGCTAGATTGTCTGGCTTAAAAATGTGCAAGGCTAAACCCAACAACTGTTCAGATTACCATAATGTATTACAAGAAACCGTCACTTTTTCCAATGTCCTTTCATCTGTGTAATTTCTGATCCTGAATTGCTTTGTCTGGGAGGGGAAAGGAAAAGGCTCACTGGAAATTCCTTCTATCATAGGTGGACATGGCATTTACCCAACTGGCCCTGGTTCCACGCTACTAGATCTCTCTACCACCCTATAGCACTTTCGGGATCCATTCCTTACTGCCACCAACATTTTGTAAGGTAGGACCAAGCGGCCTCCCCAGATCTGCCACACGGATCCAGAAGCATCTTATATCCATTTTTTTTAAACCGTTAAAAATTACATGGGACATATCCTGCTGGGAACTACAGGGATGTGGTATCCTCTAGTTCGGCCCTTAAAGGCATTCTCGTCTGGTTAACTGCAACCCTTTTGTCTGTCGGGAGTCTTTTCTTCAAACTCAGAATCGGCCCTCTACTTCAAACCACTCTAGATGAAGAGAAAAACCTTGGAGATCTCACTTGTTAGAGCTATTCAAACACAGGTAGGCATCGCCTTGCCAGCTCTTTATAGCTCAGTAGGCACGAACCAATTAGACTTTAATATGTGATCATGGAGATGGGCCGCGGAGCAGTAATTTCAGAAAGCGAAAAACAAATTCTTATTTGATGTATAAGCATTCACCGGTTACAAAAAGCCAAATCACACAGTTGAACAACAACTAGCAACACCTTAGCAAAGGAAAATAGAATGAACGATACACACGTCTCATCCTAGGTGTAAAACTTTACAATGACTGTAAAGTCAGAAGTTCTTGTGCAGGCGCTATTTGGCCCTCTCTGAGGTCCAGGCCACATGCCAGAGATGGAAGTTGATGTGGCTCTTTTGGGAGATACTCTTTTAAGGAGACCCCCCCCTTCCCTTTCCAGCCTTCTTTAATCCTAGGAACAGAATAGAAAAAATAGTATTTGAGAAGACATCAACAACTTTGTGATACCAGAAGCCACTGCGTCACCATATCTCAAATCTATTCTCACACCAAGCAATTAAACATGCATCATGTTAAGGGAAGGCATGGTCTATCATTCTTACTAGACAGAGTCAAGAATAAATGTAGGTAAATGGAGGTCAGCTATCAGCAGCACACCTGATATATAGCTACTCCAAACAGAAAGGTATCAGGACTGAGGTGAAATAGTTTTGGGAGGAATCTGAATGACATATCCAATAACCGTACAGCATTCTGTGATGGATGAGGTGACATTCTATGTAGCTGTGAAGTACAAGAATATTTGCTTTGACTCTCTCTCTGTCTGTAGCATAAGACAGACTTTCACTGCACCTCATCTCAGTAAATACTTGCTTTACCTGGTATCTTTTTGTTTAGACCAGTGGTTCTCAACCTTTCTAATGCCCTAACCTTTAATACAGTTCCTCATGTTGTGGGGACCCCCAACCATAAAATTATGCAAGTGATCTTTCACAGAAATTAAATCGAAAGTGACAAATGGCGTGAAGATCCATTGTTCATGATTGTACATAAATTGGTTTTTTCCCCGGGGTTTCTCAGTTCAGTTCTGCCTCTTGTCCCACCATGCTGATCTCACTCTTTTCTGCAGGTGCCATACTGGGGGAGGGTGCTCAGAAAAGTGACCTCACAAAGAGCCCCATGTGCCTACTGAGCCACTGGAGTAGCTGAAAGTCACCACGAGTTGAAAATGACTTGAGAGAACTTAACAACAAAGCCTGTTCTTCAAAATGCAGTTGGTGGGATTCTCGGGGCATGATTAGATCTTGAAGGGAAATGGGTGAGATCCAAGGCTCTGCTGACAGAAAATGTGTTTCTCCTGCTGCAATGTTCCAACTTCCGCCTTCTGTTGCTCCTACAGGTTACCCTTTCTCCCAGCAGCAAGGTTTAACGGGCAGTAGGGACTGCGGCGGGAGGCGAGGAAGTTGCACTCCATGGATGGAAATCACTTCCGTCAATGGATATTTCCAACAGGATCCAACCCTGTGGTTCTACGTCAGGCCCCGTATCATCACAGTGTCCTCTTCAGAAGAACGTAGATTAAACTCTGGAGGCACCCACCACCCATTCGTGTACCAAGCAGGGTGCCTCTCCTGTGCCAGTTCTGACTAGACAAAATGGGGTGACAGAAGAGAGAGGCTGTAAGGAGATAGTACAGCCCGTTAATCCGTATGCCGGCATATCAAACGGAATAGCCCTAGGGAGTACTAAACATTATCTGGCTAAGGCACGTTGTGAAAAGCGAGCATATGTATTGGAGTCCATGTCTTTCTAGATTGCTATTCGTTCCCCCTCCCCCCGTTTGTTTGTTTTTTCTAACTGTATAACCTTTGTGGTATGGTATCTGTCATTCTCCGTTACACCTGAAAGTTCTGTAAACAAAGGGTATTATGATAAATCTCTGGAGCTTCGCGGCAGCGTTGTTCTGCCGTTCTTAGCCTGAGGTCACTGTACAGTCAGTCCTGCCGATATTCCCCTGGACTATCAAGTAAGGAACCACAAGCCTGCCTGAATGCAACACGGGGGCAATTTATTATGAAGCTCACACAACAGAGCTTTTTTTGGGAAACTGGCACTTTGAGTAACTTTGTGAAATCTTCTCCGTTCCTTCCGGGGACCGGAGGGGGGGGAGGAATTCGGAGATATCAAGCTGTCAGAGTGGAAACGTAATTGTCTCTGGGCATGTGGTGTTCAAGAACAAGACAGTTCTGACACAAAGCTCTGCTATTTTATGGTGATCCACTGACAAGCTGTACAAAGGTGCCTTCTTCGGGACCTGAATGCCATGGAACCGAGCGACCTGCTTAATTTAATGAGAATTTGAGAAACGGAAGAGAATTTCTTTTTTTTTCAAGCGCTACATCCCGACCTAGGTATGTGCTACATCAGGGGTAGTCAACCTGTGGTCCCCTAGGTTTCCATGGACTACAATTCCCATGAGCCCCTGCCAGCATTTTCTGGCAGGGGTTCATGGGAATTGTAGTCTATGGACATCTGGAGGACCACAGGTTGACTACCCCTGTGCTACATTATTATTATTATTATTATTATTATTATTATTATTATTATTATTATTATTATTATTATTATTATTAATATTTCGATTTATTTCCCGCCACTCCCAAATGGCTTATGGTGGGTTACAGTGTCTTAAAACCCCATTAAAACTCCCATTAAATGACTTTAAAATGTCACAGCATGGCGGCACAATAATAAGATCCCCTTCCTACCCCCCTTTCTAAAAAGGGGGGGGGTGGAGGAGAAGGAGGTCTACAATGTTCAAGAAGAAGCCCAGGGGAGAGCAGTCGATGTACCCCAGCAGCCCCAGCCTCAACCATAGACCTGGCGGAAGAGCTCCGTCTTGCAGGCCCTGCAGAACGTTGAAAGGGCCCGCAGGGCCCGCAGCTCTCCTGGGAGCTCATTCCACCAAGTGGGGGCGAGGACCGAAAAGGCCCTGGCCCTGGTCGAGGCTAGGCGTGGTTCCCTAGGGCCGGGAACAACCAGAAGATTCTCACTCGCAGAGCGCAGAGCCCTGCGGGGGGCATAGAGCGGTAGGCGGTCCCTCAGGTATGTGGGTCCCAGCCCGCATAAAGCCTTAAAGGTTAGAACCAGAACCTTGAACCGGATCCGGACAGCAATTGGTAAGCAGTGCAGCTGCCTCAGCACAGGCTGGATGTGGGCCCTCCAAGGTGTGCCAGTGAGGACCCTAGCAACTGCATTTTGCACTAGCTGGAATTTTCGGATCAGGGACAAGGGTAGGCCCGCGTAGAGCAAGTTACAGAAATCTAATCTGGAGGTGACCGTTGCATGGATCACAATGGCCAGGTGTTCGGGGGACAGGTAGGGTGCTAGTAGCTGAGCTTGGCGAAGATGGAAAAATGCCTGGCCGGCTACTTTCCTGACCTGCGCCTCCATAGTCAGGGAGGCATCAATGGTCACACCCAATTTTCTGGCCTGGGACGCGAAGGTAAGATGCGCCCCTGCCAGGGTGGGTAAATGCACTTCATGTTCCCGCCCCCTACTTCCCTGCCACAGGACCTCCGTCTTGGAGGGTTGAGTTTCAGGCGACTCTGCTCAAACCATTCTGTCACCAAACATCTGGCGAATGGCTCCGGGGGAGAGTCCGGGTGGCCGTCCATGAGGAGATAGAGCTGGGTGTCATCAGTGTACTGATGGCAACCCAACCCAAAACTCTGTACCAGCTGGGCCAGAGGGCGCATAAAGATGTTGAATAGTGTGGGGGAGAGAACCACGCCCTGTGGGACCCCACAGGGGAGTCCATAAGGGCGCGAGAGCTCATCCCCCACCACAACTTGTCCACTTCGGAAAAAGAGAGCCGTCTGAAGCCATCAAACCTCGCTACCAAAGATGGCCAACAGGTCTCCAGTTCATTTACTGTATTGTGACAGGAAGGTCACGGTGAAGCGACAAGACTTTATCCGCAAAAAAGCTCGCTAATGCCTCGCAGCCAAGTGCCAATTGACTAATATTTTGGCGCCCCTGAAGGGTGGTGAGGGATCTAACTACCCTAAATAATTCGGCCGGACGAGAGCTTGCGGACGCGATTTCCGTGGCGAAGAACTCTCGCTTTGCCACTTTCACCGCCATCTCATATGCCCTCATAAGCGTGCAATAAGATGTTCTTGCAGCTTCATCGCAAGTCTTCCGCCACACTCCCCCTAGTCGTCTCACCTCCCTCTTCTTTTCCCGGAGCACCCCTGTGTACCAGGGGGCCCGTTTGAGTCGAGGGCAGAGAGGACGCTTAGGGGCAATCTCATCTATAGCAGCTGTCAGACGGGACTGCCAGTCCTCTACTAACGCCGCCAGTGAGTTGCCAGGAGGCATCGGGCCCCGCAGAGCATTCCGGAAACCAATTGGATCCATGAGTCTCCGCAGGTGGGCAAAAGTGCGCCCGCCACCCAACTGGGGAGGGGGTGGCATCCCAAGCCGGGCCCGTAGGGCATAGTGGTCTGGCCATGGCACAGCCAAAGCTGGCTCCAGAACCACCTCTATCCCGGCACCGAAAATCAAGTCAAGCGTCACAAATTTAGCCGTACAGGGTTGAAAGTGAAAAGTTAGCGACAAGAAGCAAAGTATTATATGGTAAATAATAATGATTTCAACTCAGCTAATCACTGCATAAAATGTAGCTAAGCCCGTGTAGTAGATTGCAAACTTTTAAGAATTGCACCAGGCTGTTTACGTGAATGCTCGACGAACCTTTGAGATCTCACAGTGAGACCAGGGGGAAAGCAACTGGCAACTTCTAGAGCTGGGTTCAGCAACCTTTTATAATTAGACAGCCAAAACATGTCAAGATTCAGAGCAAGAATTCAACAAAGAGCCAATTTAAGAAAGTTCATCTGCACAACGGAAATCATGCAAATCCACATTATCGATCCTGACGGGTGAATGAAAAAACCATGAAGTTTCTGCAGCCGTAAACAATGGCCACTGCAGGCCCTTCGTTAGACAGCGGCACATATGAGATCTCATAAAAATTTAAAAAATTAGTGAGGCGGATCCAGCCACACTTCTCAACTGAAGTTGATGCCAGTGCAGTTGATGCCAGTCTGAAGCCTGTTGGAATGCACTGGCATCAATCTGTACATAGTTTGCCCTTGGATATCTAACGTGGAAACAACACAAAACTTCTTTCTGCAGAGAGTTTTCATCCTGCCTCAGGGCACTCTAGCGGAATCTGTTTTGGGCATCTGCCCATGCTGCCTTAATTAATTCCTGGAGAAAGTCGACAAGTTTACTTCCTAGTTATCTTTCAAAACAGTGCTTTATCTAGCTCCAGAAAGACACCTCTTGGATTCCCAGCTATCACAGGCTTTTCTGCTGATACCCAATACCTGTTGACCCTCACGGCTTTCCACTGGGTGGGTACAGCACTTGGGATCTGATATTCAATACAGACGGCGCCTTAGACAGGGAAACTGTCATAGAATCATAGTGTTGGAAGGGACCTCATGAGTCATCTAATCCAACCCCCTGCACTTTGCAGGACACTCACAACCCTATCGCTCATCCATGCTAACCTGCCACCCCTTTGCCTTCACAGAATCAGCCTCTGTCAGATGGCTATCCAGCCTCTGTTTAAACATTTCCAAAGATGGAGAACCCATCACCTCCCGAGGAAGCCTTTTCCACTGAGAAACTGCTTTGTCAGGAACTTTTTCCGGATATTTAGATGGAATTTCTTTTGAATTAATTTCATCCCATTGGATCTAGTCCGTCCCTCCGGGGCAAGAGAGAACAACTCTGCTCCATCTTCTATTTCGCAGTCTTTTAAATACTTGAAGATGGTTATCAGATCCCCTCTCAGTCATCTCCTCTCCAGGCTAAACAGACCAATCTCCCCCAACCTTTCTTCATACGTCACCATCTTTGTTGCCCTCCTCTGGACACATCCCAGTTCTAGATGTCCCCTGTGGCTTAAAATGCTCAGAAAGAATCACACCAGAGTTTTCTATTTTTCAGCACCAACTCCCACCGAGAAGCCTTTATGGATTTCAAATAATGACAAAACCACTATATTAGTTGACCGTTATCAGCAGTCACCAGTTGCTCAGCAAGTAAGTATCTGTAGTTGTGTACATGTGGAGGCCTTGAATTAGAGGATCTCCCTCATTATGTCCTGTTCTGTGACCTTAATTCAGTTCCCAGAGCCAGGTTCCTTGCAGTCATTTCAGCCAGGCTAGCCTTGCATTCAGTGGCAGACAAAATCATCTACCTCTTCTCTGATTACCACCATTATGCCACCTATAGGATGCCACTGTGCAAAACTTCCGCCCTAATACTCAACAGGCTGTATTTGACACTGGTCCTGACTAGATAAACATTATTATTCATTGATTTCATTGATTTCTATACCACCCCTCTCGGTCTCCCATCTTGGGTCAGTAAACGAGCAGTATTCATTGTATACAATACAACAGTTCAGGAATAAAACCTACACATTTTCAGTTCACAGTTAAAAATATTAAGAATTATTAACCTTGTGGAGTTTTATAGTGCGACGGCCTTTGGCCTTATGCAATAAACTTCGACCTACTTACCACTTGGATTGTTGGCAGTTGTTCACCTCTATCCATCTTTTTTTTAATCTCTTAAGAAGTCACCAGAGTTCCATAAAAGTCTTTGCTTGCTATTTCCTTCACTTACTGGTTAGCTTCCTAGCTCCAATATACTCCAACCTACACCTGAACTCTTTCTTTCTTTCTTTCTTTCTTTCTTTCTTTCTTTCTTTCTTTCTTTCTTTCTTTCTTTCTTTCTTTCTTTCTTTCTTTCTTTCTTTCTTTCTTTCTTTCTTTCTTCCTTCCTTCCTTCCTTCCTTTCTTCCTTCCTTCCTTCCTTCCTTCCTTCCCAAATAGGAGCCCTACTTGGTTCTATACTGAGCCATAGGTTGCAAGCTGTGAGGCAAAACACCCTTCATTCTTCCCAAGGATTTATGTATATAGTAATCGACTCAGTCCATTCTACAGGTGCCGCTAATTGGGCTGCTCTGCTTACAGGCCTCTTATTTTCTTCAAGGCCAAAGAAAGGAATAGGAAAATTAGCTCATCATAAGAACCTGTGAGACACAGGATGGGAGGGGGAGAATTGGGAGTGATAAGGTCATTTTCTAGAGCAGGTGTGCCCAAACTGTGGCTCTTCAGATATTCATGGACTACAATTCCCATGTGTCCTGGCAGGGGCTCATGGGAATTGTAGTTCATGGTCATCTGGAGAGCCAGTTTGGCCACACCTGTTCTAGAGGGCTCTAGCAAGAACTTGTCCTGATTGGATTGACACCGTCATCTGATACCGGTTGGCCAGAAAACTATAATTGGGTTAAGAGCCTTTTAAAGAAAACTAGCTTGGATTCTGATGAACCGAAAGGCCTCCAGTCTGGGATGCTTATGTTACAATGGACTCGGAAATGCACAAACAGGAATCACCAAGGCTATGTTGTGCAGTAATATCCACTTGTACATTTAATACTAGCACACATTCCAGTCAACGAGAACGGGGTCCTAGGTTAAGTTACCCACTTTCTGCCTGTCTTCGTCAGTGGTTGCTCTATAATGCAAATAAGTACGTGAATCCAGATTTAAACGTCATCTCACAAAAAGCATTATCACAAAATATTTCCAAGCTACAATGCAACATGCCTTCAATATTATAAATCACAAAGAGGAAACTGCCAGTGTTTCAGGAAGAGATAACCCCCACACAAGAACTCTGCTGGCACAGCTGAAGAATATTTACATAGAACAATATCAATATAACAAATAACAATAACATCACAACTAGAACAGCATTCCAACAAACAACTTTGACAATCCCTCGGTAGGTTTGACCTCTCAGTCTTGGGGGGCGGGGGGTACCTGTAGGTCTCTTAAGTCAGTCGGCCTCAAGCAAATGCCTGGTGGAGGAGCTCCCTTTTGCAGGCCCTGTGGAATTGTGGGAGTTCAGGCAGGGCTCTGATCTCTTTGGGGAGCTCGTTCCACCAGGTGGGGGCCAGGACTGAAAAGGCCCTGGCTCTTGTTGAGGTCCGACATGCCTCTTTAGGTAAGGTAAGGTGACCAGATTGTCCCACTTTTGGAGGAACATTTGGGGACACCTGGCAAATTGTACTTATGTTAAAATTTAAAAATATACATTACAATACTATTTTTGTGTTTTATGCGTTCTATGAAAAAAATTGTTGCTCCATATAGACCAAATTTTTAATCAAGAACCCCCCCGGTCAATGGTGTCCTGCTTTACCAATGTTAAAAATCTGGTCACCTTACTTTAGGGCCAGAGATCTGCAGCCAGTTGGAGGAGGCGGAGCGTAGAGCTCTTCTGGGGGTAAAGGTAAAACATCCCCTACTGTGGATAAAGGGGTGGGAGACATTTCATGGCCCTACAAGTACTAAGTGGGAAGAGTAACAGGGAGGGTCAATAGACTTCAGCATTGATTAAATCATGGCTTAGTCAAAGGTAATGGGTGAAAGAACAGTTGGTTCTTATATACCGCTTTTCTCTACCCGAAGGAGGCTCAAAGCGGCTTACAGTCGCCTTCCCTTTCCTCTCCTCACAACAGACACCCTGTGAGGTGGGTGAGGCTGAGAGAGCCCTGATAGCACAGTTTTATCAGTGCCGTGGCAAGCCCAAGGTCACCCAGCTGGCTGCATGTGGGGGAGCGCAGAATCAAATCCGGCATGCTAGATTAGAAGTCCACACTCCTAACCACTACACCAAACTGGCTCCCAGAACTGGATGCTGAAGTAGTTATGCAGCCATGCATCTCTCCAGCACAAGTAGTAACCAGCAAGTCACTCTGACTCATGCCAGCCCTTCGGATAGCCAGTGTAGTGTAGTGGTTTGATTCCCCACCCCTCCATATGTAGCCAGCTGAGTGACCTTGGGGTAGTCACTGATCTCTTAGAGCTATTCTCTCAGAACAGTCCTCTTAGAACTCTCTCAGCCCCACCAGCTACACAGGCTGTCTGTAGTGGGGAAAAGGTGTTTGTAAGCCGCTTTGGGTAGGGAAAAGCAAGGCATAAAAAAAACTCAGCTCTTCTTTTGTAAACTACTTTCTCAGGCGTCTGCCTGACTAGCATCCTATTGGCCCACGCAGCGCCATGTTCTTAAGATACTGGGGTGGTACAGCCTATAAACTACCCCTCTGCAGGAGGGGCCTAACTGCTAGCAAACTGACCCCTCAGAAATGGCCATGCCTTGTCAAGTATATTTATTGAGCTCCATTCTGATGAGCACAAGAACAAGATACTTTAATTAGAAACAGTTTTGAGATGCTGATTGCAAAAACAAATTTACTATTATTATGAAACAATGAAATTAAATGTTTAAAAATGAATTATTAAAATTCTAAGAAAGAAGCGCCAATGATACACTCGACAGAGTATGTCCTTATGAATAACGTAGTTATTCATTACATTATCTCACCTGCCAGAGAACTATGCAGAAACTTACCACTGTCAGTCTTTAGGTAAATGCAAAAGAAACCTGGACGGACAACTGCCCCGTAAGTTATTCATTTTGGTTTTTTTTCACTATGTGTCCAAATAGTAAAAAAGGATAAGCAGCTAGTTATGTAGGGAAATTTGACAAGGTTTGCACAAGTTCAAATAAGGAGAGTTTTCAATGTGAACCCTATCAACATCCTACCTGATCTTTCAGTCACATAATATTCCTAATTGATGTCTCAATCGTGAAACTCTCTCCATTCGCCAATCTTGAATCGTATGACATTTATTTCAGGACAAAAAGGCACCATCCAAACAGCTTCCTTGGTGTAAGCACTATGAGAATGCCATGTTTATATATATATATATATATATTCTGAAATCACAAGGTGCTTTCTCCTGAGACACTATAGGATTACCTAGATAAACTCGGTTCGCTAAGCAGTTCTTGTTTGTTTGTTTTTTTAAATTTGAAAGCCAGATATGGAGATTATGCCCATTTCATGGGCCTTGACTGTAAGCGGGTGTAGATTCATATTAAGACTAACGGTCTAATCTTTCTGGACTAAAATCCATGTCCTAAATTTATTTATCGTTGAATCAGACGTAACCACATGTCTCAACAAATCTCACATCCAAAAGGTGGGCAGTGTACCAAAATTGATCCCCTTTCACTTCACTGTATAGAAGGTAAAAGCACAGGAAACATTGTCTTCCCCCCTGACATAGATCAGTGACATCAAGTGGCATACAGGTTTTGGTGATTCCAGCATGTGGCTTTTCAAGACAAATGAGAAGCAGGGGTGGTTTATCATTGGCGTCTTCTGCATAGCCTTCATTGGTGGTCTCCCATCCAAGCACTGACCCTGCTTAGCTTCCAAGATCAGGCTATGCAATGCCGTCTTCCTTCCCATTTCCTTCCTTACCAACCAACTTCTTAAAAAAAAATGGACTGGCTAGCAACGTAAAATTGTTATTTTGGTTATCTCTTCTGTTGCATTTTTCTATCCTTTCCTAGGTATGAACATATAGGCAGTCAAATAGAACTCAAGGATTGTATCTCTGCCCTTTTGCAAACTATATCATCAGGCTTTAGATTAATGACCTTGTCGAGGTACCATTTGTTCCACATAATATATTTCTGGTAAGGCCCTGGAGGAGGAATGTGTCCCATGGCTTAAGTGCCACTCAGCGCTTAACGGCCACTCAAGGCAGCTGTCCCACTCCTGAGTGCCTCCTCCTCCTCCTCTTCCTACCGGCTTGCCTGTCTGTCCAGTGGCCAGCCAATCGCCTTCTGTTCCCCACCACTGACCACCCCCTCCTCCTTCCACTTCCCTCTGAGGCTCGGAGGCTGCAGATACCTGCTGAGTGAGAGCTGCCCCAGCCGGTGAGTTCCCTAACAGCTGCCTCCTGCCTTTCCAGGTCCTGAGGGGAGGGAGAGGCCATCCACAGAGTTCTTCAACCCCACCCCACCCCACCCCAAACTAGTGCCTATAGTATTCCTGAATGCAAGGGGCTTGGCCCCTAGTTTCATATAATTAAGGTCTGAACTGTAGCACCCTACTCAGGAACTACCTTTAAACATACGTTTTAATTTTTTTTTATTAGTCAAAAAAGAAAAAAAAATATTACAAATTCCAACACAAATGTTTTAATTTTATTTAAACGTATCTTCTATTTTAGAAATCTTCCCCACTGTTTTGGTTTTTTTTTTAAAGTAAATATTTGCAAACACTGAGCTCTTTGGGAATTTCTTACTCTTGTGACCCTTCACAAGCCTGGTCCCTGTTTCTGCAAGCTGCAGGAGCAGGGGCAGCTACACCACATGACAGAGAAGAGGAAAGCTGCATAAGGATTATTTGCAAACTATAGAGCTGCTTTTCTCAATTTTACTGTTGAGAACCCCCAGAAGTGGTATAATCTTGCAGAATATGGTTGGTAAAAATAGCCATGAACATGCCCACCTGGAACCCCTCCCCTTCCCACTCACTCCAAGCCCATCATAGGCCATTTGGGGAGGGGAGAGGCAGGTCGAGATTACCATATGTGGTCATGTCACCCAATGAATGTTTAACAAATTTAAAACAATATATAAAAAATTAACTCCCACCTATTTGGGAAACCCTTCTAGGGCCGTTAATAAACCCCAGGGTTTCATAAAACCCAGGTTGAGAACCTGTGAGTTAGGACCCCATTTGGGGTCGCTTGGCCCCTTCCCTGGGGTCCCCAGGTTGCTGGCTGCCACTGCGGCAGGCGGTGGCAGGCGGGTGGTGGCGGCAGGTGGCAGTGGCGGCAGAGCCGTGGCAATGGCCTCCTCCATTCTGCCTCTAGTGTTGTGTGCCTGCATGCGCGCACTTGCGTCTGCACCCGCTGCCTGCCCCCGTGCACACGCTGCCCGCATGTACATGCTGCCGCCGAAGCCACTGCCGAAGCTGGGGTTGCCGAGCAGGTAAGGTTGAGAACCGCTGCTTTAGAGGCTAAGGAGGTGATCGCTAACTGGAGGGTGATATCTAATAGGAGGCACGTTTGTTTTATAAAATAAGTTAATGCCTACAGAAACACAGTCTAGACATAAAAGGATTACAGCTTCAGTCAAATATGGATCAGGCCTACAGCTTCCCCAGTAATAGACTCTCACATTCATTTAATCCGCTGGAATTTCCTTATGTGCTATTTTAGATCTCTTCCATTCCAGTCTAACTAGAATTTCTAATTTAATTGAGAAATTAGATCGGAGTGCCTGCTGCCATTTTCACCATTTCCCCTCCTGTACATTACTAAAGCAGCCTTAGATAACACTGCCAAAAAGCAGCCTCGAAACGATCTTTGTGCAGCATTATACAAACAAGCCATGGTGGATTGGTAATGCACCAGGTAGAAAGAATATCAATACCCTCACTCATACGGACTCTCTAGATTTGAGGTAGTGTTTTATTGATGTGCATTTGTATGTCAGTAGCACAGGAGGAGGGGAAAGTTGTACATGAAGTGGACAGACACTTCCATTTGCTCAGCACTCAATACAAACTGTGGAAACAAATACACAGGACAACTGAGAGCATCCGTTTCACTGGTTTTGCTTCAGAAAACAAGACTGGGTGATTTGGACTGTCAAAGCCCAGGCAGAAATTCTAGTGAGGAAAATTTTAGAATCCCTTTGTTCAATGAAAGCATAAAACAGGGTTTCTTGATGGCCTTGGTTTCCTGAATAGGTGGGAGTTAATTAATTTTTAATATATTTATAACATCTGTTAAACCTTTATCGGGTGACATGTCAACCTGCCCCCCAATGGCCAAGGATGGGCCTGGAGGGGATGAGAAGGGGAAGGACCCCAAGTGGGCTTGTACACAGCTACGCTTCCCTACCATATTCTGCGCAATTGCGCCATTTCTGGGGTTTCTAAAAGCCTGAAGAATGTTTCAGGGGTTGCTCAACGGTAAAAAAGCTGAGAAAGGCTAGCATAGAACCCTCAGATTTATGTAGCAAACTCTTATTTGGTGATTCCCGGTCACAGCTGGAGATATTTTTATCACTAATTCCAGCCCCCTGCTCATGTGTAATATTTTAAGTTACTTCACATATATACATATGTAAAATGTGCACAGTTAAATGTACTTGGAGGGAATGTACTTGTAGGGAATGTTCCCTCACATATGCATTCATAGTAACCATACACAAAATCTTTTAGCACTTCTTAATTTGTTACTGTTATACATTAGAAAGGATCTCCAACCTTCCCTCATACTTGAGGTGAAATTTGGTAGAACCTCTACATAAAACAAAGCATGTGTGAAGACAGATGAATATATTGAGAGTACTAAAGAGAAAGCAAAGGTTTAATTCATTGCTGTGTTTAATAAAGCATTAACGGAAGAGATCAGTAATGACTAGCTGTGCAAAAACATCTCGAGATCTCCAGATAGTGCTATAAATGGTAAAACATTATTAGTTTGCAATAGGGCCAGCCAGTTGACCAACTGCAGAAAGAGTGGCTTTAATTAAAAGTGTAACCGTGAACAGAGTTTAGAAAGTAGTTCTCAATATGTCAACTTTCAGATTAGTGTTTTCAACAATTAAGGGTCCTGGGTTTGTTTTTGATATAAAATTTGTTTAAGCTTTAGGTCAAATGTTGGGATAAAAGAAGTCCATGCAAATTTGCCTTTTGTTGTACACAGACTTATCTTTCCCCCATTGTGCTATTTCTGAATTTTCTGTTTAAGTAATAAAGCTTCTAATCTTCTTTGCTGCCGTATCTACAGGCACAAGAACAATGATGCAAACACTCAGAATTAATAGTTCAGCAGCTTAGGGTAGACCAAGCATTCATCAAACAGAAATAACAGCTGTTAACTGGGTACATAATTCAAAATTCAACATATCACATTTGGTTCTAAAATAGCAACCGTGGGATTAATTATTATTATTATTGTCCCCTTAATTTCTTTTTGGCATAAAGGCATTGTCCAACAAGTACAGAAACTTACATCAATACCATTGTCCTTCCGCTGCCCTTTAAGTTTGCTAAAAAGACTTTTAAAAATAAAGACACAGAGAGCATTTTTGATCTTCCATACCAGAAATCATTACTTGCTGACCAATCATAAGACGATTTATTTCTCTCTCTCTCTCTCTCTCTCTCTCTCTCTCTCTCTCTCTCTCTCTAAGGGGATCCTTTCAATAAAGTGAGACAGCCTTGCCCTCAGGCTTACAAATTAAAAAGACAAGACACGCAAAGGGAGGGGAGAAGAAACATAGAAAAGGGATCAGTTTGACAATGTCAGACCAAAGTTAGAATTTCAATCCAGTGGGGGCCAATTATATCCAGTTTACATCCAATCCATTTTAGAACGCACCAATTAAAATCAACTAGACTGTTGCAGATTGAACCATAAAGCTGACGGAGTCCTCCTGATAGGCGAGGACATCTGTAGATGCTCTACAGAGATGAAAGGTACTTAATGCAGAACGTTAGTCTCGGTAGCTCCACTATCTCCAGCCACTGAAAGTTAAAACACACACAATCCATTTTGTAGAGCATCGGCATACCCTTGTCTTCTTTTGTTTACACTGGTTTCAATGGGTTCCCCCCCAAGTATGCCAATATCAGTGTAATTTTGACAGCTAAACAGAGCTTAGAATGTTGCAATATTCATTAATCATTGACGCAGGAGGATCGTTTGGCACCCAGGGAGAATACAAGTTGGAGAACTCTTGACTATGAGATGACATCTCTCTAGTACTAATTGATTTCACTGTGCTGGCTTCAAAGGAACCCTGGAAACGGTAGCTTCATTATTGTGGTGACAATTCCATTATAAGTTCCCAACTCGCCTCACAAAAATAAATCTCACAGTTATTACGGGCATGACTGCACAGCAGAAAATGTAGCTTGCAATAAACATATTCCGCAAAGAAGAGAGAGTGGATTCTCAAACGTTTAAAAACCAAATATTATACATATATATGGAAAATACACCAAAGCCATTTTTAGAAAAGAACACATTATTGCCGAAAGATGGAGGGCAGCTTTAGGAGAGCCTACTCTGACACGGAAGCTCTTGAGTGACCTTGGGCAAATCATTTCCTCGGTCCAACATATACCGCAGGGTTGTCGTTGCAAGTATAAAAAGGAGGAAGAGAGTACACTGCCATAAGCCAGCTGGCATCTGCACTGGCAGGCAAGCGGGATATATAGAAATACATTTGCTGGTACAAGTTCAAGTAAACTTTACTGCGTATGACGATAGGTCTTTGCAATCCAAAATCACAACATAAAACATAAAATGAATTCCAATAAAAATTTGAAACACCCAAAACGAGATACATGTGATGTATAGAAATACATTTGAAAATGGTAAAATCAACTAAAGCAAACTAGGCACTTGTAACATTTCTTTATTTTAGTTCTGCATAACATTCAACTGAAGCTGACAGATTTAACTCCATTCAGCTGCCCCCCGGGACATCACAGACACATCCTCCACATCCGGAAACCCAACTGGCCCCCCGCCAACAAGTTCTGCTTGAAAAGTTCTATTGCATTGCTAATTGTTATGCTATTGTTGTTGTTGTTATTATTAAAATTTATTCCCCACCACTCCCGGCTAGCCGGCTGGTGGCGAGTTACAGAATAAAAACCCACAATACAATTGTTGTTGTTAGGTGCGAAGTCGTGTCCGACCCCATGGACAATGATCCTCCAGGCCTTCCTGTCCTCTACCATTCCCCGGAGTCCATTTAAGTTCACAACGACTGCTTCAGTGACTCCAGCCAGCCAGCTCATTCTCTGTCGTCCCCTTCTTCTTTTGCCCTCGATCGCTCCCAGCATTAGGCTCTTCTCCAGGGAGTCCTTCCTTCTCATGAGGTGGCCAAAGTATTTGAGTTTCATCTTCAGGATCTGGCCTTCTAAAGAGAAGTCAGGGCTGATCTCCTCTTGGACTGACGGGTTTGTTCGTCTTGCAGTCCAAGGGACTCGCAAGAGTCTTCTCCAGCACCAGAGTTCAAAAGCCTAAATTCTTTGACGCTCAGCCTTCCTTATGGTCCAACTTTCACAATACAATAATTCCTCTTAAAAACCCAGGTAAAATTACAAATTACAATAGCAAGCATAGTGGGAAAACAACCCCATCCCCCCACCTACTCCTGCCGGGGCAATAGGGCAGCTTCTGCTGGCCACCACTGATGGAGCAAAAATGTGGTGGAGTATCTTCCTTTCGGAAGGGGGGGGGGAGAACCAAAGGAAATGATTATTGTTGATCAATACTGGTTCTTACTGTTACTATTATGACTATTGTAATTATGGTTATAATGGCAACCAAGCGGGATATATAGAAATACATTTGCTGAAACAAGTAAACTTTATTGCGTACGACGATAGCTCTTTGCAATCCAAAACGCACAACATAAAATAAAACATAAAATACACTCCAATAAAAATTTGACACACCAAAAAAGATTTATATGATGCATAGAAATACACAGGATTTTTATGCCTGTTTTAAGGGGGTTTTATGGGGGTTTCAGTCAGATATTATAACCCGCCTCAAGCCCTTGGGGAGAGCCAGTCAATAATAATCATCATCATCATCATCAACGTCATATATGCAGATGATACCATTCCAATGGTAGAAAGCGAAGAGGACCTAAAGAGCCTCTTGATGCGAGTGAAGGAGGAGAGTGCAAAAGTTGGCTTAAAACTCAATATCAAGAAAACTAAGATCATGACATCCGGCCCTCTCAATTCCTGGCAAATAGATGGGGAAGAAATGGAGGTAGAGACAGAGTTTATTTTCCTGGGCTCCAAGATCACTACAGATGGGGACTGCAGCAAAGAAATTAAAAGATGCTTGCTCCTGGGGAGGAAAGCTATGGCAAATAGCAGAGACATCACCCTGCCAACGAAAGTGCGTTTAGTCAAGGCTAGGGTCTTCCCAGTTGCAATGTATGGCTGTGAAAGTTGGACCACAAGGACGGCCAAGCATCAAAGAATTGAGGCTTTTGAACTCTGGTGCTGGAGAAGACTCTTGCGAGTCCCTTGGACTGCAAGATGAACAAACCGGTCAGTCCTAGAGGAGATCAGCCCTGACTTCTCCTTAGAAGGCCAGATCCTGAAGATGAAACTCAAATACTTTGGCCACCTCATGAGAAGAAAGGACTCCCTGGAGGAGAGCCTAATGCTGGGAGCGATTGAGGGCAAAAGAAGAAGGGGACGACAGAGAATGAGGTGGCTGGATGGAATCACTGAAGCAGTCGGTGCAAGCCTAAATGGACTCCAGGTAGTGGTAGAGGACAGGAAGGCCTGGAGGATCATTGTCCATGGGGTCGTGATCGGTCGGACACAACTTTGCAACTATCAATAACAACAACAACAACACCAACAACAATTCCCCTGTGTTTTATGTAAACTGCATTGAGCCTTATAGGAGGGCAACACTTTACGAAGCAAGTGATCTACATTCCCCATGTCCCTATTGACCTGTTGCAGGTTCTTGAGCACAAGGTACTTTGACTTCCCCTTGACATCAGAAACAGGAAAGGGATTGTAACAGACTTTGCCTCAAGCATTCAGACAGAAAAACGCTCCTTCACTCTCAACAGGTTAAGTGTTGTTAAGAGGAATTCTCTTCATTCCTCTTTAGTAACACAATAATCTGTTTTTTTATGCCTTTTAGGAATTCGCAGTCCCTTTCGAATGAATTTCTTCTTCTTCTTCTTCTTCTTCTTCTTCTTCTTCTTGAACAAAAGAGAAGGAGAAATTCTACAAATCTTCAGAATTTCGTTCTGCAGGAGGTAAAAACAAGGCAATGTCTTCCCAAACCATCCTAAGTTCCTGTTAGACTCCCACTTAGGGCGTAACATCAAAACACCTCCGCAAGGACTGAAGTTCCAAAAGGGCATGAAGATATACAACAGAAAACCACAAAGATAAATTAATCGGTTCTTCTTTTGAAAGACAATAATGAATCTATATATTAAAAAATACAGATCTAAGTGGTCTATTCATGTGCAGTTAGATCTGTATTTTTTAATATAGTTTTTACTTTGTTTTTAACCTAATATTGGTGCACTTTAATAAATAATTGTTAAAATGTTAGATTGTTTTATAACTCAACTTTTGAGGTCCTGATTTTGTTAAGGCTGGGTTTTCGTTCCCTTTTTGGTTTTGCGATAATGAATCTAAAAAAAAAATTGGACTTCACAAAAAGAATTGCACTCCCCTCAACAGGGCAACAACATATCCCACCTATATTCTGCAACGGGGGGTGGGGGGTGGAGGCACAGAAAGAGGGCACATGTGGACTTGGTGAAAAAACAACAGGAAACAGGCCAATCCGTTCTACCTCTGCCTGCAGCTGAGAAGAACCCTAGAAGCACAGGAGCTTCTCAACTGACCACAAACACGGCTGTCAAACCGACAAGAATACGCAGTAACCTTAATATGGAAACATTACTGTGAGCGAATTCTCAAAACAGGCTGTGCATGTATAACAACTGGCTGAAAAGTTTCGTCTCCATCATTGTGTCCCCATATGCTCGGAATTTTGTTCCTAGACATGCAAATTATATGACGAGATGAACTGTTTGGGACAATTCTCAGTTATAAGAACCATTGCATGTAATTCACCGTGATTTTATGTGGGAAACTGCTCTTTTGCTCTTGTACAGGTTATCATTTATGAAAATTAATACAAAGTCTCCACCTGGTGGCCATGGGTACATTTCACTAGCTCCAACATTTTGTATTGCTTTTCCCTCCTCACAATCCTTCAGGAAATAGGAGAGAATAATGTAAGCTGTGCATACCTTTGTCCTGTCCTATCACAGCCTAGCAATAATATTAGCCTTCCTTAATGTAAATCTGTGGGTTTAACATGTTGCTACAAGAAGCATTAGGCTGTTACTGTCCTGGCTTTTTCTACAGCGATATAAGGTGGTAATGGAAGAAAAGTTAAAAATAGGAGCTTACTCACCGTTAGTCTATAGTCTTATGAGGAGAGGAAAGAGAAGGGGATTGTAAACTGCTCTGAGACTCAGGGTAGAGAAAAACAGCATATAAGAACCAGCTCTTCTTCTTCTTCTATTCTACCACTTCATTCTGCTGCGTAAGTATACCAAATCTGCGCATGTCTTCCATTTCTTTTCCTTATGGCAGCTGTCCCCAACCCCCAGTCTGGGGACCGGTACCGGTCCGTAGATCAGTCTGTACCGGGCTGCGGCTCCTCTTCATCCTCCTCCCCGGCTGCTGCCTCGGGGGCTGCCCTGCCACTCTGCCGCCGGCCCACCTTTGGTGCTCTCCGGCGGCGCCATGGCTGGGGCTCCCCCTCGGCATGGCACTGAGCAGCTGCTGCTGGCAGCGCCCTCCACTGGGTGGCGGGAAATCAGGAGCGCTGAAAGCAAGTGGAGCAGGGGCTCAGGCGGCGGTGGCGACGTCCCTTGACAAAAGACTACCCCCGCCCTGGCTTCAGTAAAATTGTCATGCCTTGACCGGTCCCCAGTGATAAAAAGGTTGGGGGCTATTGCCTTATGACACAACACATGAACTGAGTTGCTTTCGGCTCACACAAGAGCACACAGATTCTACTTTTCAACAACAGCGGTGCAGTGTTTTACCTCCTTTTTTCAGGACCTTGAACTTAAGAGGCAGGACTCCTTTACAGCTTCAGAGCTGAACGGAAGCCAAGAACAAAAGGAAGCCTTTTGGCACCTCAGGAATTCTGGGAACAGGAAGTGGGACCAGAAAGAATTCTGGGACCAGAAAAAAGCTTCCATGGAAACACAGACAATTTTTAAAATGGGAGGTTCCAAGTCAAGTAGTCTCCTCCTATGACGAAAGCAGCTAATTCCAAAATGGGTGCTCCATCCAGCCACAAAGGTGAAACTGTCCTGAGGTACTTCCTGTCCTAGTAAGGTGAAAGAAATGCAGAATTAGCTCAGTGCTTTGTCAAATAAGGGGGGAGGTGCCATGCCATGAAAAACCTCAGAGGCCCATTTCACAAATTAAATTTCTATTAAAGGTTGTTGGCAACTCTACTTCAAGCAGCACCAAAAGCTGTCACTGCAAGAGGGAGGAAGTAAATCCTCTCTCCCTTCACTGGATTCCAATTGTTAGTAGTTGGTGAATAAGAGGAAACAAGAGGCCTCCCTCCTTTCCCTGACCCCCCTCGACTAAAGGCCCCCCACATTACCATCAGAAGACCTGAAAATCACCAGTAAGAAAATAGTGACCAGAATGAAATGGTGGGAGCATTTTAGATTTTTTTACATTTTATTGTATTTTATTGTCTTGTATTTGGAGGGCTTGCAAAAGGGAGCTCTTCTGCCAGGCATTTGGTTGAGGTCGACCTGAATTCAAACACCTGAACCCCCCCCCCTCCCATGAAAACCACCACCGCTATGTTTCATTATTATATTTTTCTTCTGTTGTGACTGTATCACTATTGTTCAGTTTACCATGTTATTTATACTGTTTTTCTCCAGTTCCATGTCAACCGCCTTGAGCCTCAGCGGAGGGTGGTAGACAAATATAAAAAATAAAATAAATATTTTATGGAGAATTTATTTTAAACGATAACTTTTATTGTGATTCACCCCAATCCCACTTACAGGGAAGGAGCAGTCAAGAAATCAAATTCTGAATAAATAAAATAGTAAACATTTCTTACACTGTAATCCTAAACAGAACAATACCATTCTAAGTTTATTGAAATATATGGTCTCAGAAAGGTATAACTCTGCTTAGGATTGTACTGTAGTTCATTCCTTATGACCAAGAGAAACTGCCAGGTTTTATATATGTATGAATAACTGTTGCAAAAATAACCATTAACAGCAATATTACATTTCTATTACTTACCACGTTTTTGAAAATGAATCAGAGGCTAGCAAAAGATTTCCAAGTTCCTACTCTGAGATCTACATGTTCTGTCTACAAAGAGTTCACACCTTCAGTGTAAAGTCTTCCTTCTAATGTGTTCCTTCCAACTAAGACTTCTGCCTTTGGGGAAAAAGTTGAATCAGATACAGTAGACTTCTCAAACACAAAGGCTCTTGCTGGGACTCACTAGAATGTAGCATATCATCCGTAGTAAAGAGCAGATTTCACTGGAGTTAAAAATTACTTGCCACCTAGAAGAAAGGTTGCATTAGCAGCAGGCAGTTCAAATTAGTTCCTTTAAGGCTAAAATTGCCTTGCCCAACATGTAACTTTTCCGGCTCTAGAAAGCTGGGAGGAAGAAGGAAATACCTGAAAAAGAGCAACCAGTGAATTTAAGAGATTTAGATAGAGGAACCTACTTTGGCTGTCATCCGATTGCCAAAGCTAAGCAGGGTTGGCTCTGTTAAGTATTTATATAGGAGACTTCCAAGGAATAACAGGGGTGCGACATAGGCAACGGCAAACCACCTCTAAATATCTATTGCCTTAAAAACCCTATAGGTCACCATAAGTCAGCTGGAACTCAACATCACTTTTCACTACCACCACTTGTATAACGGCTACTTCCATCCATTCAAAAACTCAATTAGTTTAGCGCTGGTGACCGCTTTAATCAATAAACTGGATTGAACAAGTAAAACAAGCTTCTTTAGAAAAGGAAGAACAGATGCATGACCAACAGATACACGCTGATACCTATCTCTCCAAAGCACTGCTAGAAAGTTGTCAACAAATTGGGTTTGTAGGCCAAAGTGAAACCTCTGAAGCCGTAATATGTGTAACAATCAAGGAAAGAGTAAATCCGTTCTGTATGGTCCTGCATTTGCTTTCAGTGCTTTGTTTTGTAATTATCATGAGTATTTTAAAGTAACCTTTTAGGCTTCTAACGGGGTTTCCCAACCATGGGCCCTCAATGGCAATGTGGGGATTTTCAAAATGGCGTCTGGGGAGAGCCCTCCCACTGTGTGCCTGCCATTTCCAGCTCCAAGTGAAGAGGAAAGAAAAGGGTTTTAATTATTTTTAGAAACTTCTACCTTTATGTGGGCAGGTTGACCTGCCTCATCTCAAAGTGCAAATCAACTATAGAGGCACTAGGATACCAAGGTGGCAAACTCAATATTTAAAATAGACTTCTGTGGAGTCTTGAATCTTCTGTTATTTCTTTTATTCTTTATAGTACAAAGCCCACTGGCTTTGTGAAGGGACATTAAATTATTAGTGTTTCAGACAAACTTCATATAAGTAAATACATATCTCTTAGACAGAGTATAAGGTCGTATTAACTGCAGCTACTCCTAGCTAATGGCATTCCAGATGCAAAGTCATCTCAAAGTGGCCAATGATGGGCCTGGGGGAAGTGAGAAGGGAAAGAGCCCCAGCCATTTAAACCTTTGCCAGTGAAGGCTCCTCTCACTTCTGGGGGAGCAGGGCAGAGAGGTGTGGCCATCTGACATCACTTCCTGGTCCTCAAAGGCCAAGAAATATTTCAGCAGAACTTCCATAGTCAAAAGGTTTTAAAAGGCTGGATTATAGCAAGGGAAGCAGTTAATTTGTAATTCACTTTTTAACAGTGACAGTCATATTAATTTGTTGAGTACTGAGTCGTATGGAAGGGCCGTATAAAAATCTAATAAAATAAATAAAATAAAAATAAATAAAACATAAAGGAAAGGTCAAGCAATGGGTTTCTCTGACAAACCAAGGTTTCCAGTCTACTAGGACAGGGGTTCCCAATCTTTTTGAGCCTGCAGTGACATGTGAAATTTTGAAAGGGGATGATCTCTACTACAGAACAATTCATACATTAGCAAAGCCAACTCCCAAAAAGCCAGTGCTTTGGAAGGTAGAGACAAACACAGTATCGCCTTTATCACTTTGTAAAAGAATTGCAGAAGGAGAACAAAGAAATGAAGGAAAAAACAAAGAAGGGAGAGAAAGGGGAATAAAAAGAAATAAAAGCAAGCCCAAGAAGGTATGAAGAAAGAAGTAGGGTTGCCAGACCCGGGTGCTCTTTTCTACTGCTGGCCAGCCAGGTGGCAGAAGAAATTACTCTTCCCCCAAATAAGCAAGAAGCCAGAAATAAATACAACATGCCTATGTTACCGAGAAATGACATAGGCAAGTTGGTGTCTTGGGGGGGTCAATGCTTTGGTTTTGAGGCAAAACTCTATGGTAAGAAGCTAATTCTACCATACTGATTTTCCCCCACCATGCCTCCATCACTTCTGGGTGATGCAGGCATGTTGCGTTTATTTCTGGCTTCTTCCTTCCTCACTTCTGGTAAGTTCACCCCTATCCCCCACCACCTGGTACAATGGACATGACAACCCTAGAAGGATGCGAGAATAAAAGTAAGGAAAGTCTGCAGAAGGAATGAAACCGCACACCAAGGAAAGAAAGTTCACAATCCTGTGCTTCCAGGAGCTGCATCTTCTCTTGCATCCATGGAAAACCTTCTCACTTGAATGAGAGCAGCCAAAAACAGGCCATGTCTCACAATGTCCTCACCCACTTTCTGAGAAACTTGGCAGGTGCCAGAGGAAGTCAAATTGGATGAGTGGGTAAAAAAATGACAAATGAAGTTCAGTCCTGGTAAGTGTAAGGTGGTACATATTAGAAGAGAAAAATTCCAACGTCAAGTATAAGTTAATGTGGTCTGAACTTGCCTGAGACTGAGAGGGGAAAAGGTCTTGGGGTCATAGTGGAAAATTTAATGAAAGTGTCAAACCAGTGTTCCACAGCAGTGAAAGAGGCAAATTCTGTGATGGAGATCAGGAAAGGGATTGAAAATGAAGTGGCCAATATTATTACGCTCCTGTACAGATTGATAGTGCAGTCTCATTTCGAATACTGTGACTGTGGAATACAGTGATTGTTGTGGTCACTGTATCGCCAAAAGTAGACACTGCAGAGGTTGAAAGACGTGCAGAAGAGAACCAAGGTAATTAGAGGTTAGAGCACCTTTCCTATAAACTCCTCAGTTTAGAAAATAGACACCTAAGGGAAGGGAGTCAATAGAGATTTAGAAAGTGTACAGAGTAGGAAGAGTTGACAAAACCCTTTTTCTCCCTCTCTTAAAATATTAGAAATCAAAGGCATCCAATGGAGCTGATGGGCAGTATATTCAGAGTAGACAAAATACATCTTTACATGATAGGTAATTTAAATGTGGCATTCACTGACAGAAGATGGGTGTAGATAACTTTAAAAGGAAATTAGCATCGTGGAGAATGAGTCTATCACAAGTTATTAGCCATGGTGATCAAAGGAAACCTCCACATTTAGGAGGAAACCTCCGAAGTGCCAAGTATCAACCTCTATGGCCTGTTGTTAGACCTCCAGAAGATCTGGCTGGCCACAGAATGTTGGACTACTAGACTGACGATGCTATGATCCATCAGGACTCTGGTGTTCTTAACTTCTGTGGTATCACTCAATATGGGATAGCTATGTTAATCTGTCTGTGGCAGTAGAAAAGAGAGTCCAGTAGCCCCATAAAAACTAACTCATGAAATATCATAAAGTTAAAGGTATCCCCTGTGCAAGCACCGGGTCATGTCTGACCCTTGGGGTGACGCCCTCTAGCGTTTTCATGGCAGACTCAATATGGGGTGGTTTGCCAGTGCTTTCCCCAGTCATTACCGTTTACCCCCCAGCAAGCTGGGTACTCATTTTTCCGACCATGGAAAGATGGAAGGCTGAGTCAACCTTGAGCCGGCTGCTGGGATTGAACTCCCAGCCTCATGGCAGCCCAGCCTGACAGCTTCAGACAGCATTTCTGCTGCCTTACCACCTGCGCCACAAGAGGCTCTTATGAAATATCATACCCTGCCACAAATTTTGTTAGTCATTAAGATCTCCTGTTTTCCAGGAACCATGCACCTCCAGCTTTCCTCAGTCCCAAGGACCTATCCAGCTAGAGGTACAGGGAGACATCATCTTGTTCTAGACCAGTAAATCATAGTCAGGACTGTGTGTAATCCAATGAAGTCCATGATGAGATTGCCAGATTTCCATGGGAAATATTTTATTTATTTTTATTTGATTTGATTTCTATACCGCCCTTCCGTATGGCTCAGGGCGGTTTACATACAACGTCATGCATGGAACATGCCTGATCAACAACTCGTTCTAGGGAGAGACCTCCCCCCCACAAACCAGAATGACATTCCACGATCCACTAAACTGTCCCTGACAATACAACCATGGCAAGGAATGCAATCAGTTCCTTTATCAGTACAAAACAGCATCTTCTACATCATTCTTCAGAGCAGCTCACGCAACCTGAAATTAGGTTTTCCTGTCATGGGCAGGAAAAGCTAAGTTTTAGGAATAAAAGGAATTCCCCCATTCCTGGCATAGGAATGTATACTCTTCAGGATACGCACAGTATGATCTAATTTATGTTCTGTTTCCTGTCTCCCATTTTGACTCCACGTTCTCTTCTTCCTAATCTGCAGCTCTAAAGCTCCTCACTATTATGTTCTCATGGGACAGGTTCACTCACCTGCTGGCATATTCTCAACACCTACACCTTCCTCCAGTCCTTTCCTCCCCCTAGCTGGTCTTTCCGTTCCCTTGGAATATTTCCAGGCCAATTTCGGCTTCATCCCATTCGATCTTCTTCCTCTTCTACCTTTTCTATTCCAGTTGGGGCATGAATGTTTGCGGGCATTTTAATGTTTGCAGACAGTAGGAATTCTGTAACTTAAATTTCGGGGGTGCAATATCTGAATCAGGTTATTGTCCAAGGCTATGTCAAAAAAACATTGCTATAAAATCACAGAAACCTTTATTAAACAAAAATATCAAAATGCGAAGCTATTATTTCTCAATATATCCTCCATCTAGATCTCTACACTTCTGAAAGCAGTGTTTCCATCTCTCTAATCCTTCCCCGAAGATTTCTGTGCTCTCTGATTTACACGACATCAAAACAGCAGTTTTGGCATCCTCGAGGGAATCGTGTTCTGTTTCAATGTTCTTTTGAGTTTGGGGAACAAAAAGAAGTCAGAACAGACAAGATCAAGGCTACAGGGTGGATGGAGTAAGGTTTCCCAGCAAAATTCTTGTAGTACAGCCCAAGCTACCCTCAAGGGATGAGCTGGTGCACTGTCATGATGGGGGGGGGGAGGGGAATTCATCAGGGCAACTTTCCTAGCCTTTTTCTCAACAATGCAGTTTTCAGTTTGGTGACAGGGGGAGGCACCCTACGGAGACTAATTTCACACAAGTGGAAAATGCTGAAGGTGCTCATATGAAAGTGCGGCTAATCCCTGCTTCCATGTGACACAGCCTCCAGGCTGGCCCCCTCCCAGGCCTGCTGTGGATTAGGCCCTCAGTTCCCCTGGGATGAGGGAATGCTGGATAATCCGTGTTTTCTTAGCCTGCTCAGGCGGCCAATAGGGCCTGTCCCACAGCAGACCCATGTGGACAGGGAAGAGCTGGGCCTTTCAGGCTTGGCTCCTCCCTGTCCTAAGGTGGCCCAACAGGGGCTAAAAATGTCCCAGTCAGCTCCCTGCATTTCACTGCACTGCAAGGCGGACCGGAGCATTTTTTCTTAATTTTGCAGGAAGGTGGAATTGCATTCTTCACAATTCCACCTTAGAGTCATAGTTCAAAGGTACATTCAGGGTCATCTAGTCCAACCCTTTGCATAATGCAAGAACTCACAACTACCTTCCTGCAAAATAATCCCCCTCTGCTGCCCCCCCTCCCCGTGCCGTGGAACCTATCTGCCGCTGTTGTGTTTTCCAGGAGCAGATCCGGCGCTGAAACGCGTCCCCCACGGGGACACAGAAAGCTGCGGAGCTCCCTGTGCCAGCGGTGGCCCGGTGCAGCCACTGTCATGTGGAGTCAACTTGAGAGAGCTTTTCTGCAGCCATCCACTTGCAAAGACATTTAAACAGGTTTTGTTTGGAATAAACCTTAACAGGTATGAACCAGAACCTTAGTAGCAATGTTTTGATTTGCCCTTATACTTCAGTCTTATGAGAAGACAATGCTTACTGGAAAATGATAGGAAAATTTGAAGGCACTAGGACTCAACATGGAACGGTCTGACTCAAAGTAAGCCATAGCCTTTGTTTTGCAAGACTGGTGCAAGGCCACTAATGACAGGTATTTTGGAGGTAATTAATTCATAGAATTGTTGAAAGTCGGAAGCAACTACCACTTAATATCTTGTCACTGTATTTTACTCTTGAGTTGCTAATTGCTAATCGCTAATCGCTCTTGCAATTTTGATTGCTTAGAACTGCTTTTGATATAACTCCATCGCACTGGGAAACCAATATGGCAATAAAAAAATATCCAAATTGGACTTAAGAGTTGTCTCTCTTCAGTTTCAGTTATTCTTTAATTCTTATTTCATACAAGTCTCGATGCGTTTCGCCTGCAGCTTTTTCAAGGGACGGTTTTTATATTTAAGGACCAACTTCAACTTATTAAGAAATCTCTTGACAGAGTATAAGGTCATACAATAGCTAAACTTAGCTTGTGACGTTTCAGTTTGGATATTTTTTATTGCCATATTGGTCTCCCAGTGCGTCTGTACTATTCCACCCCTCCCAGTTCATTCATTTTTGCTTTGGATAGAACTCCGGCATTTTTTTAAATTGCCTTTTTTCTCCATTCTCCATACAATGGCTTGTTTGTGCAATGATACATGTGCCTCTTTTTCTTTCTGGAGGGAACATCTTGTTGAGCCATGTCTGTATATATTGTGAATAACGTATCTCTGGAGCCAGAGTCTGGGACCTGTGTACGTACAGATACTGACATGGATCTCTTCTTCCACCTTTTCCAGGGCAAAGGCAGTATTATTGCTAATGTAGCAAGACAGATCAATGAGAGCAGATTTTTCTTTTATTTCAACAAAGTATAATTTAAACATCTGGGAACGTAACACAGTTTAAGTTCTTTTCCAGTAGACTAAGCGTGAACGTACATAATTTTTATACTACTTGCCAACTGTGTCACAAGTTAATCAAGTTGTTCATTAAACTTAATTCTCTGGTTAAGCCAAATCCACAAAAAAAATTGGAGGCTTTGAGATGACATGAAAACACAGTTCTGCCTCACACCGGAGGTCTAAAGAAAGCGCCTTCCCTGTTCTTGCCTGCTGCTATAAAAATTCCCATTTTCTCAAAAGATGAGCAAACATGTTCTCCGAGTCTCTGTAGCTGATCAGAATCAACAGTTGCTACGACTTGATGGAGGCTTCTCCCCACTAAGAGGTACTTGAACCAGGCACATCAGATATGCTACTTCTTGAGTATGAGTCATCACATCTTTCAAACTGTACTTTGTTTTTCAGTAACTCTGAACATACATAATTTACTAAGGCAGTCCTTAGCAGTTGAGACAGAGCTTCCCCAGATACAGTTCTCAGCAAGGAGTCATTTCTAAAAGTTGAAGGATTATCAGAATGGACATCCAAGACAGTACAAGGCATTAAATAGAAACGTGAAGAGCTTCCTTGTGTTCTCATGGAACTCCTTGAATTCTAAATCCTGCATCTATTACACCTACATGTACCTACACATATATGTGTATATATACATTTCAGAATACGATAACATGAACAAATAAAGCACAACCCAATAAAAACCATTTAAGCTATGACAGCAATCTTGTAACAGGAAAAAAAAACAGGTAAAATATTCACAAGAGAGACATCTTTATTACCTTTTCTACAAACTGTTAAGCCACTAAAGTGCCAAGTTGTTTTGACAGAGAACATGCCTGTGTTACACAGCACAGGTTTTTCTTATACACACCAACAGGGTAAATTAGATTTCACTTACATTCTGGGACTTACTCATTTGAGACGGGGCAGAGGATTACAGCCAAATATTAAATAGCTGTACTGTTTAAGATGGGGTGGGTGCTGGATCCACCATTTATAGGAACATGTTTACCTGGAAGTAAACACCAATTAGATTAAAGGAACTTGTTTGGAAGGGAACATAGATGGAAGTTTTAGGCTCATTTTGAAAGGGCGGATCTGAGGAGCCAGAAGCCACCTTGGGTTTAAAGTGGAAATTTCCACACCTAAGCCATGTCCGAACCATTACCTGCTTTGTGCTTCATCCACAAAGACATGGGAGTGATTCCCTCTACAGCAATGGCCTGCCATAACCGGAGATAGCTCACAGAAGGGCTGCATTTGACAGTTGTAGCCCCCAGGTTGATTAAGTTTTGCTGCTAATTTTTAAAACTACAGGCAAACAAAAACAAAATGACAATGACTTAACATTCTATTTCAACAGTAATTAGCAATTTTTTAAAAATTATGTAAGGGGGAACATTACATCTGTCCATGTCAAACAAATCGAAACCAGTATACACTGGATAAGAGAGGTAAAACAAGGTGCTGGAAGACATCCCAGTAACAAAATAGTTTCATTTACCTTTCTGGCGTTTCAAAAGTCTCAAACCAAGATACAAACTGACAAAGAATATTTTAAAAGGTGAATAAGCACATGATCAGTGCAATCCTAGGCAGAGGTATAGCTTTCTAAATTCACTGATTTCAGTGAGCTTAGAAAGGTACAGCTCTGCTTAGGACTGCAATGTATGGCCAAACTCATTGCCAGCACTGGGAATCTGAGCTCCAACTTTTCAAGCTCATGGGGTAGAGGAGACAGCAAAGCAAAATAAACCCAATAATTCCAGCAAAGCAAAATAAACCCAATAATTTCATTAAAGATTGTGGCATTGAAGAATGTGTATTTTCAGTCTTTCACACATAAAACTGTATATGTCCATTAGTATCCACGTCCACTACTTGTGCTCAAATGTAGAAATCCATCTAATCAACTTTTACCTAGAAAGTTAAAGTATGATTAATTTAAGGGGAAGGAAATCAAATAACAGCATATATATTTACTTTAAAAGTTGATATTTATAATAGATAACAGATATGTGGACAAATAAATAGTTTGTAAAATGCTCCTCAAGTTAATGAAGTTAATAAAGTCTTTCTTTTAAACATAATATATACTGATCTAAAACAGAATCAAGAATTGATTTGGAATATGAATTTCCCCCCTCTACCAAACATACTATTGCAATGCAGCATTGATTTTGCAGGCTTTAAAAAAAAAACTGACCTGGAGTTCTCCATCTATGGTTTCTAAGGCCTGACTTATATGCAGTAAACCCTTGCTATTATATCTCTAATAAGAGATTATATAGAGAGATTATTATGAACCAGCTTATCCACTTGGACTGTATACCTGGAACACCATGAAATCAGGACAAGGATTAGGATGGGATGCACATTTAAAATATAATAAAGGCATGGAAGAAGTTGAACCTCTTTCCTGATAGTCACTTTCCAAAAAAGCTGCTTTTCTTCCAGGGGGAATCCACAAAATGCAAACTGTGAAGAAATGTATTTTTGCTGTGGATGATTGAAGGAGTGGTTTAACAGTCTTTCCCCACAGACTGAAATCAGGCAAGGAGGGGGAAGCCAGACAATTCCTCTCTGCATTGTCACCTTCAGCTCACCATCATACAAATGCAGGTAAGTCTGGTCAGAGACAACAGGTGACTTAAATCTTCCCCTTCTTCAAAACAGGAGACAGAGAACTGGAAGACTTGTAAACTAGACAGGCTCCAGGAATAGGCTCTAGAAAGGAATTCCTGAAGTTAGCCAGGAAGTACCTCTTTGACCTGGTCTGTAGGTTGTAAAACTGAAATGAATAAAAAAAAACCTCCTGCAACAAAGAGGAGCTCTCTTTGGCATGGACTCCATCAGGGAGACAGAGAGATACCAAGCAATCAACCTCTGTAACAGCCTAGGATCCCGTCTAAAACCAGAGCAACACTACATCAGAGTTTTAAGTAAGGCAGACACACAATAATTCAGTGGTCCCCAACCCCCAGTCCGCAGATCAGTCGGTACCAGGCCACGGCTCCTCCTCGTCCTCCTCCCCGGCTGCTGCCCTGCCACTCTGCCACCGGCTCAACTTTAGTGCACTCCAGTGGCCACCATGGCCGAGGCTCCCCCTTGGCATGGCACTGCGCAGCTGCTGCTGGCAGCGCCCCCCAGCGGGCAATGGGAAGTCATGGGCGCCAGCGGGAAAGCAAGTGGAGCAGGGGCTCAGGCGGCAACATCCCTTGGCAAAAGACCTCCCCTCCCCCCGGGGGTCTCAATAAAATTGTCAAGCATTGACCGGTCCCCAGTGATAAAAAGGTTGGGGACCACTGGAGATGGACATGACCTTCTTAACCCAGGCACCACTAAAAGCAGATTCCAAAAAAAGAACACGGAAGTGCCAGCTATAAGGACTACAGTATCCACTTTATAGTTGCATTCCCTATATAAGTCTCTGGGTGGGTGCTATTCTGCCTGCAAGTCATGTTTGTCAGGGGCTGTATCTCTCTGTTGTTATTTTCATTTTGTTATAGCACACAACTATCTATCTGTGCCCACAGGACTGGGCAGGTCACTGAGGATCCCAGTTCAGACTGAGAGACAAACCGTCTTATCACTTGGCTGAACCAGAAAGGCCTGTGTTGAAGAACAGAAGAACTGTATGAATGCAGAACAGAAGTTTGCTCTCTTCAAAATGAAAAAGAAACAGAAATAGAACCTGAGCTGGCCATTCTTGTGGATGATGTTGAATGGGCCTTGAGTCAATTGTCAAACCCAAGGCACTGACATCATACCCATGGAATTGCTGAGATGTGTACCAATGGAAAGCGTTACACCTTTGTGCCAGAAAAACTGAGAAACTAATAACTGGCCAGAGGAGTGGAAACGATATGTGTTTATCCCACTACCAAAAAGGGTGACTCAGAAAACTGTTCCAATTACTGTATAATAGCCCTCATTTCTCATGCTAGTAAGGCCTTGCTTAAAATCATACAACAAAGTATAGCAACAACCATTGAAAGGGAACTACCATATGTTTAAGCTGGCTTTCAACAGGGGCGTGGCACTCATGATCATATAGCAAACAAGTGATGGATTTTGGAAAAGTCACAGGAATATCAGAAGGATGTCTACATCTGCTTTAATGGCTACAAATAAGCTTTTAATCATGTGGATCACAACAAATTTTGGTAAGCCCTACAAAACATGGGGGTGCCAGTGCATTTGCTCAACCTATGCACTCTATGCAAACCAAGAAGCCACTGTGTGTATACCATTTGGTGACACTGACTGGTTCAAAATAGAGAAAGGAATGCACCGGTTGTATTCTTTCCCCCTTCCTGTTTAACTTGTATGCTGAGATCATTATGAGAGAGACTGAACTCAAAGAATCAAACATTGGAATTAAGATTGGAGGGAAGAAACAAAGGAAGGTCTAGAACAGCTGATTACAAAGGTCAATGAAGTAAGCAAGAAATTTGGCCTTTTCTTAAACATTAAAAAGACAAAAATAATGACTGCTGCAAAAAAAACCCAGAAATATCACAATAACAATTGATAGTGAAGAGATCAAATGCGCTCATGTATTTATTTTTCTTGGATCACAAATTGATGAGACTGGTGATTGCAGTATGGAAATAAAACGTCAAATTGCTCTGGGTCGGTCAGCAATGACGAACTTGAACCGAACATTGAAAAGCAAGGACATAAGTCACTTATATTGTTGTGAAAGTTGGATGACGAAAAAATTGGACAAGAGAAGAATCAATTCGTTTGAACTCTGGTGTTGCAGAAGGCTTCGACAGGTTCCATGAATGGCTAAAGTCACAAGCAAAGAAATACTACTGCACATGAAGCCTGATCTATCACTGGTAGGCAGAATCACGGGTTTCCGGCTCACTTACTTTGGCCATATCACACGATTCAACTCAATGGAGAAAGCAATTATGCTAGGATTGGTCAGGGGAAAAAGGAAACCAGGCCAACAAAGAACACGGTGATTAGATATGATCAAAATGGACACCGGCCAGAACATTATACAACTAAAAGAAGCAGTGCAAGACTGGAAATTGTGGCGGCAGTTAAGCCATAGGATCACCAAGAGTCAGACTTGGCTGAATGACTAGCATCATCATTATCAAAGAAATGCCTAATTTCTACCCCGTTAAACCTAATAATATAGTGGTGCCACCTAGAGACATATCAATAAGTCATTATGATCCTTCAAGGCTGTCTGTGGCATTGGTGTGATCCCACAATCTAGGCACCTCCCAGAAACAAGTCAATCTCTACAGAGCTGATGATGGATGTGCCTCTCCAACAAGAGCAAAGAATGGGGTAAGTGGAGTTCCTGCATAACTCCACGGAGTTTAAGAAATTCGGATGGCAAGGCAGCGCATCTCAACAGCTGATATGCAAACTCCATACCAAGGTTGCTGGAGCAGTGTATAAACAATAGTTACCACCATCCTCCATTAAAGATCTTGCAACAGGTTTTCTCAGCTTTTAACTGGAGAGGCCAAGTGTGAAATCTGAGAACTTCTGGAGACAAAGATGATGCTTTACCACGGAGCAAATGCTATGCCAAAAACTCAAGAAAAGCACGAGAACCTCAAGAACTGGGATCTTGCTTTGCTCCACTGTGGGTGTGTCTTTTTATCCACTGGATACAGCTGCAGGCCCAATGCATAAAAGCCTGTTAAAACAGTTATTCAGTATCCTAATGTAGTCCTTATGCTGCCACCCAGGTATTTTAAATTGCCTCAGAAAATCTGCATATTTTCTTATCTTATCTTCACTTTTAATGGCAATAACTTTTCAGAGCCCTGAGGCTCCTGAATACTGAACCATCAAACCAAAGCAAAGAATTAACATTCTTCCAACTGATATGACTCCTAGATCATGATTTGCTTAGAGATAATTTTTGTTGTTGATTTTCTGTGTTAATTTTTCAACAGCAAATACCACATTCTTGATATTTCAAGCTATTTCTAAAATATGTTCTTAATTTCAAAAGCAATTTGCCTTGTGTTCATAAAAATGCCATTCAGAACAAAAAAGGTCCAAAATCCCCTTGGGGGATTTTGTAGACCAAGTGGTGTTTGTTTGGATTCCACTCCTAAATCAGATTTGGCCTAATATAATTCTCACACATATATATATATATATTACTTATAAAAGACAAAATTATTTTAACATATATTTGAAACTGACCTTTCTAGCACAGCGTTTTCTTGAAGGATTCTCGTCAGTAATTTTCATCACACCTAGAAGGGTACTTAATCCAGAAGGGTCAGGAATCGCATGTGTCATTTTTGCCGATACATCTGTGGGGTAGGTTTGCTTCAGTCCCTCTTTTTGACAACACTGGGCAGTGAAGGATCTGTTATACTTCAGAGGATCCTCAGTTTTTCTTCTTTTGCTGAGTAAAGCCAACTTTTTCCTTTGCTGTTTCTTAGATGTTTTTTTAGACCTGCGCCTTCTTGGGTGTTTGTTACAAGCAGACTTGAACAGCAAATCTGATTTTTTGTGCTCCTCTTCCTTTCCTGGCTGTAATATTATTCTTACATCAGAGCTTTTCTGACTACCCAATTGCAATGGATCATGCAAAATTTGTGAATTCAATGCATTAAATTCTACCCAATTAATTGACATGAAAGGATATACGGCACATCCAGAAGCAACCAATACGTCTGCTGCACTGATCCCCTCACATAACACATCTACCACCATCTTCCTCCCACGGTACTGTCTGAACTGGAACAGAAGGCCTTGTCTACCAAGGAACTGCTGAATTTTCACTTTGGCCTTAACATTCCACTGATCCCCAAGAACAGGTGAGACTCCAAACAAGCAGCAAGGATAAGTTAGTCGAGGTATATTCACAAGCTTTTCCGGGATAACTTTTAACCTGTGGAACTCTGAGATGGGGATGGGAACCGATATTCCATCGTCTACAAATACAAGCATGAAGTGATCTGAGATGTCAGAAATTTCAGCTCTATTCCATCTTCTATTAGGCTCGGTCTTTATCAAGCAGCTTGAGCCAGTATGAACAAGATCGTTTGGCATAGTCGGCAAGTTTTCTGGCAGATCAGAGAGCAGTTTAAACAATATTCCCATAGTCTTAAATGAGTCTTCCAACTGGATGCAAAAATGTGAAGGATCACTGACTGATGTGACAAAACCAGGATAATGCCTGTTCTTCTGAAACTTTGCCCAAGAAATTGAACGCCACTTAAATGAATACTTTGGCACTGGCATTTTTACATTATTTAAGCCTCCCAATAAGTTACATTTCTCTAGCACTCCTTGATTAGATAGTTGAGGCCAAATTTCAAACAAAAGAATCCCATTCACTAAAACGTCTACGTCCCAAATTAAAGGAGATTCTAGATACCTCAGAAATAAAATCTTTATCTCCTGACCTTTTAGCATCCTCATAACTCTCTCAAAAGCCGACCTATCGACATTTCCAATCCAAAACCATTTACAAAGGACTGCACTCCTGGGAATGCTCCTCATTTTGCTACTCAGCCTCCTCGTATCACTGAGTGAAACCATTTCATATATTCCCAAATCCATGAAAAAAACCAGCATGCTATCCTTATTCGGAAACTTTTTCCTAACTTCAGCTCGATGCCATTTGAAAGTTATTTTTGATTTCGTCAAGCATTCTAATCCTTTCTGAATATTTTCTACTGCAACTGGCGTTTGCTCTGCTGCTTTGTGAGTAGCCATCATATTCAAATAAAGCAATTTTTGCACATCCTTATTTAATTTTACATAAAAATACCCATTCCTGGAAATGTGACCTATTTCAGCATTTTCTAGCTGTCCAGGGTTTATTTTTTGATAGGGAATTTTAGGAAGACTTCCCCAAGTAGGTCCAGACTCATATTCTTTATATACAATTGGGTAACGTGGGTTATTGCCATCATTCCTTGCATTTGCCACAGGCAGCAATGTTCTGTCTTCTGCTGCATCTTTCATGGGCATATTCTGTAAACCTAGACTGATTTCCATCTGCATTAAATCTTCAATAACAGATATTCCATGACAGAATAGATCAACCTCCCATTGTTCTCCATGTTGTCGTAGGAACTTGCAAATTAATCGCTGATTATTTATTTTATTGACAAAATAGGCAGTAATATCACCACTCCAGTTTTTACCAGGCAGCATACATTTTGCATGACTAATGAAACAGTTTACGCTCAGTCTTGGTAAATTTAAGAATTTGCTCCCTATCTTATAGATTTTGGATGCCTTCACAGTTGACAGATTACCATAGTCAATGAATTCTACTTCACAGAATGCTTCTGATTGAACTGATCTAACAACAGCTCTGTATATGCAATGATCAACCTCATACTCTGCTAAGACTACATCACTTTCCTCAATGTCGGCTTGTGGCTCTAAAAGTGAAACGCATCTATTCAGTTCTTCAGTAAGCTGCAAAATTTTACCCTCATTTGCTTCAAGATGAATATAGAAATTTGATGGGCCCATGACAAAGGAAACATAAACCATGACATTGGAATTTGGCTGAATGTTACATTGTAGAAGATCTCTGTACTTTTGCTTAGAAGTATTTCTTTCTTGTCCTAAAGGGCTTGGTTGATGGATATGCGAATCAGTCATGCTATCTGTAGGCATCTCCTTGAATTCTAATGATGGGTCCTCATCAAGTTGTCCACTTCTGCTTTTATCTTCTTCTCCCAAAGTGTTTTGCAAGACCAATTCTGTATTTTCGTAGGCTGCTGGAACTTGTACAGATCTACTGCACTGTTTCGGCTGATCAACTGCAGTTTCTTTTCCACATTCAGCATATCCATCACCATCATTCTGGTAACAAGAATTTATTTTATTCTTGGTATCTCTTGTAACTGCAGTTATGTTTTCTTTAGGTTTCACAATTTGGTCCTCCAGTGGCTTTTCTATGTCTTTGTTCACAGATTTTGGATCCTCATGACACTCTGTTGTACTACCTAACAACAATTCTTTAATCTGCTTACTTATTTGTAGCTGGTTATCATACAACTCCACACCAAGCTGGCCATCAGATTCTTTAGCTGTTATTACTGCCTTTAGTTCTTTGCCTAAGAAATTCTCCTCAAACCATTTATTTATTTCAACTGGAATTTCAGTATCTTTGAGATCCGACAGGTAACACTTGACAGCTTGCATAGGGGTGAACAATGTTTCTGAGGCATGATCCGGAATATTAATTAGTTCATCTTTTGCTACCACTTGTTTATTCCCAAAATCCACAAAGTATACAGGCAAGTAATCTGATGATCCTACAGGAGATGCCAAGGCCCTGTAAAAGAGGCCATCTTCAAAATATTTGGCTAAGTATAATCTGTGGGTGTTTATTTGGCTGACACAGCTTGCCACGTGACTGATCTCTGTGATTTTTTGAAACAGGTTCTCAATATCATCTGCATTTCTACTTAGCTGGCAATAGAATTTTGTAGGGCTGTATATATGGGTTACACACACCTCCTCGACATTCCCAATGTTCACATCAAAAGATGAATAGTAAAAGCTATATAAGGAGAATGTCGGCGCAAGCAATCTTGGGCATTCAAGAGAGCAGAACTGGTCATGGCCACAGTCTAGGAGAAACTGCTGTGCTCTGTCAGATGGCGTCCACAGATCAACCACATTATATAAATGGTCGGGACTCTTAATAATCAGGGCTGCAATGGTGCAAGTTAGCAGTCCATCGGAAGAAGAAATGAAGGATCTGAAATCATTACATGCCTCTGCCGTCCAATTATCTGGATCAAACTTTAATGACCGAGTTACACTACTAAGACAACATCTGAACGCTTGACATTCCAAAGTCAGAAAATCTGGGAAGATACTTTGAACGTTTTCTAGCAAAACGCTTATATGGTTCCCATAGTCTACTAATACAACTTCAATGCTGGTTTTGGATATGTATTTCAGCACGCAAGCTCTGTACCACTTGCCATCCTGGGAATCTTTCACAACACAGGCAAGCTGTCCATTTTGGTATGGTATGGTTTGAGTCTCATAATAATTCTGAATTTGATCCATTAAGTTCCTTAGCTCTGGTAATTTAGCCTGCAGCTGGCATGAAAAGTCACCTGGTGATGTACTATGACAACATGTAACACTGAGGACAGTTCCTGGTTTAAACCAATACTCTTTATAAGGGCACATGGTGTTACTATCCCCAGACATTTTCCCATACTTCATGGAAAGTATTCTCTCCCACTGTGGGAAACCAGCAGCAGCCTTCTTGGCCAGAGGATTGAGCGATTCACTGACGTATCTATCTTCTGCTACGTTGTTATTCCGGGTAAGGTTTTTACGCTGTGTCTTTTTGCTTCTAAGTTTTGAGTCTTGTTGTTCAGAATGTTTTGCCATGTTCAGCGATGGATCTGGCTTGACTTGCCAACACTCGGCATACCCAGCCTGAACCATAGATAAGAGAACATCGGCTTGTTCTGAGCCATTCATATACTGCACATTGACACTGTACTTATTATTTTCTTTTCCGACAACACGAAGTGTAATCGGTTTGCCAAACACCACGTTTTTAAAGAAGTCTGTTTCATTTTTAATCCATATATCTTCAACTGGAAACGCACTGGCAAGGGAACAACATATGGCTAAAGCTGGTAGCTCCTGGAACTCGGGAAGAAGGATTCTTACATCAAAAATAGGCACTGTTTCAGTATTTCCAAAATCCAAAAAGTAAACAGTAATGTCAATGTCGACCACTTCCTCGATGACAGCCCTATAGAAATGCATGTCCTTACTGTAGCGTGCACAGCACAGCATTCCAGGTTCTGGATTTTCTAGGATCTTATCGCCCGTTTCACCTACCTCATATACATCTGAAATTTTACCCATCATGGTTTCAAATTCATCCACGTCATCGTTAGTTTGCACCCAAAAATTAGAAGGGTTCAGTACGTACTCGACAAAAGCAACACAGGACGAACCTATTTTCATTTCTGCTATCTTGTAAGGTGCTGGTAAAACAGCGTTTAAGGAACAGCCCTTTGAATCTGAACAATTTCCGGATTGTAACCTATTCCTGTGAGCAGGTTCAGTGAAGACAGGGCTGGCAATAGAAATTTCCATGTCCCCATTTGTATTAGGAATTTCTGTCTTGAAGGAAGGACTACACTTTGGAAGCATGTTACTTCTCGGTGACAGATGTTCACCATCTGTAAGTGTTTCATGCTTACACAGTGTAACGTAATACAAATGTTCGTTAGCATCGAATAAGTCAATCTGGATATAAACCATACTTTGCTTTAAGAGAGCCTCCTTGAATTCTTTGAGCTGGCTATTTCTTACAGCATCATTCTGGTCACTAAGACAAGACAGAGCACAAGGAAACGAAAACGTAGGTACTGAAATGAATTTTGACTGAAGCTTCAGAACACAAGTGGAAGGCACAGCTTCGCAACTGCCGATATCCACAAACCAAATCTTCACATTGTTATCAGAGAGGAGCTGTTGTATCACTCCCCTGTACCAATGACCATCTTTTCGTTTGGCTGCACAGAGGACTCCCAGACTGTCACAGGATGGAATATTTTCTCTATTAATAGTTTCGTAATATGAAGACATACTGCCTGTTAACTCATCCAGCTCTGGTAGACGTTGCAGTGGCTGACAATAAAATTTACTTGGACTGACTGCCACTGATATTCTTGCTAGCTCTACTCCACCAACCGATAAAAGTGGCTGCAGCCAACCAAAAATGGGCTGAAAATTTGGTTGAATCCTAGCATCGCAGAAAACTGAATCCGGTCTTGTGTATTTCTTTTGAATTAAATCTGGCATTTGTTTATATAAGAGCTCTTCTGGCAATTCACCTAACAGTTCTACTATAAGACGGAATGAGTCTCCATCAACCAGTTTTCCTAACTGCAGTTCTACCACATTGCTCGTAATTTTTGGCGCATCAAGAAGAAATGTTTGGTGTGACATAATAGCTTGTACATGGCCGTTAATTTGCAAGTCAGTTAAGGATGAAAAGTAATTCATAGCCTTGGGGGACCACTTCTCTTCAAGAGGAAGTATATTTGCAAAGATTCCACAAACCATTTTTGGCGGAAGCTGAAACAATTCATCAGTGGCAGATGCAATACAAGTATCATGAACGGTCAGTTTTTCCCCGTTGTCTATCAGAAATACTTCATAAATGTGGTTCCTCTTTTGTATTACTCTTCCTCTGTACCATTCCCCGCAATTTGGATCTTCTACTAAACAAAACTCACCAAAGCCAACGCATTCTTTCGCTTTGGAGACCTGCTGTATTTCATTTTGCAATATATGGTAGTCAAACTCACGGTCTGTGTTATAAGACCCCTGAAATTTCACAAGAATGTCCTTTGGGTGGCAGTATACGTTAGTTATCTTCAGGTCTACATCTATGCACTTTGTTGGCGATAAATCCATTCCACCTAGAAAACCAGCACAAAGTATGACATACTCAATAATATATACTTTACGTTTAACGGTTAACGTGCTAAAGCTTGACGATACTATTATATTTTTGTTGCTCAAGACCAGTGTCAAGAGCATGCATACATAATCATGTATACACTCATACCAAACCAGCATTTCATAAAAATTTTAAATATTTTTATTCACATTATTTCAAGTCCACCTTTCTCACCGAGACTCAAGGTGGATTATGTGAAGAGGTGATATAAGCAACGGGATGGGACATCAAATCAACAATCCAACAGGATTTTGAAACACGGTAAAAAAAAAGTATTAGACATTAGTTATGTTAAACAATGTGGAAAATGGTCTTACCTAAACCAAAGACAATGCAATGGGACTAGGGGCCCTTCACCTCCCTTCCCCACCCTGAGACATCGCAGTGAAGGGCAGTATATAAATCACCAAATGAATAAATATAATAAAAAATAAAAATCTGGCATCAACCAGAAATCGGAAAACAAGTGTTTCTAAACAAGTATCCTTCGGTAAACAAGTCTCTCTCTTTTGCTACCGTACTACCCTCTTGGAGCTGAGGTTACTCTTCGAATATAACGGTTCAAGACTTTTTTACATGGCTTATCTTTGAATAACAAGCCCTTCTGTCTCTTCAGATTGCAGTTCAGTTATAAAATGAAGGAAGCTAGTGACTGAAGCCATCTACAAGAGTGGATAAAAATCAGCGATTTTTTTTCTTTAAATAAATATTTCCTTTAAAAAATTATTTTAAAAATCCTATCTAAAAATGATTTTCATTAGGATGCATTATTTATTTATTTATTTATTTATTTATTTATTTATTTATTATATTCATATACCGCCCTCCCCGAAGGCTCAGGGCGGTTTACATAGGAACAAAGAACAATACAATACAAAGAACAATACATAAAACATGTCTCAAAGATATCTCATTATGGATTAAATTTTAATTCTCGAATATGAGACAATATAGTAGCGTTTATGTGAATGATGATAATTCATGGATTAGGAAGTGGGGACCTGGGGTCATCTGGATACGTTGGCTGCCAAAAGCTTAGCAATAGCCAGAGGCATCAAGCTGACACACTGGAAGATGTGTGTGTGTGTGTTGTTGACAAAGGGGTATAGCGACTGAGGAGGAGGAGCTGGGCCTTAGGGCCATGCAAGTTCACTGAGCATTCTGGATAATAAACTACAATGTAACAAAGCTTTTACCGTACATGTTTACAGAATACACAAGTATTCTCTAATGCCAAAGATTAATTAACACAACAGTCTTCATACTACACAGTTTGAGTTACTAAAACCTTGTTTTAAGAAAGTATTTCACTCATTCCAAAAAAAGCAAACTATTTCATAATTCTTTTTCAGAGCTCTTCAACATTTACATAGTCTCCACTGAAAATATTAGGGGAGAAATATTTTAGTGGTTTGGTTCCCCTTCAAGTTTTCCCTGGCCTTCATGTGTGTGTGTGGGGGGGGGAGGGGGGACAGAACACAAGGGAGAAGTGCTGAAGTGAAGGGAGGCAGCACACAATACAAAAATATATAGTGTATATTGCACATAGTGTTGCTTCTGTACTAAGCCTACATTTAACTCGCCAGATCTTTACGGATAAAAGTGGGGGACCACAAAGGATTTTTAAAGTTATTTACTTTACGTGTAGTCAGCCTCTCCGTTTGGAGCCTTGGTCAGAAGCTCTGAAGTTCGCAGAAATCCCAAGAAAACGATATGTAAGATCCAGGTTTGAAACACAGCAAAAAAGTATTAGACATTAGTTATGTTAAACAGTGCAGAAAATAGTATAACATAAACCAAAGACAATGCAGTGTGACTAGGATGATACACACGTCAGTTAAATGTATAGTGGTGTAGTGGTTAAAAGCAGCAGCTTCTAATCTGGTGAGCCAGGTTTGATTCCCCGCTTGTCCATGTGCAGCAAGCTGGGTGCCCTTGGGTTCATCACAGCCCTGACAGAGCAGAAACATCAGGGCTCTCAGCCCCACCTACCTCACAGGGTGCCTGTTGTGGGGAGAGGAAGGGGAGACAATTGTCGGCTGCTTGGAGACACCTTCTGGTAGAGAAAAGCGGGGTATGCAAACCAATTCTTCTTCTTTTTCTTAAATAACGCTTACCATTCTTTTATAAAAGCACTTTTCTGAACCATTTTGTAAATACCTATAAATCTGATTGTGGTCTGGCTCCCATCTATCAATATCTAAATCCGCGGATTGGGGTCACACTGCCACTATTTTCCTGCAAACTTGGGGTACTCCCCAATTTTGAGGAAAAATCTGAAAAGTTTTTTTTTAAATATCAGGGGCTTAAATACTCTTCAAATTAAAAAAAATGCATTGTCCACACATGCACAGACAACAGTTACCTATTGAGTTGGCAGCAACAACCACTGCAAGTATCAAATCCAGGTCTCACTACCATGGCAGTGGACACCAGAAGCAGCTCCAGGCCTGGCTGCTAGCACATCACAGAATGTGGATTACACAAGTGTCATCCAAGACTTTTAAATAAATGCAGTGTGGCTATTTTCATGCCTACTCCCATCAGCATTCAGGTCCTTCCCAAGTTACTCAGTCACAGTTATCGAAACAGCTGGTTGCCAAGTAACCAAGTAAATCCTTCAAGCTCAATTATTTATTTATTAAGGAATTTATATACCACCCCTCTTGGGCTTATCAGGGTGGTTTGCAGAATCTAAAATTTGATAAAACCAATATATTCACACTCTTTACTGTTTTTGAACTCTTTGCTGTAGTCTTTTGGACATGAATGCCCAGAAGAAAACCTGGAATATTGAGAGGAAAAAACAAGGATTTTCTCCCTTTGTTCCCCTGCCCTCATTTTTCTAAAGGGAAAATTAGGAGACTGGGAGGAGAACAAATTTTTTAAATGCAAATATTTAAATGATAACATTAATGGCAAAAATTACTAGATGTAGATTTGATCAGAAAGTTTTCCTCAGTGTCTCCAAACTTTCACTCATCACTTCCTATGGTTCTCTTTGCATTTCTTTGGATCTTGATCCTCCTCCTCTGACATCTTCCAACAGTTAATCATTTAACATCTAACATCTACCTGCCATTGGTAGCTTGGGGGACTTTGTGTTTTAGTGATATTATAGTAATTATTTATAGTAATTGTTTCAGTAATATTATAATTGTTGCAGATTTTTTTCTAATTTTTAACTTGCATTCAGATTTATTGTTAGTCACTGTGAGTTGGCTGGGCCAAGAGCGGTGGCCTATAAATATAATAACTAAGTAAAATAAATTCAGAATTGAAATTGCAATCTACTTACTTAAAAATAAATAGCATTAAGATCAATAAATTTACTTAAGGATTGATAGTGTTTCTGTACTACAATATTATCTCAAGCTGTAGATACATCTGAGAGTTCTATCCACATAGATATTTTGTTACAGAAAACTTTATGTTCACAGTTTGTCACACAGGATCAAAGGGATGACCATTGTAACACAATGCAATCAAATAGCATGGCATCCAATTAACAATGCAATAGGACTAGGATGTTGAAAATAGAAACAACGCAAAAGAAACTGTATGGCATGTCACAACTAAAAAACAATTAATAAAGTAGAAAACAATACAGTAAAAGCAAGATTAATACAACAAACCTCGGAACAGAAATCTAGTTTTTTTGTGGCAGGAATAATTAGAAAGTACGGTCATTAAAATATAACCCCTTGAAGGCTGAAAAGCATGTCTGGCTTTTGTATTTTGGGGGTGGCTCATAAAGCCAAAGAAAATTAATCAGAACCTGTATTGCACCCACTCTGCAGTCACTCTATTGTTACCTATTAATTAACAAGCTTAATTAAATATAATGATGATCACATACAAGGCGCTTCATGGTTTTGGGTCTAATTTCTGCAGGACTGCTTCTTCCATGACACTCCACTAAAGCAACTTCATTCATCTTAGCAAACCCTTCTGAAGGACTAACCCTGCAAATGGCTTAAGTTCAACAGCCGCCAGCTCTGACAAGGCACCCACTAGGGAACCAGGCAGCCAGTAAACAAGCAGTATATCCACTCTTTCCCAGAACCCACCATAAGAAGCAGGTAATCAGTGCTGGCAAGAGGTTACCCTGGGAGTCTACAAAAGGGGAAACACTCACAATAATAGCTTTTCCTAGTCCCCAGGTGGTGGTACAGGGTTAATGAAGGACTGCATAACGAGGTTGAGTTAATGGAGACAGACACAGCACAGCATTTTCTTCCAATGAAGTCTTGGTTGCATCAGTCAGATATTCTCCTCCTCCAACCTCCTGTAACACAATAATAAAGAAAAGTCAGAAAAAAGCAGGGACCATTATACCAGCATCTCTTGGAATAAGATGGCCATTTTTTATGGGTTTAGTGCTGAATTTTGACCAGTTCCCTTGCCTCAAAGAGAGTTAGTTGGGGAAATATTCTCAAACAATTTTAAAGCATTGACTTTAAACAAAACTATACATTTTAATTAACAGCATGATACTTAAATTAGTTACAAAAATGGTTAATAATTGTTGCTAAAACAATGACAATTTTAAAATTAATTTTGTATTTCACAGTGTTAGGCAATGTTACTATCAATTAATGGTTTAATGAATGGTTCTTCTGTACCTTTTACCTTGGAACACTAGAGCAGCCTTTCTCACTTTTTTTTTTTAACCAGAGAAACCCCTAAAACATTCTTCAGGCTTCGAAAAACCCCAGAAGTGGAATGATCATGCAGGACATGGTTGAGAAACAAAACTGTGTACACGCCTACCTGGTACCCTTCCCCTTCTCCTCCAGGCCCATCATTGGTTTCTTTATACCGAGACAGATAATTAAAGATCCTCAGAATTTTTACTTTTGGTCACCCCAAACTCACCATAAAATCCCCTCTGCAAAGATCTCCCCGAAACCTGAAATTTGAATGCTTGTGATGCCACCATGGTGCAAAAACATGTTTGCAAAAACATGTTTCCAAAGCACGGATCAGGATTTTTGCAACAAGTCACTCTAAACTCATCATCAAATCTGTTATCATATTTGCAGCCAAACTGAACAATATAAATCACAGATCCACTTTGTGGAACCATTCTGACACAAGAACATGGACTGTTAGGCTTTCTAAATTAGGTCATGAAAAAAGCTCCATCAAATTATTTATTACATCCAGACTGCACCACAAAGTTCACAGTTTCATTGCTTTGTTGATGCCACAGAACAGAGAATTGATGTGTTTTGTGGGTCAGTTCACAGAGATGAACTGTTCACATTGATATAATGTGGGAATTCTGGGTTGAGTTTTGTGACGAATGTGCAAAAATCATAAAACTCAGCAGTTTTTCATAAGCAGTCATTGTGCCATGGCAATTCCATAAAGGACCAGATTGTTTTTTCTAGTCCCTTCCATAGACATCAATATATGTGATAGAGTGAGTTTTACTGGGAATCCCTATTAAAATTGTGCAATTTTCACTCTAGTGTGGAACCATGAAGAGCTAGGTCTGTGTTTTTGGATAATCTCATGGACATGACTGACGTGATTTTACAAAGTATTTTGCTGATTCTATGTATTATTTTGGCTGATCTAAGGTCACAAAAAAAGTTAACACTATTTTCATGGATATCAATTAATAGCATTAAGGATCCATGAAGACTCAGTTATTTAATGCCATGATTGCACCATGACAGTGCCCCAAAAATTGGTATACTTGGGCCATGAGGGTTGTGGTTCACTGTGAAATCATGGACATAATGTATGATTTTATAATGAATTTTGGTTGAGCCCACATGACGTTCCTTAAGATTAATGAGGATCTGTGCTTTGCTACCATGTTTTCTTTTTCCTGGCAGTCCCAAGAAACAGTGGATCTATGGGTTGTGTGTGTGATCTATGGCTACTGGCATGATATACAATTTGATGGTGACTTTCGGGTAACCCAACACAAAAATCCTGAGGATCCAGGATCTGTGCTTTGGAAACATGTTTTTGCACCGTGGCTGCACCATGAAGTGGTATAACCAGGATTTTTCCGGTATAACCTGTGACGATGGACATGATCTATCATATGATAGTGAATTCAGGGTAATACAGCACAAGTCTTGAAGATCCATGAGGATTTCCATTTTCAAACCATATTTTTGTACCATGGTGGAGCTATAAGCCAGCAGATCCATGAATCGTGACTTGGCAGTAACCCAGTGCAAAATCCTGTGGATTCATGAGGATCTGTGCTATGGAACCAGTGTTTTGAACTGTGGCAGTATCATAAAGCAGTAGTTCCATGTTTCTAATATAATGTGTCACTTAGATTTGCGATTTGATGAGTTTGGTAACCACATTTCTGTGGTACGGATTTAGTGGATCTACGCTTTTCGTTGTGTAGTGTCTCCCCATAAACAGGGTATGTGATTTGATGGTGAGTTTGGTCTGGTCTATCAAGATCTATAATCCACGAATCCATGTTCGTAGTGCCACAAAGTGGTAGACTTGTGATTTAGGGGTGGTCTGTTGCCATAGACAGGATTTGTGATTTCATGGGGAGCTTGAGATGACCCAATGCAAAATCCTCAAGATCAGTGCTTTAGAATAAGTTTTTGTAACATGGGATGGGATGGGAGGAGGGTCATGTTTATTGCTTTTAATATTCTGTCTGTTGATTTTAAACTTGTGTCCTAAAATTATGTTAGCTGCTGTAAGCCAGCTGTGCTGGGAGCAGTGGCTTATAAATATAATGAAATAAACAAACAAATAGAAGCTTGTTTTTATTGTGTAATCTGTGGCCATAGACATGAAATATTTGACAGTGAATTTGGAGTGACCAAACAAAAAAATCATGACGATCCATGCTTTGAAACGGCATTTTGTGCTATGTTAACACCATGTTATTTTCATGGTGCTGCCTATAGACTAAGTAGATGTGATCTACAATTTGATGGTAGTTTGAGTTGTTTGCTTGCTTCAGTATAAAAATCACATGAATACACAAGGAATCTTGTTTTTGTGCCACTACTGTGCTGTGAAGATTGGTATCCATGTTTTCTATGGTTCAGTCCATGGTCTTGGCTTTGATGTGGCATTTGCTAATGGATTTGGTACAGGTCTGTTAAAGAAACCAGATGATTAATATAGATCTACCTTCCACTTTTTTCCAATTTTGGGGGAACAGAGCTTACTCCATCTGATGCACGGGGACAGCTTTATATGCAGCTGCTGTGAGGTGTAATGAAAACAGGGCTTCCACAAGGCAGGCTTCTCTGCCTTAGTCCCCCAACTGCAGCCATTCCCCCACTAGCATGCCACCAAGGCTTTCTGAGATTTTTTATTTCAAAGCAGCAATCAAGTAACACTGATTTTATAAATCTGTGAGTTTCAAGTTCTCTGAATTCCCTGCTTTCATTTTTTAAAGTCTCCATCCCTTTCCGTTTCATAGATATGCCTTTCTTCTTAAATCTATGCAACCATAGAAATAGAATCACCCTCCCGTACGACTCAGGACAGTTTACATAAAATGCTGAGGGGTAGTACATGGAACGACCTAAACATACAACATAATCAGAAACAATACCAACAATAATCCAACAGTGGTTTTAGCTTAACATAATTTCAATGGTTTGAACCAGAGTGACAACTTAGATAAGACCCCCAGACTGGTTCAGCCCATGGAGGGGTGTCTGAGGACCAGTGAATGTTATTGGGATGGTCAATCTCAGGCAAATGCCTGGAGGAGGAGCTCCCTTTTGTGGGCCTTGTGGGAGTTCAGGCAGGGCCCTGATCTCCTCAGGGAGCTTGTTCCACCAGGTGGTGATGTCACTTCCGGGAACATGGCAGGGGACCTACCTAGCTGATATCACTTCTGGGGCTCCTCAAAGTGTGAAAAATTATTTCAGAGACTCCTCCATGGTCAAAAGTTTGAAAAAAACCTGAGACAAAACTGTCCAACTTTTTCCACCTGATATTCTTTTGCCTCCCCTTCCTCAACGACTGGCGCTGCCCTGGTCTCCTTTTTTGAGTGCAAAACAGAGGCGAAAAAGGATAGGGGTGTCAAGCGTAGGTTAATTAAAAAAGAGAGAGCGCGCGCGCAATTTTGGAGTCTCGTTTTCCCTCTCCCCCTCGCCACGCACACGGCTACGTGAGGACGACGCACGAAAAAGGGACGAGCACGGGGCGACGAAGAGCATGCAGCTAGATCTGCAAGACACGCAAAAAAAAAAAAGTTGCTTTGGGAAGGTGACGCGTGTGAGGTTCCTCCCAAGGCAACACCAAGTTGCATCACGCATGCACGTCTAAAGAAGCACAGAAGCAGTGCCTTTTTTTGGTGTGTGTGTGTGGAGGAGCAGCCACAGGCGAAAAGCCCCTGGCCAAGGACGCCCGTGAAGAACAGAGGGCGCTTAACGTGGCTGCGTCGAGTTTGAAGCCGGCGGGGCGCTTCCCTCCGCTCCTTAACCAGAAGAGCCCTGCGCAATACTCTCCCCTCGGGTGCGAAGGAGGGCGAGACATGGAGAGAGAGCTCCACGACGGGCAAGGCTTGCAGCCGGGGAAGGCGCTCCTGGCCTCCGCCTTTCGCTAGGGTCTTACCGGCGGTGCGTTCCTCAGCCCCTCTCTGAGAGGCCGCCGCTGCCTCGGCTCCCCCGTCGCCCTCCCCTCAGCAGGCCCGGCAACGAGGCGCTCAAAATCGCCTCAGCCCGCCCTCCGGCTACAGCGCATGCGCCCCGGGGAAAGGACCCCGCCTTGGCGCGTTGTGGGGAGGGAGGGGGGGGGGAGATATAATTCCAGAAAGTGAGGCGGGGGAAGGCCCTTCCCGGGGGGGGGGGGTGACTCTCCCTTGCCTACTCAGGAGTAAGGCGAAGTTCCCCGTCGTCCAGCCAGTGTGTGCAAGCTAACGGGGAACTGTGCGCTTGAAGGAAGGGTTGCTGGCTGCTTGGAAATCGCCCAGATCCCTCCCCCAAAAGCGTTCTTTTTTTTAAATAGTGTAGGTCAGGACCTCTTTTCCACGTTATTTAAGCTGGCTTCGCTTTGTGGCGGCTTAAATACTGTGTATGCTCTGAGGAAAAGTTTGCTCGTCCTTCAAGTGCCCAGGGCTGCCAGCCCTGGAGACTTTGGGAGTGGAGCCGGGAGTGGGTGAAATTTGGGGTGGGTGGGATCTCAGTGGAGTATAAGGTTGTGTTGCCCACCCTCCAAAGCAGGTATTTTCTCTTGAGGAAGTGAGCTCTGTCTCCTGGGCCTAGTCTGCACACATAGGATAATGCACTTTCAATGGGCTTTGGCAGCTGGATTCTCCTGTGCAGAACAGGAAAATCTACTTCTAAAGTGCATTGAAAGTGCATTATCTATTGTGTGCAGACTAGGCCCTGGAGATCAGCTGTGATTCCAGGGGATCCCCAAGTCCCACCTGGGGACCCACATCCCTACAAGTGCCACAAGACTCCTGGTTTGTTTCTGCTGTGTGATCGGACTGCTGTTCTTCAGGTGGGGCTTGGAGCAGTCCCAGAATAACGGATTTCCAGATTACAGAGTTATGGGGAGGCGGAGGGAGACTGCTTTGGAAAGGTGGACTATATGGTGTTATACTGGCAGAGATGCCTCCCTTCTGTAAACCTCACTATTCCTAGGTTTCACCCCCCAAATCCCCAGGAAATTTCTAACTCGGAGCTGGCAACCATATGCATCACAGATATTCTTCTGGAGTTATTATCAGGAGAACTTTTGTGAATAGGGCTGTAAATCCTCTGTACATTTACCAGCAAGCCAGCCCAACAAACACAGGATTTACCTGTGAATAAATGTTCAGAGTTGCATTGAACATATTTATGAGTCCTATCCTGCATTTCTCCCAAGAACCAAAACTACAGCTCCAGGTGTTTATTTTGTTAATATAATGCTTTTATGAGGTGTGCCTGCCAATAAGCTAGATTGGACAACCTTGTGCTTTTTGGGGGGTAATTTGCGATGCGATGAGCAAATATACCACTATATAATGTTAAAAGAACAGGATGTCTTTCATACTTTAACATTTTATTTCTGCCAAATTCAAAATTGCTTCAAAATTAAGCAAGTACCTGTTTTATCCAATATCTCCCAGATAAAATCTTCCCAATGATTACTTCAGGAATAGTTGATCTCCTCATTCAACCAAGTCAAGGATGCTGTTCAAATTCTATATTTTTTTTCAGGGGACTCAGAAGCAAATATCTAGCAAAGAGCCATTCTTTCCCCATTCCCATCCTGGCATTTTTATTTCGCTCTTGTCCAGGGGCAAAACCAGAGTGCCATCTACCTCATTCACTGAAATATGTATGCTGGAATTGCATTGAACTAGAATGAATTAAACTAATTAGTTACGAATATTCAGAGCAACAATCTCCATGTTGGATCTTTTCCTAGGAATCCAGAACATCTAAGTGACTGAAAGTTACCAGGGACAGTAGATAGTATTTTAAAGCAATGTTTAACAACTGATGCTCCAATAATACATTATTTTTAAGGAAACTTAAGGAGTCTGAAGTAGATAGAGTCTCCCTCCTATGGCACCCACTACAACTCTGTCCAACCCACTGGGCTATCGGTATGCGTTAATTTAATGTTCTCCATATTTTTCTATTCTACTATGTTGCTTGTTGTTATCACTATTATTTATTTGTTTATTTATTATATTTATATACTGCCCTCCCTGAAGGTTCAGGGCGGTTCACATAAAACAGAACAGAAACAATACAGATAACTTAGATTAACAATAATGACTGAAGTGAAACAACATGGAGCAGTAGAAAAATGTGGGAAACATTAAATTAACATACTGATAGTCCAGTGGGTTATTGTTAAACTAAGTTATCTGTACGATTTCTGTTTTATGTGAACCTCCCTGAGCCTTCGGGGAGGGCAGTATATAAATAAAAATAAATAAAAATAAATGTGACATTGTGCAGGTAATTAATTGTTTCTGGGTGTTGTGCATGTCTGAAGCAGTCGTACCTTATAGTCGGAGTTGTTTGGACCTCTTCAACCCCTGTAGTTTTGGGCGTGGTTGAAGCGGATGGGGTCCAGTGTTGGTGTTGACTGTGTTCTGGCACAATAAACTGAATTAAGTTTAGGGCCTAATGCAGGGGCCCAAATCCTTTTTGAGCTTGCTGGAGCATTTGGAATTCTGATGCAGCATAGTGGGCGTGGCCACAAAATGGCTGCCACAGTTTAACAAGTGCAGAGCCTTGTGCTGTGGTACCAGCTGCCGCCAAAGCAACATTTAAAAAAATCTGCCCAGCCAATCAAATCTCCATGAGTCAGTCAGAAATCTTGCCGGACAAAAGCTCTACTTGGTCCCACCCGCTTCCTAAAAACATTTGACGGGCACCATTACACTCACAAGCATCACATTGGGGATCTCTAGCCTAATGAGCCTGAATTCCTATCTCTACCCAATATATAGCTCTGGAGGGCTAACTTTTTATCAAGGTTGCCACCATCCCTGCTGTTTTCTCACTTGTGGGGGCCAAAAATTACCCCACCCCCCCACCCCAAAGCCCACCTTTTCTATAAGCTTCAGTACTATCACTACACTGCAGTGTGGGAATAATAACACTGAAATAGATTGCAGGGGGTTTGCAACAAATGCTCACTCCCGCTTCCATCCTACGATATTAGTAAGGGACTGCACTGCTATGATATCATAAACCAGCTTGCTTAAGGGTAAGGTGACCAGATTTTAACATTGGTAAAGCGAGACACCATTGACCGGAGAGGCGGTGGTGGTTCTTGATTAAAAATTTGGTCTATATGGATCAACAAAAAGTTTCATAGAACACATAGAACACAAAAATAGTATTGTAATATATATTTTTTAATTTCAACCTAAGTACAATTTGCCAGGTACCCCCAGATGTCCCTCCAAAAGTGGAACAGCCTGGTCACCTTACTTAAGGGGGGGGGGGTGACAGTGAGCTAAATTTATGTAAGTAGAGCAGTTTTAAAAATGTGAAATGGATTGAAAATTTTGTTTCAATAAGGATTAATTTATGATTTCAGCAGCCCTCTCCCCCCATCATAGCTATGCTAAAGTAGTATATTTCTCCATTGTTTCCCATGAGTAGATATTCTACTGCGCCTTGGATCCTGTGTTCAAGCAAACTTCTGCAGATGAGAATGTTTCCAAGTGTTAAGTGCACTGAGTTCTTTGCCATCAGATACATGGCTGCTGAAGAGAACATGCTATTATAGATGGGCCTGTGATCCCATCTTGTAAAGCCGTTCTAAAGTATTTCGTTGATAAAGCTATACTTGGAGTTGAATTATCTACTAATGCAAAAATTGTGTTGCCTGGGACTAATTTATGCTGCAGGCATATCATGTTTTTAAAACTGCTTGTCCAATGGTTTGCATGTACTATGCTAACAGTGCAATCCTAAATAGCTTGCCATCCACAGCTGATATCCTGCCAAGAACAACGGAGAGCAAAGAACGTGTTACATAGAGTTTGGGGAGAATCCTAGAGTGTTGCCCTGACACAATGATGACACTTTCAATTTTGCATCAGAAATGACATTGAATGTCAGTGCAATGTTTTCATGCCTTTCCCCTTTTCCCACATGCTGGCCTGCGAAGCAGTTTCAGGAGATGTGGAGGGAAGGAATAGCCAGGAGAGACGATCATTCAAATCCCAAAATATATCTCAGAGTCTGATTAATATACCGTGTTCTAGCCTAATGGTAGTTTCATGTGTGGTATGTGTACCACAATCAGGTCACATTTTTTCCTGCTTAACACGAGAATGTACTTTGAATGACAGTTGAGCAACATTGAGAATGGTGGTCTCTGAATAATATTTCATAATGTGGGCTACATATTAGCCTTATATACAACGCATATTACTTGGAGCATCACTTTATAGATTTTACAACCTAGCAAACCCTAATGTTATATGCTTTATTACTGTATATATAAGTGCATTTCAACTTACTTAAGCACTGGTCTTTGTTCCTTATATGTTTCATATGTTTCTGTTGATTGTATGTATTACACAGTATATTTTTAACAGAGATTTTATGAATGTTTTCAACTTTTATTATATGCACATCATTCTAATAAATATTTGTATTTTTAAACAAACTTTTCTTTTCTTTATATCTTTTTCTTTCTTTCTTTTACAGCTCAACCTTTAGGGTCCTAACTTCCTTTCTTTTCAAAAAGATTATTGTGGGAATGAAATTTGGAGAAGGGGAGGGTTAAAGTTGAAAATAATTATGCCATCTAAAAACTATTTTGTATACATTAATGTTTTATTCAAATGAGTAGCCGTGTTGGTCTGAAGTAGCACAATAAAATCAGAGTCCAGTAGCCCCTTTAACACCAACAAAGATTTATTCAAGGCGTGAGCTTTCGAGTGCAAGTACTCTTCGTCAGACTAAGGAAGAGTCTGAGGAAGCATGCTTGCACTCGAAAGCTAATGCCTTGAATAAATCTTTGTTGGTCTTAAAGGTGCTACTGGACTCTGATTTTATTAATGTTTTATGTCTAAGAAACTTACTGCTTGTTAACCACCTTGAGCCTAAGGAGATGTGGCTGGATAGAAATAATTTAAATACATACATAAATTAACTATAAAATCAGAGTCCAGTAGCACCTTTAAGACCAACAAAGATTTATTCAAGGTGTGAGCTTTCGAGTGCAAGCACCCTTCGTCAGACTGTGATCTTCTTGTAAGAAGATCTTGTAAGAAGATCATAGTCTGACGAAGGGTGCTTGCACTCGAAAGCTCACGCCTTGAATAAATCTTTGTTGGTCTTAAAGGTGCTACTGGACTCTGATTTTATTGTGCTGCTTCAGACCAACACGGCTACTCATTTGAATCTATCATAAATTAACTAGCAAGTGATCACTAATGAAGTGTTCACAGTGGAAAACATGTTCACAAACGCATTCAAGGCAGTATAACCGTTAAGTCTTGTTTTCCTGCTCCCACAGCCTAACAAAAGTATGTTATAGTAGCTATAATATACCTCTTCTTAATATGTGGTTTCAGCTGTGAATTGAAGCCACTAGGTGGCAGGCAAATATTCTAAATATATATATACCTGCCGGAGAATTATACGGTTTTTCCATTGAGAATTTGATTATAAAATAACCATTGGCTTCAAATAAGCAATTAATCGGATAAAAGACAATTTGCATTAATATGCATCATTCAGAATCATGGATGAATATATGTTTCATTTCTCCAGAGATTTTTTAAAATTACTATTCCTGAATAACTCTCAAATTGTCAAGAATAGGGCCTATGATTTCCTTCTGAGTATCTAGGTTTAGGATTACTTCCCCAGTCTTTCAGTAGTTCAGAGGGTAAAATGGAATAAGGCCATCATCATTATTCTGAGATATATAGAAGGTGATCGATAAAGAAGGTGAAAAGGTGATCGATAAAGAAGAAGAGCTGGTTCTTATATGCCACTTTTCTCTACCCGAAGGAGGCTCAAAGTGGCTTACAGTCGCCTTCCCTTTCCTCTCCCCACAACAGACACCCTGTGAAGTAGGGGAGGCTGAGAGAGCCCTGATATCACTGCTTGGTCTGAACAGCCTTATCAGTGCTGTGGGGAGCCCAAGGTCACCCAGCTGGCTGCATGTGGGGGAAACGCAGATTCAAACCCGGCTCAGCAGATTAAAAGTCCACATTCCTAATCACTGCACCAAGCTGGCAGGTATGTTTTTACAAGAAATTAAGATGCCAGGGATATTTCATAATGCACAGGCAAAATTTAATGGTAAAGCAAGGCTTTACCCAATAACTTGAGACTTAAAATATGTCAAGTAATAACAATACATCACTGGAAGCCTGAAGGCAGAGACTTCTTGACCAATTAGTTCCAATCTGGGTTTGCAACTCGGCCTTTCCTCTTCTGCCTCTTAAATTTGCAGGTTTGCAGTGCTGCATTGACAATGAAAGCCACAATAACCACAATTCCCTAAACAGTTATGCCCTTCTAAGTCCATTGAAGTCAGTGGTCGTAGAAAAGTGTACCTGTAAGCCTCTTGATTTGTCAATGGCTTCCTTTAATAAACCTGCCCCTTGCCCGGACTATTTCTTTACCACTCTAGACTGTTCCTCCCTCTTCAGTTTCTTTCGAGTTCCTCTTCTGATTAGTCAGTTCCAGTTTGCTTGTTCACTCAAAGCTAGCATAATTGTGCAGTCTTAAACTGACTTCAACGGACTTAGAAAAATTTAATTCTGTTTGGGTTGCATTGTGATGCAGGTGTGGTCCTGCTTCCTTTCTTCCACCTGCCTTTTGTTCAAGCCTGTTCAGAGATTCACCTACATGTTATGTCTGTGGGCATTTGGCCACTGATGCAAATGAGGGCTTCTGTCAGCCATGGAACTAACCAATCAAAGGAACCTGATCACTCTGCTTAGGGCCAATCGGATTGCTCTGCTTAGGGCCAATCAGAGGCAGCAGCTGGCTGCTTGAAAGGTATACAAGTGCATGAGTTTGCCTGTTTTTCTCTGTTCAGTAGTTGTTGTTTGTTGCTGGAGTTGCTAAATAAAGAGAGCTGTTCTGAAGACTTGGGGGCTTTCCGCACCGGGATCTTTGTAGCAAATTGGTTGCTGAATGAAAAATCGCCATTTAAAATAGTGGAATTCGTCGTTATGCATACCTGCCTTTGTAGTGGAATCCAGTTGCGTTTTGTAGCGTTTCCCACAGGCTTCCGGTCTCGGCAAAAATCGCTAGAAAGGAAGCGCTATTGCCAAGCTCGTCCTGCCCCTGGCCGTCAAGCAGCCAATGGGCAGCCGTTAGCATGCTCCCAAACAGCCCCTTTCCCTTTAAGAAAGTTAAAAAAAGAAACACACCCATTGCAACGAATCTGTGTTGATTCGTTGCAACGGAGAGACCCATCCAGCTGCCCGGTGTGTTTGAGCTGTCGTTTCATCGTTGCCACGCTCCCTCTGAGTGAAAAAAAAAATCCCCCCCCCCTCACGGGCCCGATTTTCGGCCGAAAACAGTTTAAAAAATAAAGGGAAAGTACATCAGCAAACGGGCTTCTCTGTTATTTGTGTCCAAAGTGTTGTTTGTGCTTAGTGACTCTGGGGAGGGACTGAAGCCGGGGAAGCCTCTAAACAGAAAGAGGCTCGCTGGTGCGTTTATCCCCGCTCGCTCGGAGAAAAAAAAATGGCGATCGCTTCGCCGGAAGATCAGAGGAGAGAGCCAGGGGGAGGGACTTTGTAGAAACCACAACAATGTTAACGCACAGGTCTTTTTCGCTAGTGTTGCAGATTGGTTGCAGGAGTGTATCGCTTTCCGGAGGGTGAATCCACTTTTGGGGATTTCCCTGAAAGCGCTACAAGGAAGCGCTTTTTGCGGATCGGTTTCAGGTGTGTGGCAGATTGTCAACGACGTTGTGCATAACGGCAAATCAATAGCGTTTTCAATTGGCAACCATTGTGCGATGTTGAAGGCGTGCGAAAAGCCCCTTGGAGTCTGTGATCACTGAACCTGTAGACTTAATAGTACATTTAATACAACACCCGGAGGAACGTAGGTCTCAGGTGCTCAGGCAGGAATTTGGTGCAGGGAGGAGAAAATGGAGGCGATTTGGCGACACCACACAAAATGAATATATGCTGTGGCATGCTGATCAGCATATAAGGCTTCACAGGCACAATCCCAGTGCACTAGAAATAAAGGGCCGGCAAGTAAAGAGTGTAGTATCCCCCCCCCCCCATGCTCCCCGTGGTGTTACATGGGTATAGCATTTTCATAGAAGAGCTTATTGCAGACGGCTGCTGTGAAATGAAACTAGCAATCGCTTTTACAGCTGCGTACCATTTCCATTTTATAACTTCTCATATAATCCAAAGGTACTTAAATCTGAGGAAATACACAAGCAAGTTAAGTGACTCGTTTCTGGGATTAGTAAAAGATTCACATTTTAATAATTTGGCCCTTTGCCCATGACTGCTTCAAGCCATATTGGTAAATATCTATCACCACGATTGAATTTTGCCGCAGGAAATTTTAAATGGCCATTTGGGTTGGTACCAAAGTATTCCATCTTGTAGTATAAAGCACAAGATAGGACGTCTCTGGTTCCAATTTCAGAGGAGAGGACGGTGGCAACCGGAGACATGGCATTTTCAGTAGAGGCATCTTGCTTATAGATTCCCTATAGGGATCACCTGTCAAAAGCTGTGTGTATGTATGGAGTAGTCTCAGCTGGCAGGGGCTCATGGTAATTGAAGTTCATGGGCTTCTGGAGAGCCACAGTTTGGCCACTCCTGCTGTAGATGCTTTCCCATGGGGGGGGGGGGAATTGCTCCAGCGGGGATGCAGATAAGGGGAAGGGACCAGCCCCATCGTGGGCTAGATAGGCTGTGTCTTCGACTCTGTTTCTTGTTTCTCCTCATATTTCTCCCATGGAACCCATGGCAATCAAAGCAGTACTTTCTTGTATTGTCTGACTGTCTATTCACCGAGTTCACCTCTTTAAATTCTCTTAAAAAAATTATACAACACAATATTAGCCAAGATCTGAATTTTAATCCCTACCATTAAAAGAAAAAAATTATCAGAATTGAAAATAGATTGCTTGATCATTGCTAATTCTTGGATACTCACTGTATGTTCATTGTTATTTGGGATGCTTTGAGGCAGAGCAACATACTCCCCCCCCCGAAATTCGTAATAAAACTAGAAAAACTTACTATAAAAGCATTTGATTTTATAAAACTGGCAGTTTTGTTTTTTAAAGTCTATCATTGCAGGACATCATGTTAATCATTACATTTCTCTTGTTAAATATTGTACATTCCTTCCCTGTTTACAAACAGAATAGGTGACCTAGAACTGCCTCTTTTTTGACATTTTCTATTGGTCAAGAGTGTTACACATGAAATCATAGTACAAACAAAAGCAGTAGTCAAACAATGTCTGCCTGGAAGTCCCTGGATTTTTTGGATGTTTGATGAAAATGTCCACGGGAATTCTTTGGACATCTGTCTAGCATATGTGAGAAACAGAAGACTTACCTGTCTAGCATTACCAGCTCTGAGGAGAAATACTTGGAAATTTTGGGGAGGGGGTAGAGCCTGGGGGGTGGGATTCGGGGAGGGGAGGGACCTCACTGGTATATAATACCATAGAATCCACCCTCCAAATCAGCCATTTTTCCCAGGAGAAAAATCTGGGGGTTCAGTTTATTTATTTATGTTTATATTTATATACCGCTGCCCTTGAATGTCTTGTGGCGGTTTACATGATCAATAAAATACAATAAGATCCCCTAAATACCCCCTTAAGACAAATTACAATAGCATAGCAAGATGGCGAACGATGAAATACTAAACCTCTGCACCATTCAGCATGGGTCAATAACTCTCTCTCTCCTTGGGATCTCCAGACAACACCTGGAGGCTGACAACCCTACTGATTATACAGATATGCATGTTCAAACCAGTCACTCCATTACAGTTTTTTACCATGTGCACACAAGAGGACTAGCTCATTCATGCATACACATAAATGTGTGCACATACATAACTTATGTATCCAGGGGCTTCTTTCTCTTTCATGTACATCCTACATCAACCTCTCTCAACTTTTTACCATTGAGAACCCCCTAAAGCATTCAAGTTTCGAGAAACCCCAGAATCACAATCATGTAGAATATGGTTGGGATGCATAGCTGTGTACACGTCCATTTGGGTCACCTCCCCATCCCCTCCAGGCTCATCATTGGCCATTTTTTTTGGGGGGGGGAGCAGGTTGACATGACCATATATGGTCATATCATCCGATAAATGTTTAACAGGGCTGTCAAGAAACCCCAGGGTTTCACAAAACCCTGGCTAAGAAAGCCTGCTCTACATGGAGGCCATCAGGTACTGGGACAATGAACTTCATAATTTACCTGTTGAGTAAAATGGTACCTCCTTTATCTGTTCTGAATCTGTTGCCCATCAACTTCCTTGGGTGCCCCTGGCTTCTAGTATTATGGAGACAGGGAGAAAAAGTTATCTTTATCCTCGTTGTCTACCACATGCACACTTTTATCATTTTACCCAGACAATATTGCACAAACCACAGTGTAAACAAATCATGATCTTGTGTGACATCTGAATGTCAACTTTCTTATTCATGTTTGCTTTGTACACTTCTGTTATGTTAGAGATGAACAGTTTCTTTGCAGTATGGCTGGTTTTCATACTGATTTTGTGGATTTTAAGTCTGCATGGTGGTTTGGGGGGACCATATGTGGTCAAGGTTAAGAGTCTACACACATACCTTCATGAGCCCACTGTCCCTATTACAGGTTCCTGAAGGTACAGAGAGACCCTGTGCACGCACAAAATGTACTAGACTCTTTCCTGGGTTATGATGAACACATTAGGGATGATGACAGAGGAGAGAGAGGAGCCAGCACAAGTCAGTCCTTTAACCTCTCTGAATGTATGTATACTATAAGGTAAAGGTAAAGGTATCCCCTGTGCAAGCACCGAGTCATGTCTGACCCTTGGGGTGACGCCCTCCAGCATTTTCATGGCAGACTCAATACGGGGTGGTTTGCCAGTACCTTCCCCAGTCATTACTGTTTACCCCCCAGCAAGCTAGGTACTCATTTTACCAACCTTGGAAGGATGGAAGGCTGAGTCAACCTTGAGCCGGCTGCTGGGATTGAACTCCCAGCCTCATGGGCAGAGCTTTCAGACTGCATGTCTGCTGCCTTACCACTCTGTGCCACAATAGGCTCTATAACTGTCCCCAACCACCGTTCCGGGGACCGGGACCAGTCCGTGGATCAGTCGGTACCGGGCCGCAGCTCCTCCTCCCCGGCTGCTGCCTAGGGGGCTGCCCTGCTACTCTGCCGCTGGCTCACCTTTGGTGCTCTCCGGCGGCTGTCATGGCTGGGGCTCCCCCTCGGTGTGGCACTGCGCAGCTGCTGCTGGCAGCGCCCCCAGTGGGCGGAGGGAAGTCAGGGCTGTCAGCGGGAAAGCAAGCGGAGAAGGGGGCTCAGGCGGCGACATCCCTTGGCAAAAGATTGCAATTAAAATTGTCAAGCGTTGACCGGTCCCTGGTGATAAAAAGGTTGGGGACCACTGAAGAGGCTATATAGTGGATTCCCAACCTGTCTGCCACCTCCCATTGATCCAGCAGGCTACGAGGGCCCAGGGATCCAGCAGGTTTGGCACGGGAGCCTCATGGCCTCAACCTGCAGATATAAAGGGCTGCCTTGCAGTCATCACAAGAGGGCAGAATTCTCCCATGCTGTGCCCATGCTCTGTTATATCAATAAAGCCATGGCCAGTTTATGTCAAAAGTAGATTTGGTGCTTTTGTCTTCTTTTAGGTACAGAAAAATGTCATCCTGCCAAATTTTCTAAATACTTTCCACATGTTTGTAGGACTTTCCTCAGTGTAGCTGGTTGTATTGTAGATATGGGTTAGGAAGTCCCAAACATTTGGGGGGATGGGACTTGGAGAAAAGAGAAATTTGAAGAGGGTGGGTGTGTAGGAGAACTCATCAGGGTCTGATGCCACAGTGGCCACCTTTCAGAGCTGCCAATTTATCCAGGATTCAAGCGGGCAGCTGTGTTGGTTTGAAGCAGCAGAACAAATTTTGAGTCCAGGACCACATGGCATATTGGTCTGAAAGTTTTATTCAAGGTATGAACTTTCGTGTGCATGCACACTTCTTTGGATATATGATGAATAATTTTACCCAGGAGGACAGAAGAGGGGTAGAGCTTGGAGACAGTGGGGTTTGGAGAGGTACTTCCTCAGGGTCTAATACCCTTCAGAGCTGCCATTTTATCCAGGAGAACTGATCTAATAAGCTGTAATTCCAGGAGAACTCCAGATCCCACCTGGATGTTGGCAACTATAGTGTGTTTTGATTCACAGAGCGAGAAGGTAGTGCATAAACACATAAACCCTGGGGTGCCAGTTTCCACATAGATTCTAGGGATCAATGGAATTACTGTTTATTTCCAGGCTACATAGATCAGTTCCCCCGGAGAAGATGGATGCTTAGAGGGTGAACTGTATCCAACTGATGTCCCTGTGTCCCCTGGGCTCCATCTTCAAATCCCAAGGAGTTTCTCAACCTACACCTGGCAACCCTGCCCCTACCCTCCACAAGCCCCGCCTTCCCCCGCTGGTGGCCAGGGGGGACCAAAATCCATTTCTACTATGAATATTTGCCTTTGTACAAAATACCATGACAGGTATGACAGTGGGGTGAGTTGCTAGCAGAGCAACAGGGCAAGACCACTGCCATGTTTTCTCTCAGGTACTGGCACCACCAGAGCATGTTTTGAAGTCCTACCAGAGTAGCTATCCTTCCAGCTGTACCTATGTATTTCTTTTGCCACCACAATGGACCACAGGATGAGCAATTCCTTCTTCATCTCTTTATTTGGAAAACAGATATGCCCTCCTTAAATGTATATGCTAGAGCAGGGGTAGTCAACCTGTGGTCCTCCAGATGTCCATGGACTACAATTCCCATGAGCCCCTGCCAGCGTATGCTGGCAGGGGGCTCATGGGAATTGTAGTCCATGGACATCTGGAGGACCACAGGTTGACTACCCCTGTGCTAGAGACCTGCTTAAAACCAACACAGTAAAACAAAGCCATTAATGCAAAGCCAAAACAAAACAAGTTGGGGCATAAAAACAGCACAAAACACCCCTCAAAGAACCTGAAACGAGATCGCTAAAAAGGTATTTATGCCCAAAGTAGACTGTAAAACAGCTAAAAGAGAGAAATCCATTTAACTAGGCCAAAGAGAAAGAGTTTGGTTCAATCCAAGCCTGTATGGACTGAACATATTGGTGGGAGTCATTTTTCTTGCCTTTCTATTTCCCCTGTGCTTCTTCGTGCTGCTGTACCTGCCACATGGCTTATTGGTCTGGAAGTTTCCTTCAACCCTCAGTAGCAACTGGTGGGGTGGGGTGGGAGGGAGAAGCACAGGGGCTTGCTAATGAGAAGCAGTAAAAATTTCTCAATTTGCCGAAGCCTTTGATCGAAGCCGCTGCTGTCCTAAGGTACCATTAAAAATGTAACTATAAGCCTCGATGAGTAATAACATTGCACAGATAGTGCCTGTGTCCTGGAGCTGCCACCTTGTGCCTTTTAAGTGGGGAAGGAACCTAGTAACTCCTAGAATATATCATTGACTCTGAAATGCCAACAAAACCCAAGGCACTTTAGCTGGTATTTTTTAAAGGAATTATGTTGGCAGTGACAATACAGAATTAGTGACATCTTTGTTTGAATTTAAATTTTATTGCAAGTTTTTAATTACATAAAAACAGCAGAAATAATAAAAAGGAAGAGCTTAAAGTTAAAATAACAAGAAAAGGGGAAAGAGAGAGAAAGAGAGAGAGAGAAGCAATACAAGAAACAAACATACAACAATGTTTATAAGGATAGATTCACGTGGGTAGCCATGTTGGTCTGAAGTAGCACAACAAAATCAGAGTCCAGACCTTGTTTAACTCATATATCCACATTCCTCACAATCCTCTCTTATTTTTAATTTATTTTATTTGGGGCAATGTGACTGTAAGATGATGTTAGTAATAATGTAATGTAATTTTGAATTTAACTCTCTGGTCTCAGGACAAGTTAGTTGCCAGCACAGCTTTTCACTTGCAGGAATATTTTCACACTTGAGTGGCGATGGATGGGGACAGCAACCAATGGTAAAGTGACAGCCGTTAATCACGAACATAGACAGTTTTATTTCTCCTGTGTTTTTGTGAACTACAACGGAATTCAAGGGAATTGATTGGCTGTTTTAGCAAAGAATGATCATATGGCTGAATTTGGATGTTTACTAATTTAACAGAATTAACTTTAGCTTTATATTCCCACTGTAATGATGGTAGTTCATAGTCTGAGGAAGAGTGCTTGCACTCGAAAGCTCACACCTTGAATAAATCTTTGTTGGTCTTAAAGGTGCTATTGGTCTCTAATAGTTTTATAAAATACAGTTTGTCAGTCTTATATTTATCCTGTCCATTAAAATGCAATGAGATATCTTCTTATAGTTTAAAAATCCCATCGAAAACTATTCAGCATTTCTATACAGATTCATCTACCCATTATTCCATTCCCCCTCTCTTAATCATTAGTTACATCTTTGTTGACCACAACATGAATACATACAGTGTGTTCTCGGAAGTAAAAGAAAACACCATCCATAACATATCGGTACAAAAGCTTCCAGTGTGTGGCACCTCTAACCAAAATACCTTCTTGTAGAAAAAAAGGAAGGATATTTGTCAAATTGATTTTGTCTATAAATGGTGGAGAACAAATTTCTGTGACTTTGTACTTCCATGTGTGCTGTTTTCCTGGAAATAACATTTAATAAAAGGATAGCTCAGGCTAGCCTGATCTTCCCAAATCTCAGAAGCTAGGCAGGGTCAGTGTTTTGCTGGGAGGCCACTGAGGAAAATCCAGGTCAGGACAATGGCAAACCAACTCTGATATCTCTCTCACTTTGAAAACCTCCAGGGGCTCATCTTAAGTCACCTATGACTTGATGGCAAAAAAAAAGGAAAGCTTTGTTTACACCTTACTTTTCTTTGCAATGGAGAGCCAAAGCAGGTCCCCTCATTTGCCAGGATCTTAATCCAACACTCTAACCATTACAACAAACCCTATTTTTAAAAATGTTTTATGGATATTGACATGTAAGCATTCAATGAAAGGTAAAATAATTTTAAAATAGCATTATTTATACCTGTGTAAAATTGTAAACCCCCTTCAAGGATTGCTGCCTTGTCATGGCAAGGGGGCTTGTGTAGCTCAGTGAAGCTATGAGCTATGCCGTGCAGGGCCACCCAAAACGGACAGGTCATAACTGAGAGCTCTGACAAAAGGTGATTCAATGGAGAAGGAAATGGCAAACCACTCTATGGACAGTTCCAAAAGGCAAAACGATATGACGCCAGAAGATGAGCCCCTCAGGTCGGAAGATGTCCAATATGCTACTGGGGATGAGCAGACGGCTAGTACAAGTAGCTCCAGAATGAATGAAGCGACTGGGCCAAAGCTGAAAGGACACTCAGTTGTGGAGGTAACTGGAGGTGAAAAGACAGCCCGATGCTGTAAAGATTTTTATTCCATAGGAACCTGGAACATCAGATCCATGAATCAAGGCAAGCTGGACGTGGTTAAACAAGAGATGACAAGACTGAACATCAACATTTTAGGAATCAGTGAACTCAAATGGACAGGAATGGGTGAATTTAATTCAGATGACCATCAGGTATACTACTGTGGGCAAGAATTTCTCAGAAGAAATGGAGTAGCCTTCATAATCAATAAGAGAGTAGGAAAAGCAGTCTTGGGATACAATCCCCAAAATGACAGAATTATCTCAGTTCAAATCCAAGGTAAACCATTCAACATCACAGTAATACAGGTCTATGCCCCAACCACTGCTGCTGAAGAGGATGAAGTTGATCAGTTCTATGAAGCCCTACAACACCTTCTAGAAGCAACACCAAAAACTGATGTGCTTATCATCATGGGGGATTGGAATGCTAAAGTAGGAAGCCAAAAGATAACAGGGATAACAGGCAAGTTTGGCCTTGGAGTACAAAATGGAGCAGGGCACAGGCTGGTAGAATTTTGTCAAGAGAATACAATGGTCATAGCAAACACTCTTTTCCAACAACCTAAGATAGCGATCCCCAACCGGTGGGTCGCGGACCACATGTGGTCCGTCGACTAATTGGAGGTGGGCCACGAAGGACGCCTTCTCCTCCCCACCCAGCCCTTTACTTCATCCTCCCCCGGCCCTTTACAACACACTTCGGGTGTCATTGTCTCCCATCACTCCCAGATGGGACTATCTCGTTGTAGAGAAACAAGCTCAGGATTCCCATTGATTTGTCATGGGGTGTCTGTTGTGGGGAGAGGAAAGGGAAAGTGACTGTAAGCCGCTTTGAGCCTTGAGAAAAGCGGCATATAAGAACCAACTCTTCTTCTTCTATCATCTTTTAATGTCTGTTCCATCTTCAGTATTTCATCATATTTTCTTAATTGTACATCTCATTTTAGTTTTCTAACAATTACACCATGTGAAATCATAGCAGGTTAATCACAAAAACAGTGTTGCTGCACAACTTTTACAATTCTGATCCAGCAGTTTTAGAAGTCCCACCACAAAATCTGTTTCAACACATTGGAATCTTGTGGCACCTTAAAAGCTTGACACACATTCCTGCAAAAGATTTAATTGAGTAGAGCCGACAACATTTGGATCTTGTTTATAGACATTTGTAATATTGTGTGTTCTAATTCCATTGCATACCTCTGGCATTGCAAAGTGACTCATGCATTTATGAAATCCATGGATTTATGACATCCTGGTTTCATGGAAGTTAGCACAACATGCTAAAGCTGCATTTTTCACGAAATGACTTAGAAAATGTACCTGATCCAAAATGTTTTGGCTAGGGTATTGATAAGCACCCCATGCAGTGAGCATGTTTTTAATTGCCTTTTAGTATATTATTTATTTATTCAATTTGTATACCACTTCTCACTGAAGTGTTGGTTTTGAGCACTAAAGCCCATAATGGTTTGGGGCCAAAATATATGAAGAACCATCTGCTTCCATATTGTCCAGCCAGTTCTGGTCATTGAATGCATCTATGGGGACTGTGCTTGGAATCATAGAATCATAGAGTTGGAAGGGGCCATACAGGCCACCTAGTCCAACCCCCTGCTCAACGCAGGATCAGCCCAAAGCATCCTAAAGCATCCAAGAAAAGTGTGTATCCAACCTTTGCATGAAGACTGCCAGTGAGGGGGAGTTCACTACTTCCTTAGGCAGCCTATTCCACTGCTGAACTACTCTGACTGTGAAAATTTTTTTCCTGATATCTAGCCTATATTGTTGTACTTGTAGTTTAAACCCATTACTGCGTGTCCTTTCCTCTGCAGCCAATGGGAACAGCATCCTGCCCTCCTCCAAATGACAACCTTTCAAATACTTAAAGAGGGCTATCATGTCCCCTCTCAATCTCCTTTTCTCCAGGCTGAACATTCCCAAGTCCCTCAACTTATCTTCATAGGGCTTGGTCCCTTGGCCCTAGATCATCCTCATCGCTCTCCTCTGTACCCTTTCAATTTTATCTACATCCTTCTTGAAGTGAGGCCTCCAGAACTGCACACAGTACTCCAGGTGTGGTCTGACCAGTGCCGTATACAATGGGACTATGACATCTTGTGATTTTGATGTGATGCCCCTGTTGATACAGCCCAAAATGGCATTCAACTTTTTTACTACTGCATCACACTGCCTGCTCATGTTTAGTTTACAATGCACAAGTACCCCAAGGTCTCGTTCACACACAGTGTAACCTAGAAGCGTATCCCCCATCCAGTAGGCATGCTTTTCATTTTTCTGACCCAGATGCAGAACTTTATACTTATCTTTATTAAATTGCATCTTGTTCTCATTTGCCCATTTTTCCATTGTGTTCAGATCTCGTTGAACTCTGTCTCTGTCTTCTGGAGTATTTGCCAGTCCTCCCAATTTGGTGTCATCTGCAAACTTGATGAGTAGTCCTTCCACCCCCTCATCTAGATCATTAATAAATATGTTAAAAAGTACTGGACCGAGCACCGAGCCCTAAGGTACCCCGCTACTCACCTCCCTCCAGTCTGATGAAACACCATTGACAACAACTCTTTGAGTGCGGTTCTCTAACCAATTCCCTATCCACCTAACTATCTGAAAATCCAGATTGCAGTCCTTCAATTTATCCATCATGGGGAACCTTATCAAAAGCTTTACTAAAATCCAAGTAAACGACATCAACTGAATTTCCACGATCCAGCAAACCTGTCACTTGGTCAAAAAAGGAAACCAGGTTGGTCTGACAGGACCTGTTGGAGACAAATCCATGCTGACTTCCTTGGATCACCAAATTGGTCCTCCAGATGTTTGCAGATCGCTCCCTTTAATATCTGCTCCATTATCTTACCCACAACAGAGGTCAGACTCACTGGTCTGTAGTTTCCCGGGTCATCCTTCCTCCCTTTTTTGAAGATCGGAATAATGTTTGCTCTCTTCCAGTCCTCCGGGACATCTCCAGTCCTTAAAGAGGTCCCAAAGATGATGGACAAGGGTTGTGCAAGTTCTCTGGAAAGTTATTTGAGCACTCTCGGGTGCATTTCATCCGGCCCAGGGGATCTGAACTCATCCAGTGCAGCTAAATGCCTCTCAACAACCTCTCTGTCCATGTCAACCTGCCACCCAGACACTATCTCTTGGCTATTGCCATCTCTAGATGTGCCTAAACCCTTTGACCTGTGGGGGAAAAGTGATGTAAAATAGGCGCTGAGCCTTTCTGCTTTCTTTGCATCCTCCGTTAGAGTTTGTCCATCCGCACCCAACAGTGGGCCTATTGCCTCCTTTACTTTATGTTTGCTCCTCACATAACTGAAAAATCTTTTCTTGTTACAGTGGGCTTCCCTGGCCAATCTTAGCTCACTCTTAGCCTTGGCCTTTCTGATGATTGATCTACAGTGCCTAGTAACCTGTAGGTACTCTTCTTTAGAGCTCTGTCCTTCCCTCCATATCCTGAACATTTCCCTTTTCTTTCTTAGTTCCTCTTGAAGTTCTCTGTTCATCCAAATTGGCTTCTTAGAGCTCCTGCAGTGTTTTCGTCTTTCTGGGATAGTCATTGATTGAGCATGCAATAGCTCTTGTTTGAATAGCGCCCACCCTTCACATGCTCTCTTCCCTTCCAGCATTCTCGTCCATGGTATGACGCTCATCATGTCTGTGAATTTATTAAAGTTTGCCCTACAAAAATCCAACATCCGCGTCTGGCTACAAGCTTCCTTGCCTCCCCATCTCAAAAGGAATTCTATGAGGACATGGCCACTTCCCCCTAGGGTCCCCACCTCCTTCACCTCATCCACCAACTCTTGCCTGTTGGTCAGTATTAAGTCCAGGATGGCTGAACCTCTTGTGGGTTCATCTACCATTTGATAAATGAAATTGTCAGCCAGGCAAGTCAGAAACTTGCATGACTCAGGACACTTTGCAGAGTTTGTTTCCCAGCACATATCTGGGAAATTGAAGTCACCCATGATGACAAGGTCCTGCCACTTGGATATTTTCTCAAGCTGCTCACAAAGTGCAGCATCCACATCCTCTCATTGGTCAGGCGGTCGGTAGCAAACACCAACCACCACACTGTGTGGTGCTCTTTGTGCCTCCAATGAGTCAGGGGGAGGTGAGTTGGGAGAGAGTTTTTTGAAGGTGGTGTATGATGATTCTAGAATAGCTTCCCCTTACAGGCTTAATTGGAGCTGAAATTTCTGTTTCACTTAGCATTAGTGAAGTAGTAAAGCAATAGTAAAGTAGTAGTAAAGTGTTTGTAAAGCAGTAGTAAAGTGTTGGTAATGTGGTAGTAAAGTGTTAGTGAAGCAGTAGTAGAGTATTAATAAGGCCTCCAATGTGTTAGGGGGAGGTGAGATGGGAAAGAGTTTTTTTGAAGGTGGTGTGATGATTCTGGAATAGCTTCCCCTTACAGTCTTAGTTGGAGCTGAAATTTCTGTTTCACTTAGCATCAGCGAAGTAGTAAAGCAATAGCAGAGTAATAGTAAAGTAGTAGTAAAGTGTTAGTAAAGCAGTAGTAAAGCATTAGTAAGGTGATAGTGAACCAATAGTAAACTATTAGTTAAGTGTTAGTGAAGCGGTAGTAAAGCAGTAGTAGAGTATTAGTGAGGTGATCATAAAGCAGTAGCAAAGTGTTAGTAAAGTTATAGTGCAGTAATAATAAAGCAGTAGTGAAATAATAGTAAAGTAGTAGTAAAGTAGTAGCAAGGTAGTAGTGGTGGTAGTAGTCAGCGTAAAATGAACCTGTGTGGCTTTAACAGGAAAGTGCCATCTGCCCAATTTTGCTCTAATGGAGCAAGCTGTATGAAGTAATAGTAAAGTGATAGTAAAGCAGTTGTAAAGTGGTTGTGAAGCATTAGTAAGGTAGCAGTAAAGCAGTAATAAAGCATTAGTAAAATAATAGTAAAGTAACAGTGGCCATTGTAAAGTGATAGTTAAGCAGTAGTAAAGTATTAGTGAAGTAATAGTAAAGCAGTAGTGAAATAATAGTGCTGGTTTTGAGCACTAAAGCCCATAATGGTTTGGGGCCAAAATATATGAAGAACCATCTGCTTCCAGCAATAGTAAAGCAGTAGTAAAGTGTTGGTAAAATGTTAGTAAAGCAGTAGTAGAGTATTAGTAAGCTGATAGTGAAGCAGAAGCAAAGTGTTAGTGAAGTTATAGTAAAGTAATAGTAAAGCAGTAATAAAGGATTAGTAGAGTAATAAAGCAGTAGTGAAAAAATAGTAAAGTGGTAGTAAAGTAGTAGCAAAGTAGTAGTGGTAGTAGTAGTAGTCAGCGTAAAATGAAGCTGTGTGGCTTTAACAGGATAGTGCCATCTGCCCAATTTTGCACTAATGTAGCAAGCTGTATGAAGCAATAGTTAAGTAATGGCAAAGTGATAGTAAAGCAGTAGTAAAGTGGTTGTGAAAGGACAATATTGTTTCAGAAAATAACACTGCATCATAGCAAAGTATGAAATAATTATCACCCTCTAGATCAGTGGTCCCCAACCCCCGGGCTGGGGACCGGTACTGGTGCGTGGGTACCGGGCTGCGGCTCGTTCTCGTCCTCCTCCCTGGCTGCTGCCTCGGAGGCTGCCCTGCCACTCTGCCACCAGCTCACCTTTGGTGCTCTCCAGTGGCCGCCATGGCTGGGTCTCCCCCTCGGTGTGGCAGCTGCTGCTGGCAGCGCCCCCCCAACGGGCGGCGGGAAGTCAGGGGTGCTGGCAGGAAAGCAAGTGGAGCAGGGGCTCAGGCGGCGGCGACATCCCTCAGCAAAAGACTACCCCCCCGCCGGGCCTCAGTAAAATTGTCAAGCGTAGACCGGTCCCTGGTGATAAAAAGGTTGGGGACCACTGCTCTAGAAGAACCACTGTACCACACTGGCTTTTGTTGGGTGGCCACTGTTGAACAGTAGCAAGCAACTGGACCTGGCTGAGTCTTGCGCGTTTTGTGGAATCAAGTCACCCAATGCCTGTTAGTCTCCTTCAAAAGCCAAAACAGAAAAAGAAGAAGAGCTGTTTTTTTTTATACTCTGCTTTTTACTACCTGAAGGAGTTTCAAAGCAGCTTACAGTCACCTACCCTTCCTCTCCTCACAACACATCACTTGTGAGGTAGGTGAGGCTGAGGGAGCTGTGAGAAAACTGTGACTGAACCAATGTCACTCAGATTGCTGCATGTGAAGGAGTAGGGAATCAAACCAGGTTCTCCAGATGAGAGGCCACTGTTCTTAACCACTATACCAAACTGGCTTTCAACCCCAGCTAAAAGGCACCCTGCCCACTCTCCATGCATTTTTAATGATAGAAACAAAGGTTTCCACTGACAGTATGGTGTAATTGCCTAGCAACAGCTGCAGAAAGCATTTGTTTCTTAAAGCGACAGGATATGCTTCTATGATTTGAGGGGCTTAACACCCCATGTGTATGTGTGTGTATTAATGTTCAAGATTTCAGATTTTTCTGCAAACCTGGAACTTTTCTCAGGTTTACGGAACAATATGTCTTCTACGTTCATGGCTCCAAGCACCGGATTTAAGCATGCACAGATTTAGCCTTGCTGAGAATTAGATAGCTTCCAAAGCAGTCTCCCTTTAGTAAGTATTGTGTAGTGGAGAGGAGAATGTGAAAAAGACTTTGGGTGGAGACAGGGTATTTATCCTTCTTATCTCATTTTCCAAAGAGAAATATTTGTATTCAGATTGAAGCTGAAGGAAGTTTTTCATAAAGCTGTACAGCCCACTTTAAAAGTCCACATCTATCACTGCTGAGCCTTGGTCAAATTTCCTAAAGCGGTGTGAAAATTTAACATCTTTCAGCATCAAATCAACAAGACCTGGTGAAGGCCATTTCTTAGAGTTAACAACACCATCCTGTACACACTTACTTGAGTCTAATGTGACTGACTGCTGTGGGCTTTGACTAAACACAGGGATGGCCAAACTGTGGCTCTCTAGATGTCCATGGACTACAATTCCCACGAGCCCCTGCATATGCTGGCAGTTCATGGACATCATGGACACAGTTTGGCCACCCCTGGATTACAGCAACTGTTCACAGGATGACAAGGAAAGAAAGCAGTCTTAATGTGTAAAGCAATAAAACCATAGTCCAGTAGCACCTTTAATACCAACAAAATTTATTCAAGGTGTGAGCCTTCAACTGCAAGCACTCTTTGTCAGACTGAACTGACCATCATAACAGTAGGAATATATAAGCAAAAGTTAATCTTGTTACATTAGTAAACTGTGTCACAGCAACCAAACCAGCCACTTGTTTCCTACTGTTCATAGAATCATAGAATCATAGAATGATAGAGTTGGAAGGGGCCATACAGGCCATCTAGTCCAACCCCCTGCTCAACGCAGGATCAGCCCTAAGCATGATGATCAGCCCTAAGTTATGATGGTCAGTATATTCCTGACCATCTTTAGTTCCTTTTCACTTTCTGCCATTAGAGTGGTATCATCTGCATATCTGAGGTTGTTGATATTTCTCCCTGCAATCTTGATCCCAATTTGTGACTCCTCTAACCGCGCCTTTCTCATGATGTGCTCCGCATACAAGTTAAATAGGCAAGTCGACAGTATACAGCCTTGCCAAACACCTTTCTCAATTTTGAACCAATCAGTGATTCCATGCCCGGTTCTCACTGTTGCTTCTTGATCTGCATATAGGTTTCTCAGGAGACAAATAAGATGCTCTGGTATTCCCATCTCTTTAAGAACTTGCCACAATTTGTTGTGCTCCACACAATCAAAGGCTTTAGCATAGTCAATGAAGCAGAAGTAGGCGTTCTTCTGGAACTCCCTAGCTTTCTCCATGAAAAAAACTCCCTAGCTTTCTCCATGATTCTAGTTTCTACCATACTAAAATCATAGATTTGGGAGGGGCCACACAGGCCATCTAGTCCCACCCCCTGCTCGATGCAAGATCAGCCTAAAGCATATAGGATAAGTACCTGTCCAGACGCTGCTTGAAGACTGTCAGTGAGAGGGAACTCACCACCTGCTTAGGCAGCCAATTCTACTGCTGAAGTACTCTGACTGTGAAAACAAAATCCTGATATCTTGATGATATCGTTCTCCACGTAGTTTAAACCCATTACTGCCAGCCCTATCCTCTGCTGCCAACAGGAACCTTTCCCTACCCTCCTCTAAGTGACAACCTTTCAAATACTTCAAGAGAGCCATCATGTCCCCTCTCAACCTCCTCTTCTCCAGGCTGAACATTCCCAGGTCCCTCAGCCTTTCCTCAAAGGGCTTGGGCCCAAGGCCCTGGAACATTCTAGTCGCTCTCCCCTGAACCCTCTCAATTTTGTTCACATCCTTTTTGAAGTGAGGCCTCCAGAACTGCACGCAGTACTCCAAGTGTGGTCTGACCAATGCAGTATACAGTGGGCCTATGGTGGGACTATTTTGATGCAATGCCTCTGTTGATACAGCTCAAGACTGCACTTGCCTTCTTTACCAACGCATCACACTGTCTGCTCATATATAGTTTACAGTCCACTAGTGCCCCAAGATCATATTCACACACACTGCTACCCAGACGTGTATCTCCCACCCAGTATGCATCCTTCTCATTTTTATGACCCAGATGTACAACTCTACATTTCTCTTTCTTGAACTGCATCTCTCCTTTGCCCTTTTTTCTAGCGTGTTCAGATCCTATTGAACTCTATCTCTGTCTTCTGGGGTGTCGATCTGCCTTTCTCCTCACCTGACTAATTCTGGCCTGACATTGTTAAGGAAGGGCTCCCATGGTATGCCTAGACTCCACTTGCTTCATGGCTTAAATGCCACTCAGCGCTGAACACCCACTCACGGCAGCTGTCCCGCCCCTGAGTGCCTCCTCCTCCTCCAGCTGGCTTGCCTGTCTGTCCAGCAGCCAGCCAATTGTCTTCTGTTCCCCACCCCTGACCACCACCACCCCTTCTTCCATTTCCCTCCGAGGCTCAGAGGCTGCAAGTCCCTGCTGGGTGAGAGTTGCCCCTGCTGCTGAGTTCCCTGCCCTGGGGACTCCAGCCTGCAGCCTTTCCAGGTCCTGGGGGGAGGGAGAGGTCATCTGCAGAGTACTTCTACCTCATCACCCCCAATCTAGCACCCGTTGTATTCCTGATTGCAATGGGCTTGGAACATAGTCTTTCCTATAAAGTGGAATGGGCTTCTAAAGAGCATACTTTGGCCACACCATGTATTGGCTTAGTAAAATATAATTAACCCCCCCTCCCCCAATCTCCTCACAAGTCAAATGCTAACTTTGAAATTGCCTTCGTTTCTGTCAGTGTGTCTGAGAGATTTGTTATCCTGGCAAATTGCCAAAAAAGTCATGATGACTTTTTAAGATAATGTCCTTGTCAAGCCGCTCTCTCTTTTTTTGCTGAATAGGTTGGTGTGCTTTGGCATGTGGCCTTATCTGTTGGACAGAGGCCTAAAATGTTTACACTGCAAACTGCTACATGGTTTGCTTAAAAAAAAAACATGCAAGATATGGGACTGTTTAGAGGCAATAAACCTGTGTATCCATAAAAATCATTGGCACCGTTCAGGAAATCAGGAAATTGAAGGAACATGAGTTAATTTATGGGTTGCATCATGGTAAGGGAAATCTTATCATGAGTTACAAAATGGTATGGAGATTTTTTTATTTAAATGCCAGATGATTCACAGTCAGAGTAGTTCAGCAGTGGAATAGGCTGCCTAAGGAGGTGGTAAACTCCCCCTGCCTGGCAGTCTTCAAGCAAAGGTTGGATACTTTTATTGGATGCTTTAGGGTGCTTAGGGCTGATCCTGCGTCGAGCAGGGGGTTGGACTAGATGGCCTGTATGGCCCCTTCCAACTCTATGATTCTATGATTCTATAAATTCGCTTAACTGCTCCTAAAAATAGGGCAAAAATAAATATTGCATTACCTACAGATGTTCCTCTAATACAAGATGGAGGATGGGTGATCTTCTGATCAATTCTCCTGGGATTTGTAACTCCAAGACCATTTCCACACTGGGCACTTCGTTGCCCCAGCTCCCGTGCAGGATCCCAAATCTGGGGCGGATGAGGTGCACCGGGCCGAATGCTCCCGCGTGTGGGGGCAGGAAGAGGCGGGGCAGCCTGCCCCGACTCAGACTCCAGCCTGCAGCCCGGCACAAAACTTCCGGTGCGTAAACGGTCCAAGGGTCCCCTGACCCCTGGTTTTGCCTTTCCATAGATCACAGAGCGATGCTAAGAAAAGGGGAATGGACATCCAGGGAATCCAACCCATAAATAACAACTCTCCCAAACTGCCAGTTCCAAATGCATCTTACCACGGATGAAGCATGCCATTTTTCCATCAGCCAGGTTTGTAAAAAGCAAAAGCGATCCCTTCATGCATACCCCTTTCTACTGCTTCCTAGAGCATGAAAACTGGAGCTATTTGAGGAAGATTAGGCTTGGATTTCAGAGGAAGAGAAGTCACTGTGGCTATGGAAATGCAGAGAAACCAACCAGGATAGGTGAGGTGCAGAAATGAAGCCTGACGCTTTTACCTTCCTGAACATTACCATTCCCTCCCCCCCACCCCAGGCATTTTATCAGGATGTCAGAGAGGTTGGTCCTTATTAATTTTTCTAACGCTGAAACTACATATTCATGCATGATGCAATGAATGAAATTTCTTTCCTCTTCAGAGTAGTATGTCACACAATCGTATGTATTAATAGCAATCTGTATATCAGTTCCTTGTGCCTATTAAATCTGTTAAATGACAGTACAATATCTTCACTATATATCCATTTACTGTTTTCAGGACAAGGGTGTGCTTTTTTGTAAACTATTATGAGAAAAATCTTTATTGCTGGAATATCGCCCCCCCCCCCCAGCCTTTTTCGGTCCTGGCCCAGACCTAGTGGAATGAGCTCCTGGAAGAGCTGAGGACCCTGATGGAGCTATCTCAGTTCCGCAGGGCCTGCAAAACGGAGCTCTTCCGCCAGGTCTTTGGTTGAGGCCAGGTTGCAGGGGCAACAGGGGCCCGTCCTCTGGCCAACGCTATACCACTCTGTGATCCCTGCATCTGTGGTGGTATGACTGTAGACTGGGGAAGGATTAGAGATTATGCTGCCATTTTATGGGGGTTTTGTGGGTTTTTATGGTATTGGGGATTTTGACTGATTTAATGGGGTTTTAATTTATTCTTTGTGTAACCTGCCACGAGCCTACAGAGAGTGGCGGGATACAAGTCAAAATAATCAATAGATAAATAGATGTACTCTGAATGTCAGATAACGAAGCAACATCCAAATGGGCTTTCCCTGGGGAACCCCCCCCCCCCCCCGTGACAAATGCTGCAGCCAGGCTACACCTGGAGATTACATTAGTGCACTGAGATGGGTTAATGTTTTTATGAAGGTGGTTATTGTTCAATGTTTTATTCATTTTTTATTCATTCAAAATTAATGTACTTTTGCTTGTTCTTAATATTTAATAATAATTTAATGTTAAATATGGGTGGCATATGGGAAAAAATATACAAATGCATGGACTGTGTACTTATTACTCCTGGAGACTTTAAAAGATACATTTTCTAGTTAAGAGTACCAAAATGTTTAGTGGAAACAACTTGGGAATTACCTGAAGGTTTGGGGATGCACCTTGGGCAGGATGGGGGACTCCGTGGGGTACCATGCCATACAGTCCACCCCACTCCACCCCAAAGCATCCATTTTATCCAGGGGAACTGATCTCTGTACTGAAGATGAGCTGCAATTCTGGGAGAGTCCCCATATTCCACTGGAAAGTTGTGTGTTTCTAGTTACAATGCAGTTGCAACTCATGTGTGCAGTAGATTATAAATAATAGCCTTTTTCAGCTGTTATATTTGGCCACATAACAGGGTGTGGGGAAAACCTACAATGCATATCTATATCCTCAGTACATGGGATCCAAAACTGGAATAGACAGGTTGACCCTTTCAGACAAAATGGCAACTGGTCATATTGGATCATGTGTAGCTGTTCTATTCCTACACTTCTTCAAATGTAATGGACTTAAAACTCTTTCCAACCGGGAGGCAACTGTAGGGTTAATGACAGCCAGATCAATAGAGGATCATACTACTTCAGAATAGGGAGTGACTAAATTTAAAGAAGGTTTTCTAATTTCATTTTATGAGTCATATGATCATTTTCTAGATTGTTGGTGTGTTCTTCTTGGGAGAAAGGCAATATTTTCCAAACCATTTCTGGTAATGCTGTAATGGGTACCCCATCTGGATTGTTTGCTTTCCCCCCCTGGTCTAAGGTTAAACTCCATGAGCAATTAAGTGCCTTGCAACTAAAATAATGATATGGGGCCTGACAAACAAGTCAATTTATTGTGACACAAGGGTCAACCAATCATTTGAACAGAAGTAAATGAAGTGGGTAACTTAACGTCGCCAAACAACCAAGAGAATATAGATCGAGGGTTGTAGTGTTCACGAGAGCTTTATGTGCAGTGTTTTTCTGTGATTGGTAACGTGATCAGAATCTAACTTGGATTTCCTCCCATATTTTTACCAAAGCAGTATTTACCGAAAACAGTATTGCAGAATTCTAAGACCGTAATGGAAAAGTCTTCAAAGACCACTTAATTTATATGCAACTCAGAATAATAGTTGGTGAGGCAGAAATATTTTCTATATGATATATCTTGAGTATCTGAAAAGATATTTTCTTTGTCTTAAAAAATAAAAACAGGCACTAAGTTTGTTGGACTTGTATCAGAATAAATTCAGATTTTAGGCATTTTATAATTTATTTTAATGCAAAATCTAAACAGATTTGTCAATACCCCTAAATATAGAAATGTGTAATAAAAATATTGTTGCATTCTTGACAAACTCGTGTTTTGATTTATGGCAACCGAGCCATTGTTTGGCTTTACAAGACTGAAACGTGTGCTCATAGCAACCTCTCTCTCTCATCTTTAAACAGCCCATGGCGCCACGGGCGCCACGGACTAAATAATTCGTTAAGCCCCCTAGAGGTGGGCTTTGTCCGTGATGAGGAAGGGTCCGGGTTGGACCCTTCCTCACGACAGACAATGAAACTTCTGGATGTTTAAACCTGGGCTTCTGAATATTCTTTTTTTACCATTGAGAAACCCTTGAAACATTCTTTAGGCTCCAAGCAACCCCAGAAGTGGTGCGATTGTGCAGAATATGGTTGGGAAGCGGAGCTGTAGATAGGCTCACCCAGGGCCCCTCCCCACCCCCTCCAGGCCATTTGGGAACGGGGGGTTGACATGGCCATATGTGGTAATAACACCTAATAAATAGTTAACATATTAAAACTATATATATTAAAAGCTAATTAACTCCCACCCATTTGGCAGTGATATCAGCGCTCTTTCAGCCTCACCTCCCTCACAGGGTGTCTGTTGTGGGGAGAGGAATGGGAAGGCGACTTTAAGCCACTTTGAACCTCCTTCGGGTAGGGAAAAGCGGCATATAAGAACCAACTCTTCTTCTTCTTCTTCTTCTCCTTCTTCTTCTTCTTCTTCTTCACCCTAAAGGTCAGAGGTGACTCAGTGCTTGTACAGGAGAGACCTTTACCTTTATCTTTTCCCAGCATGACTTTAAATGCCAGGATGGGCACAGATGGGCATACCTTTACCTTTACCTTATTTATCATTAGCCATAGAGCAAAGCTTGAGTCCAGCAGTACCTTAGAGATCAATACAGTTTTATTCATGGTATAATTTTTAGTGTGCATCTACACTAATTCAGATAATTGAAATGGAAGTTACCAGTCCATACATATAGGTAGAGGGTGAACAGCAAATTAGCATACACCATAATAAAGGTGTTTAACAGGTGCAAGAATAAAACTGGAATAACAAGCTTAGTGTATATGGTCACTGCCTGGTTTTAATTTCAGGGGAAAGCATAGTAATAAATATTAAGATGAGGGGACTATCTGTGTGCAAGAAAAGGTCTGCCCCCCCCCCCCAGTGCTCATTTTCCAGTAGAGTTTGTAAGTCATTGATGATGTGTTGAACTGTTTTGATTTGAGAGCTGTATGTGGCTACTAGTAATGTTCTGCTGTTGTCTATTTAGGGCCTGTCTTGTAACAGGCTTCCTCTGGGTCTCATTCTAGCTTTGTTAATCTGTTTCTTGACGTCATCAGGTGGATATTTTCATTCCGAAAAGATTTGTTGTACATCCCTCAGGTTAGAATTTCTGTCTGTAGAATTTCTGTCTGATTGGAGCAGATGTAGCTGTAGCGTAGAGCCTAGCTGTAGACAATAGCCTGTTTTGGTATATTTAAGATAGTAGCTAGATACACGTAGATATGTGTCAGAGACCTGTCGAATTTCTAATGAGTAGACTGTTTGGTGCAAAGAAATCTCTTTATTCAAAGGAAATATTGTACAGGAGCAAGGAATCCCTTGCTGAAATTGATCAGCTAACAAGCTAGGGTACTTTAATGCCCTACTCTGCCCTCACCGCAATTTGGTTTTTGGCAAGCAAATTATGGTATGAGGTGCTATCCATTTCCCAAGTTGTATTCCCACACGAAGCTTTGAAAGCTTCACTAGACAACGTGCATTCTTAAACCAAGGTCAAGGCAGAAGAAATGTTAAGAGAGAGGTCTGTAGAAATTTACTACACCATTAAGAGCATCAAAAGATGCATCAAAAGAGCATCACATGGCAGAACCAGAGAAAAATATGGTTAACATGTTAACACACAGTTAACCTAATAAGGACAAGTGAACATATGAGCAAGATCTTGACAATATGTTCATAGCACCAGTAGGTTTCAAGTATAAGGTGGTGTCATTGTACCTTTCGTGTATTTGTAAAAGTTTCATTTTGTTTTCATAATGAATTCAGCCAGGAATAGATGTGTGATTACCTATTTATGTAGGCAGCAAAAACTCTGCTAATATTCAATGAATTTAAAGGGGTTTAAATAGCCTAATAGTCTGCCAAATTGCATCCTGAGGGCTGTAATCTGGGAACCCTGAAACATGCAGCAATTTGGCTATCGGCCAGCAAGGTGTGCTCACAATGCACAGGGGAAGAAACCTGAAAGGAGCTTTGTTTTGGGCTGATATCATCCAAGCCCAGCCACTGAGGTCTAGGAAGTCAGCCTGCAGATTGTGCAGAGATCTTAGATTCAAGAAATGACCTGACATCAATCCATCTGGAAGAAGCCTACCTGCTCTGCTCAGTATCCTGAGATATACGGAGCCCTTAGCTATGCTGTTACTCTGCAGTTACGTATCGGACTTATGTGTGCGAGTTAAAACGGTTGTCCATTGAGATGGACACCAGCACCCGTGCTGCCTGTTTTTCTCTGCCCTTATCAAGAAAGTTATAAAGGAGCTGCTTTATCTGAAGTCTGTCGATTGCAGCGGAGGAGCAAGAAACACTTTGACTTAGAAAGACCCAGGATCCCCAACCCAGACTTTGCACTGACATATTTGTTGGCCGCAACCTTTGGCCCACGCAATAAAAATGTTTGCGGCGTGGCAGTGAGCTCACCAAATGGGTAACAGAACAAAGACCATTTTAGAGTTAGTCATGCAAAAATAAAGAAGCTGCCCGACGAGGACGAAAATAACCGTTTTCATTATTGGAGCTTGTATGAAGTTCTCACGGAAAGCCTTGATAGGCCGGGGGGAGGGGGGCAGGGGGAATCCTATAGAACTCTTGTTACTACCAATATTTTATGCATGGTGATAGGTTAGACGGCTGTAACAGCTTGAAGCTGCAAACTGTGTCATTCTCTCTCTCCCTGTTAGTTTATTCAAAAGAAATGTATTTCAGATCCTTGTTAGGGTTGCCAGCTCTGGGTTGGGAAATACCTGGAGGCTTTGAGGGTGAAGCCTGGGGAAAGTAGCATTACCTTAGCTGTAAGCCACCTTGAGCTTACAGGGGACGCAGAATATCAGCCTTCTAAATATTTTACCCATGGATGTAGGAGACTTTCCCCAGTGTAACTGGTTGTGTTGTAGGTAAGAGTTAGGAAGTCCAGGACATTTGGGGGGGGGGGTGGAACTTGGAGAGGGGTGGGATTTGGAGAGGGCGGGGATTGGGCGGTGAAGCATCTCACCAGGCCCTGATACCGTAAAGGCCCCTTTAAGAGCTGCCATTTTATCCAGGAGAACAGGAGGGAGGTGGAGCTTGGAGAGGGTGGAATTTGTGGAGGGGAGAGACCTCCACAGGGTATAATACCATAGAGTCCACCTTCCACAACAGCCATTTTCTCCAGGGGAATTGACCCTGGTCACCTGGAGATCCGTTGTAATGGGGGAGATCACCAGGGGTCATGTGAAGGTTGCCATCTTGAAAGTGTACCTTAGCTGACATCCGCAAGTTTGACGGAGCACTCCACAGAACGAATGGTTTTAGTCTGGCAATCCATTTCGTTCTTTGTCTGCGATGTCTGAGCAAGAGTATCCTAAAACAACGAGCATATACTGTAAGCCCAAAGCTCAACTTTAAGCACAGGTACCCGGCAATAAGGTTTGCTGAACAAAGTGGGAATTACTTCTGAGTAAACAGGCTCAGGGCTGCCCTGCGATCGTGCGCACGCTTGCTTCGAAGTTCATTCTTTTGTGCTCAAAAGATCTCCTTCTCAGTAAATACAGGTGGTTGGGCTGCACCTTGGACCGTACCCTGACAATTTCTGTTCCCAAATCCCTGGCCAGCTGGCAGCCCTGGAACATTTGAAATAAATCCATCCTGTTCTTATCGTTGCATCATTGTCAATCCTTCTGAAGCCAGCCTTTATTAAAGCCGCCTGCTGTGGACTCATCAGAGGCTGCAGATAGCTGTGCTGGTCCAAAGTAAAATCTATTGTATTAAGACACACACACACACACCCCAGCAAAAATAACAGCAAATAGGTGTGTAAGCTTTGAAACTTTTCATGAGGTTGAACGTTAAAGTGGGGAAGGGGGAATGTTTCAGGCCAGTGGTCCTCAACCTTTTTATCACTGGGGACTGGTCAACACTTGACAATTTTATTGAGGCCCGGGGGGGGGGTAGTCTTTTGCCGAGGGACGTTGCCGCCGCCGCCGCCACCTGAGCTCCTGCTCCACTTGCTTTACCGCTGGTGCCCCTGACTTCCCGCCTGATGGGGGGCGCTGCCAGCACCAGCTGCGCAGTGCCATGGTGAGGGGGAGCCCCAGCCATGGCGGCCACTGGAGAGCACCAAAGGTGAGCCGGTGGCAGAGTGGCATGGCAGCCCCCAAGGCAGCAGCCAGGGAGGAGGACGAGGAGGAGCCGTGGCCCGGTACTGACTGATTCATGGACCGGTACCGGTCCCCGGACCGGGGATTGGGGACCACTGTTTCAGGCCATGTAGGTAGGCAAAACAATAAATATGCACTTTCCCCTGTAGATTGCCTTTACTTGGGATTGCCAACCTCCAGTTGACACCTGGAGACATGCTCTTACATTTGATCTCCAAGTTCACATCCCCTGGATAAAATGGCTGCTCTGGAGGACGTACTCTTTTTCCCTTCCACTAATTCTGACCTACGCAGGCTCAGCCCCCAACCACTCTAGAGCCCATTCCGCACAAGAATCAATGTGGCCAATTGTTTACACTAAGCAATTCCGGAATTTAAAATAGTGGAATTCGGCATTATGCCTTTGTAGTTTAATTCAGTAGCGTTGCAATCGTTTCCCACACGTTTCCTGGAGAGGCCGGACAGTCTGTCCCCCAAGGCTGTTTCACAATTATTAAGAGGCACCAAATGGATAAGATTGTCTAGCCCACCAAGTGAGATCCTCTTTTCCAGCCCCGCTCTCTGTGCTCCCACCTTGAGAGATAAGGAAAATGGAAACCAGAGAAGTGTTTTTTTTAAAATAGTAGTACCTTGCCTTTGAAATGCGGCCCCTCTTGAGTCTCACTATTTTACTCTCCTTTACAATCCAGGCCAAAACACAAGTCTTTCCCCAGCCATTTAACTAAAGGGTTCCATCTATTGTAGCTGTTTTATGGTCTGCTCCTAGCCTGAAGACTTTTATCATCATTTTAGGCTTTGCTGTTCTATTTGCTGTTACGTCCTGGCTTGCACTTATTGGCTGTTTAATCAGCAGGCTTTAAAATTGATTTTTGTTTTTATTGTTTTCATTCCTGTTTACTTGGTTTAGTTTATTGTTTTACTGATGAGCTGCCTCGCAGGTCTGGAGATGAGGTGTACAAATCTTTCAAATGAAATAATCATTGAAGGTCCTCCTGGCAAGTACTGCCAACTGCGAATGAACAAAACAACTTAAATTGCTGCTGGTTTGCCATTGTGAAGTGATATCATACAGTATGCTTAAATAAATTAATAACCAGCACCATCTCTAGGCTTGTCAGTCCCCCAGATTGGGTGGGGGATCCAGAGGATAGATTCATAGAGCTACCCTATATCACTTCCAGGTTTTCCCCAGAAGTGATGTAGCAGCACACTTGATGTCATGCTCCCCACTGCCCCCACTCCCATACCTCCCTCTGGTTCTCAAGCAGCCCTACCTCTCTCAACTTGTCTGATGAATGATCTCATATGATCAGCGCTCACATGATCTTACATGAGGAATGTGATCAGAGCAGATTGCCCAATCATTTTAAAAAATGGGTCACAAGTAAGGGAATCATGGGAATTGCAGTGGTCCCCAACCTTTTTATCACCGGGGACCACTCAACGCCGGGGACCACTCGCCGGGGACCACTTTTACTGTGGCCCGGTGGGGGGGTAGTTTACTCCTCTACTCTCACCCACTGCCCTAACTGATTGCTATGGTAATGTTTAAACATACCTTCAAAATAAGATACAGACACGCCACAACAATGAAGTGTGTTGTAAAGGGCTGGGGGGGATGAAGTAAAGGGCCGGGGGGGGGGAGGAGAAGGCGTCCTTCGGGGCCCACCTCCAATTAGTCGAAGGACCACATGTGGTCCGCAGCCCACAGGTTGGGGATCGCTAGTCCAGGGAGAGCCACAGTTTGGCCACCCCTGACCTATGCCTTTCTCATATTCTCCCTGATAACTGCTAATTACTCAAGGAAGGTGAAGTTGTCCAATTTCTGCATATTCTCAAGCACCTTTATCTATGAGGGCAACAGAAGCTTATTACTTAAGAACTCATATAGTGTGATGGTAGGAAGTGCTGTCAAGTGATAGGCAGCTTAAAACAACCTCAAAGGATTTTCAAGGCAGGCAATGTACACGGGTGGTTTGCGCAGTGACCCTGGGCTACCTTGGTGGTCTCCCATCCAAGTACTGATCAAGGCTGACCCTGGTAGATACTAAGATTTTACTTGACTACGCTAGACTAGACCATCCAGGTAAGGGTAGACCTAATTCAATACAGACAGATAATGATTTATTCCTAACTACAAAGGCTATTTATTAAACCATACAAGATATTAAGCCTGCTGTACCCAAAAAACAGCAGGCGCTAGCAGGGTGGGTGGATGGATGGGCAGAAGGAAGGAAGAAAGGGAGGAAGAGAGACAGAGAGGGAGGAAGATAGAAAAGAGAGGGAGGAAGATAGGGAGGAAGAAGGGAGGAAGAAAGGGAAAAAAGAAAGGGAGGAAGATAGAAATAGACAAAAGAAGAGGGAGAGAAACAGGGAGCGAGAAAGAGGCAGATAGGCGAGAGGGAGGGAGGAGGAAGGAAGGAAGGAAGGAAGGAAGGTCAGACAGACGGAAGGACAAAGGGAATGCTGGGAGGAAGGAAGGCAGGAAGGGAGTCAGGTAGGTGGCATGAAAGGAGACGGGGCAGGGGTCAGTGGAAGAGGGGAGAAGGTGCCGTGGGGGGAGTGGACAGTAGCGATGGGTGGGGGAGGGTGTGGGGGGGCTGGTAAGCGACGACGGAGGTGAGCAGGGAAGGTGGGGGCGGGTGGGGGCAGGTGGAAAGATCCCATGGGGGAGAAGAGAGGGCTTGTTCGGGGCAGCGGAGGTGAGCGGGGATGTGGGGGCGCAGGAAGGGCGACGGGCCATGCAGGAAGGGTGACGGGCCCGGCAGGCTCGACGCCAGGGCTGGAGCTTCCCGCTCGGCAAAGGGGCAGGGTTATGAATTGTTTCATGCAGAGAGCATTGCAACGTAGTTTTTCAGCAGACTATATTCAATGCAGAGCAATGATTGTAATATAATAAAGCGGTCTAAACTGGTTGTTTTTAAAACTGTTTTATTTGGCTCCATGCAGAATACCCCCAGGCCTCTTTCAGCCTCACCTCCCTCACCAGGTGTCTGTTGTGGGGAGAGGAAAGGGAAGGAGATTGTAAGCTGCTTTGAGACTCCTTCAGGTAGAGAAAAGCGGCATTTAAGAACAAACTATTCTTCCTCTAAAGATCTGTTCCTAATGGATTCCTTGCTAAATTATTCATATTAGCATAGGCAACAGTGACATTAGCAGGAGAAGAAAGTAACAATATGAATAATGTCAATAAATTCCACTGTTAAAAAAAGAATCTATATTTATTGAGGCATTCATATGTCACTTTTCATACCACTGGTCACATAAAGTGACTGCAGGAAAAAGCCAGAAGAAAAAAAATTAAACAAAGATCCCCCCTTTAAAAAAAAATCTGACTGTTATTTTTTTTTTAAGTTATCTTTTCTCCAATCGTCAAAGAAAATGATAAACAACAAAAGCAAAATGCACAATCTCTGTCAAGCAAAACTCTCACTGTTTAAAATGCCCTTTATAGTACTGTAGTAGCATATGAGCGGTATTAATGCATCTTGTAATCATAGAATCATAGAGCTGGGTGGGTCATCTAGTCCAACCCCCTGCACAATGCAGAGACTCACAACTGCCTGTCCCCCCACAGTGACCCCAATTCCATGCTCAAATGATCCCTCCACCAAAAATCTCCTGGATCAAACCTGGCCTGGAGGAAATTCACCTACCATCCCACAGTGGCATTTACAGTATTTGCTGGCGTATAAGACTACTTCCCCCCCCTGAAAAACATGCCTCCAAGTGGGGGGGTCGTCCTATACGCCGGGTGCACTTCAGTTGGGATAGACATAGCTGCCCATAGTGGCCCATAGTACTGTAATGTAATGTAACAAACTATATATTTTGAGTGGAAATGTTGGGGGGTTGTCTTATACGCCCAGTCGTCTTATACGCCGGCAAATACGGTAGTAATTCCCTGGGGCCAAAAGGGAATCCTACATAAATTATTATTTATGTTGAACAATTGTAACAGCATTCAGTTTAGTCTCTTAGTTGTACTTATTTAATGTGAAATCAAACCAAGACTGCACACCATTTAGGGCTGAGCTACATGTTACATGTCAGGTCATATTTGCTTATCCAAATAGTTTGTCTACTGTTAATGAAAATAAAGCTTCAGGGGCTGTGACTGGGAGCAGAACAGTTGGTCACCTTTTCATTTTATTTTGTTATTATTGCCTAAGAACCTTTCTATTTCCCTCACCTAGAGTTACCAGAGAGGGAGGATGAGGGCTGTTGGGCTAACAGCATGATGTCACTTTTGAGGAAAACATGAAACTGTCATCACCACTCTCTAGTAATTGCCAGAAACTCTCTGGTAAAACCATAGAGATTCCAGCGATTCCTAGAGAGGTGTGATATCATTTTCATGTTTCCCTGAAGTGTTGCCAGCTCTGGGTTGGGAAATACCTGGAAATGTTTTTTTTTTTTTGGAGGGGGGGGTAGATCCTGAGGAGGGGAGGAACTTCAATGGGGAACAGTGCCATAGAGTCTAACTTCTAAAGTGGCCATGTTTTCCAGGAGAACTGATATCTCTTGCCTGGAGATCAGTTGTAATCTCAGGGAAAGTTTATAACCCTATTTCCCTGGAAGTGATGTCACACTGCCACCCCCACTTCCGCTTTCAGTAAATACAAAGAACATGCTGAGAAAACAGTTGAGTAGCCTCTGAGCTGCAGATCACTGCCAGCAATGTGGTACATCGATGTCTTAAAGCCTTGAAACCTTTGGCACAGAGTGGGCCTGCCTACTGATCTACTGCTTCTGCCATCTTCATGGAACTGTCTGAGGAACATTGTGCATGGACAAAGGTGCTACAAGATCTGATCCTCTAAATTTGGCAGATTTCTGATGTCATTATAAGGCGGGTGGTAGAGCCTGAAGTTACCCCCGCCCTCCCTGCTCCAAATGATGTTGCTTTACACAGTCTAAAATGGACCCGGAAAAAAATCGCAGCCTTCCTGATCCAGGACTGAATCTGCACGGAGCTTTTATTCTAATCCCAGGACGATTCAACCCCTGCCATCTACCTTGAATGCGATTTCCATTTTGATTTTGGGAGATTAAAATTTTCCCTCTGCAACAAGCATGCAGAGTGACTTTACTTTCCCCCCGCAATATTCTGGAGCAGATATAACCCTCAATATTTGGAAAATCAGCATGAGTAAGCGTGCAGCTGTCTGCTTTCCCCAAAATAATTTGCTGCCAAGCCTCCAACTCTGTAGAAAAGCCCTGATTGGCCAGGGAATCAGTTCCTGGTTCCCAGGTTGCAAGGCTTCCCTTAAAGGGGGAGCCCTAAGTTCTTTTAGGAGAAGCTCCAGAAGCCCTAACTTCTCTCCACGGTTATTTTCCTCTTGGATTTATTCCCCCTCCTCTGCTGTCTCCAATTCTCTCCCCTCCCCTTCAAGAAAACAAAGAGGCTCCTGCTGTGCTTGACTCCCCCTTCCCCTTCTGAGATTCCCTAATCAGGCGCTGAACACTTTTCTGTTTCAGTGGGGGGGGGGGATAGAGGAAGACCCAAGTTCAAATCGATTTGAATTCAACAGGATCCACAATGGAAAAAACAAAGTAAGTGCAGAATCAGCCAAGATCTGATATGGAGTCCTGTCCTGATAAAGATCCATCCCATTGAATTGAGAACAATTTGTGACCAAGTATGCATAGGACCAAGCAGCATGTCCTACTGACTTCCTTGGGGGCAATAAGCAGGCCGTTAATATGCTCCAGAAGAAATCCATGTGACATTCATGCACTTAATTTGGCTGACTCACCCCTTTTGGAGTTTAGTTCAAGTCAGTCACTAATATTCCAGCCTTTTGGAGACATCCTCCAATTCAATGAGCCAGTATATAACAATAACGATTAATCACTTCCATTCCTGTGAGAAAGAGTCAACACAAACCGTTTTATCTTTTGGAATCCCATCCTCACTTCTAAACTCAAAGCAGCAAAGCAAATAAACAGGAACTGTCAAATGGCCAGTGTTCAGGTTACATGCATTCTGAAAGAAGAGAAGTAAAAACACAACGGAAAACAGTTAGCACCGTGGGTCAAAAACTGTGGGCAGTTCCTGCTTATAGGGAACTAAAAGGCTGCTTTCTTGCAGTTGACATAAAAAAATAAAATACTATTTTTTTCAAAAACTACAAATTATTCACATGTAGAAAAGGAACAGTAAAAAGGTAATTGTACAGGTCCATTTCTGACCAAGATTACTAGGAAGTCCCACTGCGTGCTATGGAAATTACTGTCTAAAACTGTGTGCTCAGAAGCGAAGTATGACAATTGACAAACCCTGGAAGAAGAAGAGTTGTTTTTTATATGCCGCTTTTCTCTACCCAAAGGAGTCTCAAAGTGGCTTACAATCGCCTTCCCTTTCTTCTCTCCACAACAGACACCATGTGAGGTAGAAGAAGAGGAAGAGTTGGTTCTTATATGCTGCTTTTCTTTCCCTGAAGGAGTCTCAAAGCAGCTTATAATCGCCTTCCCTTTCCTCTCCCCACAACAGACACCCTGTGAGGAAGGTGAGGCTGAGAGAGCCCTGATATTAAGAAGACTTGTTTCTTATATGCCACTTTTCTCTACCAGAAGGAGTCTCAAAGCGGCTTACAATTGCCTTCCCTTTCCTCTCCCCACAACAGACACCTTGTGAGGTAGGTGAGGCTGAGAGACCCCTGATATTACTGCTTGGTCAGAACAGCTTTATCAGTGCTGTGGCAAGCCCAAGGTTACCCAACTGGCTGCATGTGGGGGAGTGTGGAATCAAACCCGGCTCGCCAGATTAGAAGTCCGCACTCCTAACCACTGCACCAAGCTGGCTCTCAAGAGAGGATCACCAGGGCAATTTCAGTCTCACAAAGGCATGCAGTTAGGGTTGCCAACCCCAAGTAGAATTTTGTACCCTGGTTTACTCTGCCTTAAGGATTCTTTGGAGGGTGACAGCTCTATGGCATTATACTCTTGAGAGGTTCTTCCCTCCAGACTCCAGCCTCCCCAGACTCTATGGCTAAATCTGCAAGAATTTCCCAACCCAGAGCTGGAAATGTTACTTGTCAACCCAGTGGGAGCTATTTCCTTTGGGCTTGCTGGTTGCCACACAAGGAGGCCCTCAGCAGTGGCAAGAACCTCCAAGAGCTGGGGAGATGTCTAACACCTCTCTGTCCTGGGATTAGTATATATAGCCTGGGTGAGGAGAAACTCCTCCTTGTTAAGAAGATGACATTCAGTGCTATTGGGCAGCATGCTTCCCGTGGGGAAGGGGAAAATGCTTCCTCTAGATGTGTATGCTTTGTATTTTATTGTGTTAATCTGCCCTGGGCAGACTTTGATTGAAAGGAGGGCTATACATCTTATAAAGTAAACAACTTGAATGTTTGCATGACCTTTTCTTCCACCAGGAGCCTTTCCAATAGAGTTATCTACCAATTACCAATCTCTCTTTTTTTTGTGACGAAGTTGGTAATGCCTGCATACCAAACTGACCTCCAATATACCTTGCAACTTCAGACTCCATATTTTCTTTGAGAGCTTTTGGGAAGCCAAGAATACGACTCAAGATTAGTGGGTTAAAGTATGGGTTGAAAGATATCACAGAATCATAGAATCATGGAGTTGGAAGGGACCTCCAGGGCATCTAATCCAATTCCCTGCACAGTGCAGGAACTCACAACTATCTGCCTACCCACAGTGACCGCAATTTCATGCCCAAGTGATCCCCCACCCCACACTAAAAATCTCCAGAATTCAGCCTAGGAGGGAATTCACCTACCATTGGCTGGATATCCAGAAAAGACATGTAGTTCCATCATGAAATCAAATGCCTAGAAAGATGGAGCACTCCCTCTCAGTAACAGTCTTGAAGGAGCAGCCGGACGAACACTTGTCGGGAGTGTTGGAGCAGGGGGTTGGACTAGATGGCCCGTATGGCCCCTTCCAGCCCTATGATTCTATTAAATCTTTGATTCTAGTTTCTAGTAAAATATCAGTTTTGGTTTCATACAATCCAGTGTGTAGGTGTGTGTATAGGCGGAGGGGGTTTGTGTGTATCAGATTATTGCCTTCATAGGAGAGCCCCCTTCTGGAGATTGACATTATATGTGAAATGTTTTGGCAGCTATAGAGGGCTCTTCAATCTTGGGCTGTCATTCGATTGCTGTTGTGCAAGTAGGTCGCATGAAGCTGCCTTGCACTCAGCCTCTGTGTCATCGCTGGGTCACTTGTACAGTCTGAGCATACGGGGAAACTGTCTGGACACAGTAGGGAATAGGGGTAGCATGCTTGTGTTAGCTCTGCCTCTACATGTGTTCAGAAGAAGAAGAACCTATCCCGGGCTATATTAAACAATTTAACAATAAATACAAATAAACGTTTCTTATCTCTTCTTATATTTTTATGTGTATAAGCACAACCAGAACGGCCTCTAGATTAAACCGTTTTCAATTTTGTTTTCCTCAGTGGTTGTCCTTCTTTAAATTATATTATATATATGTGGCCTTTGGCTCTCAGGTTTGGGGAGGTCTGTTCAAAAGACTCATGAGGGGTGCAGTCAATGCATCAGTTGTGTGTTCAGGGCTACTTAATCCGTCCATTGGTCTCTCAAGGTTTGTGTTCTACTCTAACTGGTATTGGGTACCCATGGACTCAGCTAGGGGTCTTTGACATCCTTTATGGTGACCGATTATGCATGGGGCTGGAAATCCGGGATGGCGGCAGCAGAGCAGCCCCGATTATGCACCCTGCTGCCGCCGTCCCAACCCTGGCCCAGTGCAGTGCCCCGGAAGACCCGCAACAAGGGAATGCAGAATATCCTGTGTTCCCTGGCATGCCGTGGGTGCCAGTGGGGGCTCGGTCAGGCCAGCCCTGTGCATAAGCGGAAGAGCCAGGTCTTTTGGCCCAACCCTTCCCTCAGCCTACGGTGACCTTGGGGGGACACTGCATGCCCCTGTCAGCGCCGCGGAGCCGACCAGGGAGTTCCCCCACCCTCACCTTGGTGGGAGAGCGGCATGCCACTCCCCACCATTGTGCAGTGGGGGTCACATTCCCCCTGTTCTCCCTCTCGCTATTGCTACCTCCAGGCAGCGTATCGGGTGTGTCCAGCGTGGCTGCTGCAGGGCATAATGGGACAGTGTGATCCTTTTCATTGGAAAAGTTGCGGATCACACCTGGGACCTTCTGTATGCTGAGCAGATGATATACTACTGAGCCCAAACCCCCACCTTTTGGAAGTTTGTGTTAGGGAAGGCTGAACAGAATGGCTCTCTTTCACTTGCTGGTTGCCCTACTGAAAAGATTCCTTGATCCTTTTCAACACAAATCTCAAAGGGCCATGTTTCAACATCAGGGGGAGACTCTGAAAGTCCTTCAGCTCTAGCACAAGAGGCTTGTTGAAAGAAACAAAGCAAAAATCATTTCAGGTTCATATCAAATAACCTGTTGTAGATCCAGCTGGGGCACCACTTTCTGTTTTGATGCAGTGCTATTTTTTCCCTGTCTCCTTGCAATTATGTTTTATGCGATGCTATATTTTTAGAGGGCATTAACACATAGCATATACATAGATATACATAGATAATTTGATTTTAGATTTACAGTGCAACCCCCCCACACAAAAAAAAAACAACAACCCTAAAACGAGGAGTATCTAGTTTGAAAAACATGTCTCTTCTTCGACAGATTAATGTAATCTAATCAAATGTTAGGATTGAAATGTGTATACCTATTTTAAAATATTTATCGATCTGCCTTCCTCCAGGTAGTCTGGGAATTCACATACAGTTGAGGGGATGTGAATTTTCTTACACTTTTGTTGTATGTATACACACACACACACACACACACACACAAGTATATATATATATATGCATCCTCTCGAAGGCAGTCTCATTGATCACAAAACAGTGAGAATGGATATATGCCAGATCCATACAATTCTATTCATGTTTTAATTCCCCGCCCCCTGTACTCAATGAGGTTTTCCCCATATTTCCTTTGCTTTGGCGGGGGGGGGGGAGCACAGCCCAAGCATTTGGTTGGTGCATAATCGTGCCATCAAAACGCAAATGTGTACATTTTCTTGCCCTTTAAAGCTCCTACCCACACCAGCGCCCTTTTTGTGCTAGCGGCATTTCCGACAGCCATTTTCTCTGCCGCAGAAGAAGAAGAAGAGGAAGAGTTGGTTCTTATATGCCGCTTTTCCCTACCCGAAGGAGTCTCAAAGCGGCTTACAGTCGCCTTCCCATTCCTCTCCCCACGACAGATACCCTGTGGGTGGGTGAGGCTGAGAGAGCCCTGATATCACTGCTCGGTCAGAACAGCTTTATCAGTGCTGTGGCGAGCCCAAGGTCACCCAGCTGGATACATGTGGAGGAGAACAGAATCGAACCTGGCATGCCAGATTAGAAGTCCACACTCCTAACCGCTACACCAAACTCGCACCAACAGAGCACTTGTTAAAAAATAACAGCCTTTGCCATAACATTAGCAACTGTAATAAACAAACACGTAAATGCCGTGGGGAGAAAATGCAGGGGAAATGGCGGCTGGTAGAGGACAGTGAGCATAAAACTCACAGGCGGAAATACTATGACCATGACCATGTCTGCATTTGTAGCAGCCAGGCATGCAAAATAGAGTCTTATCCGTGCGGAAGCAGTCTTATTATTATTTATTATTTATTAAATTTGTTCCCCCCCACTCTTGGCATGCCAGCTCATGGCGGGTTACAGAAGCAAACCCCCATAATACCATAAAAGTCACATGAAAACTCAATTTAAAATTAACTTTAGAAACGGAACACACAAGCATGGTGGCAAAAACAAGCCCTCCCCCTGGAACAGCTTCCCTGCCGGGACGACAGGGCAACATCTGCTGGCCACCACAGATAGACCAAGGGGGCTCCATCAGATCTTCTCCCTGTACGGGCCTCATCCGTAGACCTGACAAAAGAGCTCCGTCTTACAAACCCTGAGGAACATCGGAAGCTCCCGCAGGGCCCGTAGCTCTTCCAGAAGCTCATATGTAGAAAGAATTTTCATCCTTCACAGCTGCCCAGTATGGATTTTAGTCAGTGCATCTCTTCTTCATGCACGCTTACCATCGGAAGGAACACTGGTACAGCTATGCTCTGCATAAGGGTGCGTCCCATCACTGATTTTGAAATTGGCATAAGTCAAGATAGGAAGATGATTGAGGGACTACAAGAGAGGAAGAGGAAACAGCACTGAGAACTCTATCTAGCCCTGTTCTTTGTGCTTTACAATAAATGGACGTGGGAAGCTAATGGCCATTATGACAAAAGCTTGCAGAATAATAGGGCTCTGTTTAGGAAAATGAATAGTTAATGATGACAGCAGCAAATTGCTCAGCATGCAAACAGTGTTCCCTGAATTAATGTTCAACTAAAATAAATTTGCTCTTGCTCCCCTTCGCAGAACTTTCAGGACAGTGAAATGTACACAGAGCTGTTTAAGTGTTTCATGAGTTCAACATACTAAACTGAAACTCCTTATTGCTTAGAAGATCCTTTAACTCCTTGACAAGCTTTCAAATGGGAGGGCAACATTTACGAATAAAATACGTTCACAGGGAGCTTGAGCAGAAGAACCGCGCTTTCTTGTTGTAGAAGCACAGAGTTGGAATATAAGCCATCTAGTCCAACCTTCTGCTCAATGCAGGATCAGCCTAAAGTAGACATGATAAATAACTGTCCAACCGCTGTTTAGAGACTGACAGTGAGGGGGAGCTCACCACCTCCTTAGGCAGCCGATTCCACTGCTGAACTACTTTGTAAATTTCCCTCCCTGATATCTAACTTGTACCATTCTGCACATCATTTGAACCCATTACTATGGCTCCTATCCTCTGCTGCCAACACGAACCACTCCGTGCCCTTCTCTAAGTGTAAACCTTTCAAATACTTAAAGAGAGTAATCATGTCCCCTCTAAACTTCCTCTTCTCTGGGCTGAACGTTCCCAGGTCCCTCAGCCTTTCTTCATAGGGCTTGGTCCCCAGGCCCTGGATCATCCTCGTCACTCTCCTCTGCACCCTCTCAATTTGTCCACATCCTTTCTGAAGTGAGGCCTCCAGAACTGCACGCAGTATTCCAGATGCAGACTGACCAATGCAGTATACAATAGGACTATGACATCTTGAGATTTTGATGTGATATTTCTGTTGATACAGCCCAAGATTGCACTTGCCTTCTTTACTACCTGCTCATATTTAGCTTACAATCCACAGGTACCCCAGATCTCATTCACTTAGAAGTATAGCTCCCATCCAGTATGCATGTTTCTCATTTTTTGTGTCCCAGATAGAGAATTCTGCACTTATTCTTATTGAATTGCCTCTTGTTCTCATTTGATCACTTCCCCACCATGTTGAGATCTCATTAAACGCTATATCTTCTGGGGTTTTCACTTCTTTTCCCAATTTGGTCATTGCAAATTTAATGAGAAGTCCACCCCCTCATCCAGATCATTGATAAAAATGTTGAAAAGTACAAGACCTCGTACCAAGCCCTGTGGCACCCCACTGCTCACGTCCCTCCAATCCAATGAAATACTATTAGCAACTACTTTTGGGGTGCAATTTTCTAAACATTTCCCTATCCACCTATCCAAAAATCCAGTCTGCAGTCCTCCAGTTTACCCATCAGAGCATCAAAGGTTTTACTGAAATCCAGGGCCCATTCCGCACACATAGGATAATGCACTTTCAATGTGCTTTGGCAACTGGATTTTCCTGTGTGGAACAGGAAAATCTACTTCTAAAGTGCATTGAAAGTGCATTATCAATTGTGTGCAGAATAGGCACGGGTAAATAATATCAAGTTTCCATGATCTAGTAAGCCCATCACATGGTCACAGAAGGAAACTCAGTTGGTCTGGCAGGACCTGTTGGAGATAAATCTATGCTGACTTCCCCAGATCAACAAATTGACCTTCAAATGTTTGCAGATGTTTGCCCCCTTTAATCTCTGCTCCATTATCTTCTCAGCAATTGAGGTCAGTTTCTCGGGTCATCTTTCCTTCCTTTTTTGTAGATTGGGATAACATTAGGTTTCCTCCTGTCTTCTAGCATATCTCCAGTCCTCCAAGAGGTCCTGAAGGTTTTGCTAACTCTCCAGAAAGACCTTTGAGCACTGTCAGGTGCACACCATCCAGCCCAGTGTATTTGAACTCATCCAATGCAACCAGGTGCCTCTCAACAACCTCCATGTCCACATAAACCTGACAAGCAGACACTGTACTTTGTCTACTACCATATTATTCAAGGGAAAAAGAGAGGCAAAATAGGTACTGAGCTTTTCTATCTGTCCTGTAAGAAGCTCTCTTATTTTCATCTAACAGTGGGCCTATGGCCTAATTTTTATTACATTTGCACCTCACATATCTGAAGCTTTTCTTGTTATAGTGGGCTTCCCTGGCCACTCTCAACTTATTCCCAGCTTTGGCCTCTCTAGTGGCCTGCAGATACTTTAGGGGTCTGAACTTCCCTCCATTTCTTGAGCATTTTCTTTTTCTTCTTCAGCTCCTCCTGAAGTTCTGTTCATCCAAATAGGCTTCTTGGATCTGATACCATATTTCCATCTTGCTAGAATACTCATGACTTGAGTATGTAATAGCTCTTTTTAAAGGAGAGCCCAACGCTCATTTGCTTCTTTTTCTTCCAGCATTCTTGTCGACAGGATGTCTCTGAGTTTATTAAAGTCTGTCCTAAGTGCACCTCTGACTACAGCTTCCTTGCCCCCCCCATCTCAAAAGGAATTCTAGGAGGACATGGTCGCTCTCCTCCAGGTTCCCACCTCCTTCACCCCATCCTTCACTCTTGCCTGTTGGTCAGTATTAAGTTGAATATGGCCGAGCCTCTTGTAAGTCCTTCCACTATTCGATAAATTCCATATGGAACTGTCGATCCCTAGAGCAGTGGTTCTCAACCTGGGGTCGGGACCCCTTTGGGGGTCGAACGACCTTTTCACAGGGGTCGCGGCAGGGCAAGCAGCTTGGCCAGGGGGGCACCATCCACACAACAGCCTTGCGGGGTAGATCGAAATAGAGCGTTCGTCTGTCTAGAGCAGTAGAAAAGAGTGTGATCGGCATGGTGGGACAAGAGGCAGAACTGAACTGAGAAACCCTGGAAAAAAAAACTATTTATATACAATCATGAACAATGGATCTTCACCCCATTAGTCAGTTTGGGTTTAATTTCTGTGAAAGAACACTAGCATCATTTTATGCTTGGGGGTCACCACAACATGAGAACTGTATTCAAGAGTCGTGCCATTAGGAAGGTTGAGAACCACTGCCCTAGAGTGAAGAAAATAATTCAGTTTTGATCAAGTCATGTGACAAGAGGCTCCATCAACCTCTCAGGAAAACTGATATTGGCCCTGGCAGGTCACTAAATTTGTTACTTGTGAGCTGCACAACCACATCAGTCATCATCATCATCATCATTACTATTATCATTTTTATTATTTTGGCATCCACAATGCTGTGTCGTATACTAAGGTCGGGAGAAAATGCAAGAAATGTTGTTTTTGTGCAACACTTCTTAATTCCATGGACAATGTGTTTATTTTAGCTGGATCTACAAGTTCCTTTTCCTCACTTAGAAGTCCCAAAACAATGCCAATATTTGATTTCGGAAGGGGATATATTTAAATGGTGAGGGTTAAGCAGGTCAGGTTTTAATTTAAGAGGAGCCAATCTTGCCAGGTTGGCCAAGGGCAGGTCCTTTGCACTCAGTGCCCTGGTTTCAAAGTCTGGCTTTGGTTTTGATGCCCTGGATGACTGTAGATTAAATGACATTTTCTACTTATGGTCTTTTGTAAAAATGACCTTTGAAAATGCTACTGGCATAACCAGAATGATTTCCGTGCCCCCAAAAGGAATATATTGCTTGGCATTTTCTTATTCTATTTGGTTACTGGAGTCCATCTAAGATACAGTGAACTTTCTATCCAGGGTATCTTAACTGATATGGCAGGACCTTCTAATTGAGACTATTATCACGACAGTATTGCTAAAGAAAGAAAATTATTATTTTTTCCCTGTTACCTACATATTTTGACAAGTTCATTGGTATTTATTTAATTACAGCGATTATAACAAATATGACATTATTTAATTACAGCAAATCTTATCTTTCATAGTTCAGTGACCTTATTTTGACATTGTTTAGTGACCTGATTATGGGGCCTGATAAGTCTAGGAAAAATAACTTTTAGAGCCATTTCTTCTGTATCAAAGATCTGAAACCTGACCTCAGATTGTTTTGATATTCATATTTTCAGTGTTAATTGTTTGATTAATAAACTGCTTATGTCAACATATATGTACTGTTTCAAAAAAGATACAGTATTACAAGAAAAATTTTAACGAAACTGCTTATCCCATATGTTAAGAAACTCCAATTTTATTTGTCTTGAATGAACTCCTGATTTGCACTGGACGAAGTTTATTGTTTTTTTCATCCTAATCAAACTGTGGAATCTATCCAGTTACTCAAATGGTCTTTTATTTCTTTTCTAAAATTTTGCTACTAGGATTTTGACTCTTTGTTACGATTCGAATATTAGTTCTTAACTGCATTTTGATATATGATCCTTCATTAGACATTCTAAAATAGTAGCCACCTCCAGAATAGATTGCTATAACTCGCTCTATGCGGGCCTGCCCTTGGGCTTGATCCGGAAATTGTAGCTGGTTCAAAATACAGCTGCCAGGGTCCTCACGGGAACAACTTGGAGGGCTCACATCCAGCCATTGCTGAGGCAGCTGCATTGACTGCCAGTTGCTGCCTGGATCCGGTTCAAGGTTTTGGTTTTAACCTATGTGGTCTGGGACCCACATATCTGATGGACTACCTGTTACCCTATGCCCCCCGCAGGGCCTTACACTCTGAGGGCACTAACTTGTTGGTCATTCCTGGCCCCAGGGAAGTGCGCCTGGCCTCAACCAGGGCCAGGGCTTTTTCAGTCCCGGCCCCTACCTGGTGGAAAGAGCTCCCAGAGGAGCTGCGGGTCCTGTGGGAGCTTCTGGCATTCTGCAAAATGGAGCTCTTCCCCCAGGTCTATGGTTGAGGCTGACATGGCAAGGAAGATCTGTATGGCCCCCCTCCAAGGATATAGTGGTGTGAGTGGCGGCTTGCAGGCTCCATCTGCGCCCCTCTCCCCACCCCCCTCTAGGAGGTTTTTATTGGGGGAATGATAGTAAGTTGCGTTAATTTTTTCCTGCTGTATCTCCTTTTTGCTATTATGATTGGTTGGGTTGGTGTTACGGTGGCTCAGTGGTAGGGCATCTGCTTGGCATGTAGAAGGTCCCTAATCCAACCCCGGGGATCGCCAGTTAAAGGATCTGGCAGTAGGTTTGTAAAAGACCTCAATCTGAGAACTTGCAGAGCAGCTCCTGATCTGGGTAGATAGTACCTATTTTGATAGACTAATGGTCTGATTTAGTAAAAGGCAGTTTCATGTATTCATACATTAGAAGCATATTCTTTAGTGTTATAGCCTACAGCCCTTTTTTCTCCCCGACAATGGCTTTTTCCTTGGGCAGAATTCTAAAGTCATTCTATAATAAGAAAATGTCATTGATCTGTATAGGGAATTTCTTCCAAGCAATCACGCTTAGGATCATGTTGGTTGTCATTTTCTAACAAACATAGATGTGACATTCAACGTGATAGTTAAGTGAGCAGTTATTTAATCTCAGACATTGTTCTTCTCTCAGTAGCCATAGGCAGTTACTCTAGGCAGTTACACAAAGCAAAATAGATAGATTGTTTCTTCAGTGTATTTCAGAGTAAGGTTGTCAGGTTTCCTGCTATAGGATATCTCCTAGAAACCCATCCCCCCTCCACCCCACTGAAGTCTGAAGTGCCAGCAGGAGGAAATGGTAAGGGGATTGGGGGCATGCTGGCATTGCAAGGGTTGCTGATGCTACTTCCTGTAAAAAGTGGAAGTGATTTCATGCAAAAATCTACTTAGGATCCAAGGCCTAAAGGGCTTTTTCAGTCCAGGCTCTGGCCTTGTGGAACGCTCTGAGTTGATCAATGCCCTGTGGGACCAACAACAGTTCTGCCAGTCCTATGGATGAGGCCTAACAAGAGCTGACATCTGACCTCATAGAACTCTGTGCCTGCATTTGCATCTGCCAAATGACTCGCTTGGGGAAATCACATGCCCTCCCCAATCCGAGGATAGGATTTTATGGGGAATTTTAGAGATTAATGTATTATGAAATTTTAATTAAATCAATGTTTAGATCAGGCTTTCTCAATCACGGTTCTGTGGAACCCTAGATTTTCGTGATAGCCCCTGAAAATTTTCCTGAATTGGGGCAGGGGCAATTAAAAAAATATATATTTATGAATTTGATAAGCATTTATTAGGTGATATGGCCATATATGGTCATGTTGACCCATCCATGCCATCACAAAATGGCCTGGAGGGGGTGGGAAGGGGAAGGGCCCTGTGTGGGCGTGTACACAGCTGTGCTTCCCAACCATATTCTGCATGATCGTGCCACTACTGGAGTTTCTCAAATCATAAAGAATGTTGAGATTTTAGACTGCATTGCATTCATATATTTTATGTAATACTAGCTTCAAAGCCCGTTGCTAAGAACGGACCTTGAAAGTTCCCCTGGCCCCCAGCCAGGCAGCTTAAGGTGGCTTTGGGCTGCAGCTCGCAGGCATATCAAGTGGAGCAGGTGGGGGCTGGGCAGCTCATTAGCAGGGCCGGGACAGAGCTCCTTAGCTGGCAGTCAGCAGGCCGGGAGGCCCTTGGTAACTGGCCCAGTCTAGCAGGCCAAGAGGCCCTTGTTAGCAAGCCCTCCACCACAATCCTTTGCTCAGGGCCCTCTCCCTTTACCTGCTGCTGGCTCCAGGCACTGAAGCGTCTGAGAGCAAAGAGGCTAGAGTCCAGGGATGGAGGGCGGGAGCTGCAGGGGCAGGGCCAATCAGGGCAAAGCTGGCTGCACCCTGATTGGCCATATTCCAACTTGGACAGGCGGACACATCCCACCCCTAAGTTGTTTCACAAATATATAGAGGAACAACAATGGATAAGGATTAAGCATGTTGTTATCTGTCCTGAGTTGGCCAAGTCAGGGAAGGATAAATATCTAGGGAATAAAAATAAATAGATAAATAAAAATCATATGGTTTTATCTTCTAGAGATTGCTTGGCTATGCATAAAAAGGCAGGTTGCTGATTCACAGTTTTGGCCATATTGGTCAACCAAAGGTATTTTACCTGCTAATTTAAAAAAAAAATAAAGCAATAATTTATAATGTGATTCCTTTTTAGATAAGTACAGAGAATGATCTTTGGTGACTTTGTGAATTTTGGTGACTCAGAAGAATTTTGCCTATCAGATGTGAGGCAATGGGTTTTTCAAATTAAAGACAATGTATTAACATTGTACCATGGACAGAGTACAGAAAGTCTAGCATAGGATTGCACTGTGTTTTATGCCTCTATTATCGGCATACCCAGAAAGATTATTTTATTGCTTAACTTTTTTATTGACTTGATGTATTCCATGCCTTTGTCCCAAATAGGTACATTTGTTTTCCTCCATCTTATCTTCACAACAACCCTATGAGGAAGGTTAGGTTGAAACAGTGGCCTAAGGTCCCACAGTAAATTTTCATGACAGAGTGAGAATTCAAGCCTTGGTCTTCCATATTCTAGTAGAATACTACACCGTGCTCCTTCATTATATATCTCTCCCCTTTAGTTCAGCTGAGGTTGGCTAGATCATAACTTATATTCCTGGAATCATAGTATAATGTGTATTTTGTTAATGATCAATAAAATGCCCATAAATTGTAGGTGGGAGATACATTGAAGGGACAGCTTAAACAGTGGGAAAGGAGCACTGAACTCCTCAGTGGAATCCTTCCTAAGAAGACCTGCTCCATTCCATGGTAAGGGCTGAAACCAGGTTTTGCTTTCACCACCCGAGTCAATGGCAACATTTTAGAATACTATACTTATGAATTGTAGTAAGACGAGTTGGTTCTTATAAGCCACTTTTCTCTACCCGAAGGAGTCTCAAAGCAGCTTACATTGGCCTTTCCTTTCCTCTCCCCACAAGAGACACCCTGTGAGAAAGTCCCAATATTACTGCTCAGTCAGAACAGCTATATCAGTGCTGTGGCGAGCCCAAGGTTACCCAGCTGGTTGCATGCGTGGGAGCCTGGAATCATACCTGGCTTGCCAGATTAGAAGTCCGCACTCCTAACCACTACACCAAGTTGGCTCTCTTCCAGGCTCTCACAAACCTCAACTACAAGCAATCTAACCTGCTTTGATTTGTATAACTTGTCTCCTTTATCAACCCAAGCTCACACTTGTTTCTTTTTCTCGGTGGCATTTGCAATAGAAATAATCCTGGGAACTGGCTTTTATAGTTTTAAGCTCTGTGCGTGATTTGAGAGAAAACCCTAATATCTAAACTGAATGCTCTTGGTTTCTTTGGATGGATTCAGTGGTGGATTGACCTGTGTCACCTGTGTTGAAAATTAACGTGTGATTTCTTTACAGCATACAAAAGATAACGGTAAGCCTGTTTCACCATCCCCCACTCCACTAAGACAGCTGTCTTTCTCTCCAGTGTACAGCACACAATCAGCATGGGTTTCTTCAATATGTTGCCCTTGTTCTATCTGTACCTGCTTTTCACACATTGACATTTACTCCCTGAGCTATTGAGAACTGTGAAACTGCAACTCTTTACATGGAATGGCTGACCTTCTAGAACTGGTATTTATGTATGTCTGTATATATGTGTCCTCCTATGTGTGTAAAACTTGTAGCTATTCTGATTTTTTCATATACATTACTTCAGAGGTCTTCACAACCGCAAGGACTGGAAGCCAGTAGATGATGATATGCCTATGGTCACTGAGTAAATACATGGTGAAGACAGAGACTCTAACGAGGGATGTCCTCAAGGGTGATCTTACCTATGGAGCAGTCTGGGCAATTGCACAGTGTCACTGTGGGAGGGGGGAGGGATATGGACTGCTAGGGGCTGATATACTATCGGACCAAATGAAGAATCCATCAATGATATCAACCACTCTATAGAATGAAAAATATAAGTGCTTTCACCTGTTTCAATTTTATTTTTGACTAGCTTCAAAGCCCGTTCCTAAGAACGGGCCTTGAAAGGGTCCCCTCCCCTGGCCCCTGGCCAGGCAGCTTGAGGTGGCTTTGGGCCGCAACTCACATCCCAACCGGATCAAGTTGGGCAGGCGGGAGCTGGGCAGCTCATTAGCAGGCCTGGGACAGAGCTCCTTAGTAGGCAGTCAGCAGGCCGGGAGGCCCAGCCTAGTAGGCCAAGATGCCCTCATTAGCATCATGACCCTTTCCCCAGGGATTTCCCAATAAAACTAAACCGATATGTCATGCAATTAAGTAGAGTTACACCCTCCTCCGTCTATTGACTTCTGTGGACTTGAAGAGGTAGAAAATGCTGTCACATCACAGCTGACCTGGTGACCTTGCGGGGTTTTCAAGACAAGAAACGTTCAGAAGTGGCTCACAACTGCCTGCTTCCGAATCACCACCTTGGTATTCCTTGGAGACCTCCCATCCAAAGGCCAGTCAGGATTGACCCTTCTTAGCTTCCAAGAACCTGATGAGTTTGGGCTAGTCTGAGCTGAAAGGGTGTAGTTCTGCTGATGATTGTACTGTTAGTAACTTGGGGCACTCTTGCCTTGTTTTCCACAGCTGACAATGAGGGCTTTCTAGTTAAGTCCTTACGTAGTTAAGGTTGGTATCATTACAAGTTCACGGGCAGGACATAAAAGATAAGCAGAACTTCAGTGCTGATACCATTCCTGTGTGCTATCTCTCTGCTGCATCATACAATTGAATGTTAGACTTAGGACTCCCATCGGAAAGACAACTGAAAGTATATGAATAGAAGGAGTAGTAAACAAGCAGGCAAAAGTAGAAGAAGAGTTTGAATATGCCACTTTTCTGTACCCGGAAGAGTCTCAAAATGGCTTACAATCACCTTCCCTTTCCTCTCCCCACAATAGATACCCTGTGAGGGAGGCTGAGAGAGCCCTGATATTCCTGCTTGGTCAGAACAGCTTTATCAGTGCTGTGGAGAGCCCAAGACTACCCAGCTGGCTGCACGTGGGGGAGTGGGGAATCAAACTCGGCTCACCAGATTAGAAGTCGGTGCGCCTAACCACTATACCAATAATCAGGAATATTATATATCTAGGCAAATCACCATATCATACTTGCTGTTCATTTCACTGTGAATGCTTGGTCACCAGAATTTCTAACACGAATAGTTCTTTTGTGATCCATTCAGACATGTCGTTATAATCTTTAAGATGCTACTGGTCAAGATTATATTTTACAGATTTTCAGTGTGACCAAATGGAGGTTGTTTTAAATTTCACAAGGACTTGAGAAATTATGGATGGTTTTTGGCTCTTTTTGTTTCCATATTATTACCTTATTTGCACTGCTCAGTCATTCCCTTAACACATTCTACTCCAGGTGGAACTTAACAGGGTGTATTCCCCCTTTGTAATCCTGCAGTACAGTTCCCCCCTCTCACCCAGCTCAACTCCACACAAAAAGGCAGTATATTACTGCCCAAGAATTGCTGTGTACAAAATGCAACATGTGTTTTCTCAGAAGTAAGATCCATTCAGTTAAGTAGTTCTTGCTTCCTAGAAAACATGACTACCATTGCAGGATTCCATCAACACTATGCTCCTCCATTTAAAAGTGGGCTACTGTTGGATTAACCTTGTCTTGAATGGGCCATGTCCCATCCACTGGCGTTTGATTCTTTAATTATTACATTCCTTAAAACTCAAACTCCACCATTAGTTCTTTTTTCTTTCTTTTACACTTTACTCAACATTAGCACATTTGTACTTCCTGTGAGCAGTACTGTGCTGTCTCCCATTCTTTCTTTCCCACCCTCATCCAGTTCTGGAGCGGTGTCAACCTTCCCCCTTCTGGTCTCCTCTCCGAGTTAAGCACGCTCAGTATCAGAGCTGGGCTGCTCCCCTCAGGCACGTCTTCAACCTTTTTAGCCCTGGATGATTCCTGTGGATCCCCTCCTCCACCACTGTGTCAGCTGAATCGCATCTAGCTCAATTGGTTAAAGTGGTTTATGACTTGATAACACCTAAACCCAATCCTACTAATTTGGCTGCAAGCCGTGGTGTTTGTGCCAGGTCTTTTGCTGATAAGATCTGTCACATCTGTCCCAACTTGGGGACCAGGTAAAGGGCAAGTCCAGTACATGAAGGGTCAGAAGCACCTGCTTGTCTTTTTGTTATGGACAGATTTCAACTGACCTTGCCAGTGGATGCTGACACAGCCCTTGAGAGAATCAGGGCCACCACTTGCACTCTTGATCTGTGCCCATCCTGGCATTTAAAGTCATGCTTGGAAAAGATAAAGGTAAAGGTATCTCCTGTGCGAGCTCCAAGTCACGTCTGACCCTTGGGGTGATGCCCCCTAGCATTTTCTTGGCAGACTCAATACAGGGTGGTTTGCCATTCCCTTCCCCAGTCATTATACCCCCCAGCAAGCGAGGTACTCATTTTACCAACTTTGGAAGGCTAAGTCAACCTTGAGCCAGCTGCTGGGATCAAACTCCCAGCCTCATGGTCAGAGCTTCAGGCAGCATGTCAGCTGCCTTACCACCCTGTGCCACAAGAGGAAAAGATATTGAAGCCTTTATTGTAAATACTTATAAATGTCAGGTTGGGATCATCTAGATAGGGAGAGCAGCCTGTCCTTCCTGACCCTTCTGGGAGTGGCTCAGTAGACCCCAAATCTGTCAGGCCGAGGCCACCAAACAGCTGATCCTCAGGGAAGCTTCTCTCAAGATCAGATGTCTGGTGGCTGATTTGGCAGAATTAGTTCAAGTTTTCCAACTCAAAGCAATGTACTGAATCAATGCTGCAGTTGATTCAAGTTTCAACTAATCGGGAAAACTCAAATCTGAAAATTACCAAAAATGTTTCCTAGTGCACATCTGCTGTTCCACCATTTTAATGCCTTATCAATCCTGAGTTCAGATCAAAAACAGCTGAACTGGTAGACAATCTTCAAGTTATACTGGCCCAGTCAGAGGCTGCTTGGCATGGAATTAAATACAGACAAATGGAACAATGTGTAGCGCCTACAATCAAAGAGAGAGAGGGGAAAAAACCTATCCCTAGGCTACTAACAATATTTTCAAAATTTATACAGAATAAAGAAAAGTAAAGTAAAAAGTTTCTTCATGCTACGTTGTTTTATTATACTATCCAGCCAGAACGGTTTCTAGATATATCCCGTTTTCAAAGGGTAATCTTCCTCAGTGGTTGTCCTCTCACTTGTAAGAAAAATGGTAATCCAAACAGATACTTCAATACCTCTATTAAATCTGTAGGGATGCTAGTAATCCGCTGGGGGTCACATCCCCCGAGCAGATTACTAACAGCCCTACAGAACAGAGCCATGGGCCGGTGTATACTTTAAACAATTTAACAGATTTAATAGAGTTATTCAAGTCTCTATTTGGATTCCTATTTTTCTTACATGTGAGAGGACAACCACTGAGGGAAATTACCCTTTGAAAATGGGAAATATCTAGAAACTGTTCTGGCATGGAATTAAGCCAAATTTTGAACAGCAAGTAGATCCAGCAAGGGGCATCAATGTGGTGTAAACCAGCCAAGAGTCAGGGTGCATTATGTTTAACTGGCAGTCACATCTGTGTTGGTCCTCAGCGTCCCTGGCTGCAATCTCTCGTTATCTGACACAAATACAATTAGAGAACTCATAGTTCTTTTCTTTTTACGTGATGGAAAACTCCCTCTTCTTAGTCGAATGAAAATGTCTGTCATGAGTCAGGAAGATATGCCTTAGAACCAACACCCACACTAATAATGGATTCAGCTACTGCTGTTGCATATTGCGCTTATATACGATATTTAAGTTCAAGAGGTTCGGGGTATCAACCCAGTTAAAGATATGGCATCCAAAACATGTTAGGGCGAAATCCATTTAGCTAGATTTAGCTGCGTATTTTGAACTAAAAAAAATGTGTCTGTTTTCCATGTAAAAAATAATGTTGTATTTGAAACTGAATTGCAAAAGAAAGTCAAACAACTGTTTCTTAAAGAATCTTTTGCATCAATCCAGTTTGTAGTTAGAATTTAACCGTTATGTTGGTTGAAATGTTAATTTCAAATGCTCCTCTCTGGTTTTCTGTTCCAGACCACTAGGCAGTCACCTAAATAATGAGAGGGAACCTAAAAGCGATCAATGCCTCACATGTGAAAATGCCTACAAATCTACTTGCTTTGGAAAATATTACTCATAAATCAGTGAAACACTTATTTAGGATTTAGTTAGGTTTACAATGCTTAATAAATCATGTAATTAATCTGTAGCAGTAATCTTATACAAACTTCCCTTGCAGTTAGCCCCCTTAAACACAGCGGGACTTACTTCTAAGTATACCTACATAGAATAACTACCAAGATTCATGATAAGATTTGGAGTTTGGATGCTGCATTTTAAAAACCATTGGGGAAAGGCACAACCCACAAATTTGTTTGGTTTATTTTAAACATCTGTATATTTTCCCCATAGCTAAAACAGAGGTGATTTCCATTACAGTAATTAACACATATAAATAACATAAAACCAATAAAAACAGAATCCTTAGTGCTTTAGGGTATAATATTTCTGTTTCATGTTTTGCCATTCACAAAGCAAATGTGAATTTAATTGTTAAAAACATTAAATTCACATTTGAAGTTGAAATATTGACTTATATCTCTTTGCACGTGTTCCAATCCCAGTGTAATATCCTATTCCATCAGAAAATTGTATGCTCCTCTCATTGTATCAGTATCAGATCCTCCCTACTTCCTAGCAAAATACAATTTGAAACAGAGAAAGTCTGAGAAAACTATTGAACATTCAGCGCAGATATAAGTAGCCCTGACCAGATAGCTAAAGCCAGCCAGATCTTGTCAGATCATAGAATCATAGAGTTGGAAGGGACCTCATGGTTCATCTAGTCCAACCTCCTGCACTATGCAGGACACTCACAACCCTATCACTCATCCACTGTCACCTGCCACCCCCTTAAGCCTTCACAGAATCAGCCTTTCTGTCAGATGGCTATCCAGCCTCTGTTTAAAAATCTCCAAAGACCTTCCGAGGAAGCCTGTTCCACTGAGAAAACGCTCTGTCAGGAACTTCTTCCTGATGTTTAGACGGAATTTCTTTTGAATTTATTTCATCCCATTGGTTCTGGTCCGTCCTTCCGGGTCAACACACAAATTTCAGATCTCAGAAACTAACCAGAACTTGGGAGCTAACTCCTAGTTAGTATTTGGAAGGCAGACCTTCAGGAAATGCCAGGGTCATGACATGGAAGCAGGTAATGGCTAACCACTTCTGAATGTCTCTTGCCTTGAAAACTCTATGGGGTCACCTCAAGTCGGCTGTGACTTGATGGCTCCTTCCACCACTCCCACCATGTGTCTGTAAACTCATGTAAGAGTTTTTAAAAAGAACAATCTATCTCAATCCCCAAACAATATTTAGAGAGTTCCCTTACCTCCAGTATAGTGAAAAACGGGATATAAAAACCAACTCCTCCACCTCCTCTTCTTCTTCTAAATGGAAGAACAGAACAGCATAGTTTGATTTTGTCCACAATTATTCCTCCCCCATTGAAATGAATTGGGAAAACCAAGGGTGGAGGAACAATGTACCCCGGGATCATGTTGTCTGGAGGTCTCCCAGAATTACAACAGATCTCTGGACACGAGGGAACAATTCCCTTGGAGTAAATAGCTATTTGGAGGATGGAGTCCACAGCATTATACCCTGCTGACATCCCACTCTGGGCTCCACCCCCAAAATCTCCCAAGCCAGAACTGGCAGCCCTAAGATACTTGTACTTATCTGAGTAATTTGCTCCAGTAGAGTACACTTGTTAGTATGTTCAACCAAAAAAGAAACTTATAAATAGGGTTGCCAGCTTTGGGTTGGGAAATACCTGGAGATCTTGGGGCCATTCCGCACAAGTTCAAAGTAGCAGAAGGCTTACAAATGGTAAACGCTACTAATTTGCCGTTCCGCATGACGTCGCACACAATCTGCAACAGTCCTGCAACACTAGCGCTAAAATCGCTTCGTTGTAGCGATTTCTGGTGAATCCATAAAAGTGGATTCACCCTCAGAAAATCGCTACACTCCTGCCAACAACCTACAACACTTGTGGAAAAGACCTGTGTCAATGTAGCGGCTGCAACAAAGTCCCTCCCCCAGGCTCTCTCCTCCGAACTTCTGACGAAGTGATTGCCATTTTTTTTTCCTCAGAGCAAGCGGGGAAAGCAACGAACCAGCGAGGCTTCTCCGGCTACAGTCCATCCACATAAGTGCTTTAAAGCTCCCCTAAGCACAACACAGCCCCCTGTTTGCAAGTTCCCTTTATTTTCGGCCAAAAATCGCACCCGTGCGGGGGGGAGGGGGGATTTTTTTTTCACTCGGGGGAGCGTGGTAACAATGACTCACCAGCTCATATGCCAGCTAGATGGGTCTCTACATTAGGAAGAATCAAGGCATATTCGTTGCAACATGTGTGTGTATGTTTTTTTTAACCTGTTCTTAAAGGGAAAGGGGCTTTTCCGGAGCATGATAACAACCACCCATTGGCTGTTAGTTTGATTGACGGCCATGGGTGGGAACAAGCACAGAAAAAAATGGCTTCCTTTCTAGCGATTTTTGCGAGACCGAAAACCTGTGGGGAACGAATGAAACGCTACTGGATTCCACTACAAATGCAGGTATGCGGAATGCCGAGATTCCACTATTTAAAATAGCAGCCATTTTTTTCCAGGGTGACTGATCTCTTTAGTCTGGAGATGTGCTATAATTCCCCAGTCTACCTGGGGACTGGCATCCCAACTTTTAAGTCTCAGGTGAGGAAACTACAAGAGGAAGCAATTGGGAATTCTTGTCCACCCCCACCCCCCAATCTTCATCTCCAGAATTCTCCAGATCTCTGGGGCTTGAGAAGATTTTTTCTCCCACCCTCCTTTCCTCTTAAACTGACATGCCTCTTTTCTGAGTGTCATGCCTCCACAGGGTTTGTTTGTTTTTTGTAATTTTCATCAGTCTGTTTTTAGGGTTTCCTCCCTTTGATTAATTTACATGTTTTCTGCAGCCAGGTACAGCCTCAAGAAGTCCAGGAATCATAACCGATCTCCCAGCTACAGGTTCCCGCATTAGGGTTGCCAGCTCGAGGTTGGGAAATTCTTGTAGATTTGGGAGTGGTTCCTGGGGAGGGTGAGTTCTGGGAAGGACAATGATCTCAGTAAGTTAGAATGCCATAGAGTCCATCCTCCAAAATAGCCAGTTTCTGTCATTTTGAGAGCAGTTGTAATTCCAGACCCCATCTGGAAGCTGGCAGCCTTAATTCCCATGAAGTAAATAGCTGCTTTGGAGGGTGGAGTTTATAACATTATAACCCTCTGAGATCCCTCTGAGATCCCTCCTCAAATCCCACCGTTCCCAGGCTGTCCCCCCCCCACACAAAACTCTAGGAATTTCCTAATCTGGAGTTGGCAACTCTCTCTCCTTCCCACCTAATAGCCGACCTCTGTTTATCTGCCCTTCTATCTTAAACTCCCCATCCCCTAGCAGCCTGTACCTAGGAAAATAGTTGTATGGTGCTGGCTGCTGGGCCAGACCCCCCTTGCATGGAAGAAGCCATCAGGGAATTGTGGGGTGGCACTTCACTTTCCCCTGTCTCCCCCTCCCCATACTACTTCCTCTTACTTTCCAGTGGGCTCCTCCCATATCCTCTCCCTTTTCCCTTCCTCTGCCTCTCAGCCATTCACCAACCTACCTTTTATCTGCTTCCCATCTTCCACTATATTTATTATTTATTCCCTTCATTTACACCCTATCTTTCTCCAAAGTAGAGATCAAAGCAGCCTACATTATTCTCTTTTCTGTGAGGTAGGCTAGGCTGAAATTCTTTAGCTGGTCCAGAATCACTCAGTCTTCCAAAGCAACATGGAAATTCGAACTTGGACCTCCCAGACCCTACTCTGAAGCTCTAGCTCAGGCTTTCTCAACCAGGGTTTCCTGAAAGAAGACCTGCAGATCTTCCAGAATTACATCTGAACTCTAAACACAAAGATTTGTTTCCCTGGAGAAAAATGACTTTGGAGAACATTACTGCTGAGGCATAATATCCAGCTGAGGGCTCTTCCCTTTCCAAACACTGCCCTGCTCAGATTCCACCACAAAATGTCCAGGAATTTCCCAACCTGGAGCTGACAACCCTAGCCAGACCTGGCCCTGAAAAGTCCTCCCTCAGTGGCTCAAATATGGCTGGAAATGGCCCTGCCCCCATCACCTTCCTTGATTGCTCACAAAAACAGAAGGCTGGAATGCAGTGGTTGCATAGCAACAGCCATGGAGGGAACCTTGTTTTTTAAAAAGCTACAGGTGCTGCTTTTATTATTTTCTGCATGTTTAAAGCCCCCAATGTTGTTATTGTTTTAAGATTTCATATTTTTCTACAAAGGCCAATTTCAGGTGTGTCTGTCTGGCCTGTTCACAGCTCCAGTCACTGTTAGGATACAAAATGGCTGCCACATTAACTGTCATGGGTCATTCTCTCCAGATGAACTGATTCCTATTGCCTTGAGAACACTTCTAATTGTAGGAAATCTCCAATTCAAGCAAAACCTAGGGTTGCCAGCTCTGAGAGACTGGCAACCCTAATCTCCTAAACAGCCATTTTTCTCCAGGGGTCTTCATGGCAGCCTCGAATCTGGAGAAATGGGTTATATTCCCCACTTCTCCACATGCAGCCAGCTGGGTGACTAAGGCAGTCACAGTTCTCTCAGAGCTCTCTCAGCCTCACCCACCTCACAGGTGAGAGGAAGGGGAGGCAATTGTAACCCACTTTGAGACTCCTTTGAAGAGTAAAAAGTAGAATACAAAAAGCAGCTTTTCTTCTTCATCATCTGTCGGGCAATTATAATAGTGGGAATTTGGCAACTCTACTTCCTACTCTCCTGCTGAAGCCCTACCCTTTGATGTATAACATCAAAACAAAATCCACCCCACCCCTACAAAGGTGGGAGTTGTTAGGTTGTTAGGTGCAAAGTTGTGTCCAGCCCATCGCGACCCCATGGACAATGATCCTCCTCCAGGCCCTCCTGTCCTCCACCATTCCCCAGAGTCCATTTAAGTTTGCACCGACTGCTTCAGTGACTCCATCCAGCCACCTCATTCTCTGTCGTCCCCTTCTTCTTTTGCCCTCAATCACTCCCAGCATTAGGCTCTTCTCCAGGGAGTCCTTCCTTCTCTTGAGGTGGCCAAAGTATTTGAGTTTCAACGGTGGGAGCTCCAGAAGGATATAAGAGGGGATAACAGAAAATTACAAAGAGAACTCAAAAGAGAAATTAAATAGAAATTCTTATTGAAAAAGAGAAAGAATAAGACTGGTGAATCAGCATTTACGCACTAGGAACCTCACTGCCGCAGCTCCTGTGCAGGAGCAAAAATCAGGGGTGGATGAGGTGCACCAGGCAAAATGCTTCCCTATGTGAGTGCAGGAAGAGGTGGGACAATCGGCCACGACTAAAACTACAGCCTGTAGCCTGGCATGAAACCTCCAGTGCATAAATGGTCATTGTGAAACGGGCTAACCACATATTGCTTTCTTGGTGTGTAACAATGCAAAGCTCAAGGTAAGGAGATTTAGAGCAGAGAACTGGCACCCGCCAGCTATTTCTTTACTCCTTATTGCCTTTTCCCTCCAATTCTGCCAGCAAGACTCTAAACGAGCAAGGAAAACCAGCTACCTGAGGGATTAATGTTGAAGGAGAGTCATGTGACTCCTCCTTTCTGGGAAATAGAAACTTAGAGTTAAAACGACTTTTGCCCTTACAGAGGCCTGTCCTTTTTAATCTGATCTAGTTCTTTTTAATCAAATAAACATGTGACCTTTTTCCGCTGGCCTGCCCACCGCCCACTCCGCCGAAAAGCCATAGAAATCCCACTATAATAAAGAAAAATATATTATGAAAGCCTATGAAAGATGAGATATTGAAATAGCTGTCACAGAACCTGTTGACTCTACCCATTGGGAAGACTTCTGTTTGTTTTTTTCATTCTTGCTTATAACTGAAAAAGATTCTACCCAAAGGAATTTCATTTCCTTCATTCATGTGTTCCCCAGGCTTGTGGACCTTCCAAGTAAAGAAAGCATTTTTCCATTTCTTTTCTAGATACAACTAACAGAAAACAAGGGTCCATGGCTGAGCTCAGGTCAAAGGGAAAGGAATGGAACAAGAACACATGAGGTCTATAAATGTATCTGTGGGGGGTCAATGTCAGTCTTAATGTGATCTAGATGTCCCAGTCTAGACATATCTGGGCTGCTAAGCAAGGTCAGCCCTGGTTAGCATTTGGAAGCACTACGGAAGTCCTACGGAAGAAAATCACAAGATGTCATAGTCCCATTGTATACGGCACTGGTCAGACCACACCTGGAGTACTGTGTGCAGTTCTGGAGGCCTCACTTCAAGAAGGACGTAGATAAAATTGAAAGGGTACAGAGGAGAGCGACGAAGATGATCTGGGGCCAAGGGACCAAACCCTATGAAGATAGGTTGAGGGACTTGGGAATGTTCAGCCTGGAGAAAGGGAGGTTGAGAGGGGACATGATAGCCCTCTTTAAGTATTTGAAAGGTTGTCACTTGGAGGAGGGCAGGATGCTGTTTCTGTTGGCTGCAGAGGAGTGGACACGCAGTAATGGGTTTAAACTTCAAGTACAACGATATAGGCTAGATATCAGGAAAAAAATGTTCACAGTCAGAATAGTTCAGCAGTGGAATAGGCTGCCTAAGGAGGTGGTGAGCTCCCCCTCACTGGCAGTCTTCAAGCAAAGGTTGGATACACACTTTTCTTGGATGCTTTAGGATGCTTAGGGCTAATCCTGCGTTGAGCAGGGGGTTGGACTAGATGGCCTGTATGGCCCCTTCCAACTCTATGATTCTATGATTCTATGATTCTATGAAAATTATACAGGCTCGCCATGAATCAGTTATGACTTAAATCCGTAATTAAAAATAATGCCCTCTTCTCATAATGACCTGCTCATTTTCATCAATCAACATGAATACTAAAACTGCATTCAGACAATTACACAAAGCTTCAGTTTGCAGCAACGGGCTTTCCCTTGGCCCCATGAAATCCCTCCCCCCCTTTTCTGGCATAGAATCTAAATGGTTTCTAACGTAAAGCAAAGTCCATTTCCCTGTGGTGCATGAATACCACCACTCATGTGAACTGGGGTTTTGTTTATGCCTCAGAGCCCCAGATTCTACACTATGGCTTATTTGTGGTTTTGAATCTTGCTGTGAAAGCTTTAATCAAACTGTTTCACCACAGGGTCTACATGGCAATCTCGTGAGGAACCGGAGTTGTTTCAAACCGGGAATGCTTAGCCATGCTTCACATAAGAAGAGAGTGAGGGGGTTGTGGGTGTGTGAGCACAAGAAACCAAAGACATTTGTGTCTGTCATGTCAAATGGCGGCTTAATGTGATATCTGAACGTAGTCCAAAAGAATGTCGAAATAATTCCAAACGGGGTTTGCCTGCTGCGTATATATGTGGGTATTCAGTTTCTTTTCATTAAACCTGTTTCCAGAGGACGAGAGAAGAAGAAAAAAACTACTAAAAGATTTCTTCCAGTTACTAAATAACTTCTGTTTCCTTTACTTCCTTGACACCCACTGTTGTCAGCAGATAATCTCTAACCTCAAATTACAATTTGGGAGTCTATCTAAATAATGAAGCAGCTTTGTCCAAACAAAGAACAAAAAATTGAGGGGAAATGGCATTTAGACCTTGTTTGGTGGTGGCAAGTGCCATCAAGTCAAAGCTGACTTAGGGTGACCCTGTAGGGCTTTGAAGGCAAGAGATATTTCCAAGCAGTTTGCCATTGCCTGCCTCTGGTTTTCCTTGGAGGTCTCCCATTCAAATATTTAGCTTCCCAGATCCAGCAAGATTCGACTTGCCTAGGCTATCCAGCTTGGTGTAGTGGTTAGGAGTGGTGTAGTGGTTAGGAGTGCGGACTTCTAATCTAGTGAGCTGGGTTTGATTCCTCACTCCCCCACATGCAGCCAGCTGGGTGACCTTGGGCTTGCCACGGCACTGAGAAAGCTGCTCTGACTGAGCAGTAATATCAGGACTTTCTCAGCCTCACCCACCTGCCAGGGTGTCTGTTGTGGGGAGAGGAAGGGAAGGTGATTGTAAGCCGCTTGGAGACTCCTTCAGGTAGAGAAAAGCGGCATATAAGAACTAACTCTTCTTGTTCAGTAATATCACGGCTCTCTCAGCCACACCTATCTCACAGGATGTCTGTTGTGGGGAGATGAAAGGGAAGGCAAACATAAGCTGCTTTGAGACTCCTTCAGGTAGAGAAAGGCGGCATATAAGAACCAACTCTTCTTCTATCCGGATGAGGGCCTATATCTTGCATAAACAGTCTTTGCGATGCTGTTTGCCTCTGTATAAGAAAATGTTCTTGCATAATGTTCTGCAGAGGCCTCCCCCCAAAGGGCATTGATAGCCAGCTTCCTCAGCGGCAAGGATAAGGTAAACCCCATGAAGCCCATGGCCCCGGACCGCAGCTATGAGTCCTCGCCATCTTAATTGTAATGGTAATTTTGGGGTGTATTGTGATTGTTTTATGGGATGTTTAAATTGCTGTATTAGTAGATTTGTACTGTGACTGTTTTACAGGGTGCTTTAAATTGTTATATGATGTGTTATGGTCTATGCCGCGAGCCAGCTTGCTGGGAGCAGTGGTATACAAATCTAACAAATAAACAAACAAACAAACAAACAAAATCTCAGAATTTATCTAGACGTTTTGCACAAATGTGTATGTTTAGGAGAGCCATCTCCAGAGTGGGATATTTCTGGAGATTGGAGGGCGGAGCCTAGGGAGGGCAGATCTTAAGAAGAGAGTGGAGCTTAGCAGGTAAGGGATGCCCCTCTTAGACAGGCTTTCTCAACTTTTTTTACCGTTGAGAAATCCCTGAAACGTTCTGCAGGCTTTGAGAAACCCCAGAAGTGGCAGAATATGGTTGAGAAGCATAACTGTGCACTAGCCCTCTAGGGCCCCATAGATGGTCATATCACCCAATAAATGTTTTTAACAATTAAAAAAAATATTAAACATAAATTAACTCCGACCCATTCAATAAAGCCTTCCATGGCTGTCAAGAAACCCCAGGGTCTCACAAAAGCCTGGGCCCATTCCACACACATAGGATAATGTGCTTTGGCAGCTGGATTTTCCTGTGCAAATCAGGAAAATCTACTTCTAAAGTGCATTGAAAGTGCATTATCTATTGTGTGCAGAATAGGCTCCGGTTAAGAAAGCCTGCTCTATGATCTGGGTTTCTCTAAGACTCTGAAGTTGCCTCATGGACCATTTATGTACTGGGAACTTCACTGCCCCAGCTCTGGTGCAGGAGCACAAATCAGGTGCGGATGAAGTGCACCAGGCCAAATGCTCCCCCATGTGGGTGCAGGAAGAGGTGGGTCAACCTGCCACGACTAAAACTCCAGCTTGCAGCACAGCATGAAACCTCCAGTGCATAAATGGTCATGGTGTCCACCCTGCAGAGCTCCCATTTACTCCAGAGGAATTCATCCGCAGGCTGGAGATCAGCACTTAATTTCAAGAGAACCCCCAGGCCATACCCTTGAGGCCAATACTCCTGTTTGTATTAGAGTACCAGTGAGGGGAACAACCTCAGGAAAAAGCTATTTAGAGCATAGAACTGGAAGGGTGAGGGTTGCTTAATTGCTTTTCCCATGACTGGTCTGTAGACTCACCAATGTGAAAAGTCAAACCTATTTGTGAAAACAAAAGCCCATGTTTCAAGGGCTCACTGTACCTTACAAGCAAATACTTCATGAATCAGGGCTCTGGGGCCAGGGCAGTAACAGCATCTGTTTCAGGCTTTTTCAACCAGGGTTTTGTGAAACTGTGGGATTTCTTGATTGTCCTGGAAGGGTTTCCTGAATGGGTGGGAGTTAATTAATTTTTAAATTTTGTTAAACATTTATCAGACAATAGGACCATATATGGTCATATTGACCCATCTGGCCTTCCCAAAATGGCCAATGATGGACCTGGAGAGAACGGGAAGAGAAGGGGCTCCAGGTGGATGTGTTCACAGCTCTGCTTCCCAGCCATACCATCGTGCCACTTCTGGGGTTTCTCGAAGCCTGAAGAAAGTTTCATGGGTTTCTCAATGGTAAAAAAGTTGAGAAAGGTTGCTCTATTTCCTCTGTCCCTAACTAGCGCCCTGGAATAATATTGGTCTTGTTTCAGGCCAAATGTGATTATTCTTTATAGCCTTATGCCCCTATTGTTGGTGATTAGGCGGAATTAAAGGAAGATAGCAGCCTTAAACAGCTTCAGCCTTCCGAGGCTTTTGACTTCAAAGAACGGGGCTGAACTGCAAAAGGTCTTAAACACACTGAGGTTTTGTGATTTAATATAGAATCTGTCTTAGAGCGGGCTGTGGAACGAATGTTATAATCTCCCCTAATACGCACATACATTGAAATTCCTCGCTCTCGCCCTACTGAAATCTGAAATTGTGCTCCTGGCCATTTTGCTTTATTACTTTTTTATTTATGTTTGATCGAGTATATTTGACTCTAAGGAATAGCTAAAACTCATTCTGTGGAGAAGTCTATGGGCCCCATTTTACAGTAGTTTACAGTATCATGCTCCCTGCAGCTGTTCTGTAGCGGTTTGGACAGTGAAGTCGTTCCCCTCCGCCACCTCACATTACTCAACACGACCGGGATGTTTACCTCTGATCAAGAGGACAAAAACTGGGCTTTATTTAGCAACAAAAGCGTCGCCGTAGTTCATTTGTTCAGTACTGAATAGCCATGTGGGGCAGAGTCCTCTAGAACAATCTGCTCTGTTTTGTTTCAAAGAGGTGGGGAGAAACCAAAATGGATCTACCATTTTGCTCCTTTACAGATTTGGTGCGTTGATGTTGTTGTTGTTGTTAGATTTATTTCCCGCCACTCCCGAAGCAGCTCGTGGCGGGTTACAGTAGTCCTCCATAAAACCCAGTAAAACCCCATTAAATCCAGACATCACGAAATACAATATTATTATTATTTATTATTATTATTATTTATTAGATTTGTATAACCACCGCTCTCGGAGAACTGGCTCATAGCGGTTTAATCAATACATTAGAAACATTAAAATTCCCCATTAAAACCCCCATAAGACAATAAACTCATAACAGTGGCCATACAATACTTAACAACTGTTCCCACACAGGCTCACTGGTCAAAAAAGCAGGCAGATCAATAATTGGGCATAGGGTGGATCGATCTGGGAATGCAAGCCAGTCTAAGACTGGCCTCTATCCCTAGGGTAGAGGGAGCCCGATCTTAACCCTAGGCTATCACCCGGCCTCAGACAAATGCCTGGCAGAAGAGCTCCGTTTTGCAGGTCCTGTGGAGAGCTCCGAGAGGGCCCACAGCTCTTCAGGGAGCTCATTCCACCAGGTTGGCGCCAGGACCGAAAATCAACAGTATGGTGGAAACCCACATTTGTACTCCTCCCCCAACCTAATATATCTAGTAGCTAATAATGGGGGGGGGTATTATTAAAATAATATCAGCATCGCGTGCTTCCAGGACTCTTCATTTCATTCTCCCACATTGCTCTCCCGTATTATAATCCAGGTCCAAATATCATAAGGGAGAATGTTTCAAGGGGGGAGGAGGAGGTTGCTTGAGGTTCCAGCTTCAACTAAATGCCTGGTAGAAGAGCTCTGTTCCAACAGGACCCTTATCGCCTCTGGGAGCTCATTCCACCAGGTAGGGGCCATGACCGAAAAGGCCCTGGCCCTGATCGAAGCCAGGTGAACCTCTCTCGGGCCTGGGATCACCAGCCTGTTGGAACCAGCAGAATGTAACGCTCTTCATGGGATGTATTTGAAGAGGCGGTCCCTTAGTTATGCTGGGCCCAGACTACGAATGGTCTTAAAGGTCAAAACTAACACCTTGAACCTTATCTGGTATTCTACTGGGAATCAATGCAGCTGCCTGAGCACAGGGCATATATGAGCCCCCCCCCCCATGTTCTAGTGAAGACTGCATTTTGGACCAGCTGCAATTTCCAGAGTAGGGACAAGGGAAGTCCTATATAGAGAGGTTTACAGAAGTCTAGTCTGGAGGTGCCTGTCATAATGTTATGGAGTCCAATTCTCTGGAGCAGCCATATATTTCAGGGGAACTGATCTGGAAAGTCTGGGGATCAGTTGTAATTCCAGGAGATGTCCAGGCCTCACTTGATGTTTATAAACCCTATTGCTGGGTACAAACCAGACTCAAAGACTGGCCAAGTAATATCCAGGTAATATCCAAATTGTATGGGGTCATTTGCATTTTAAAAGCATATTTTGATTTCGATAAAGCAGGAAAATGTCAGTAAAGGTAAAGGTATCCCCTGTGCAAGCACCGAGTCATGTCTGACCCTTGGGGTGACGCCCTCTAGCGTTTTCATGGCAGACTCAATACGGGGTGGTTTGCCAGTGCCTTCCCCAGTCATTACCGTTTACCCCCCAGCAAGCTGGGTACTCATTTTACCGACCTCGGAAGGATGGAAGGCTGAGTCAACCTTGAGCCGGCTGCTGGGATTGAACTCCCAGCCTTATGGGCAAAGCTTTCAGACGGCTGCCTTACCACTCTGTGCCACAAGAGGCTCCTGGAAAATGTCAGTAAAGAAATATATATATTTATAAAACTAGAAGCTCTTGAGTCTGCATCCTACAGTTGAGTTCAAATTGTGTTGGACAACTCGAAGAAGAAGAAGAAGAAGAAGAAGAAGAAGAAGAAGAAGAAGAAGAAGAAGAAGAAGAAGAGCTGGTTTCTTATACCCCACTTTTCACCACCCAGAGGAGTCCCAAAGCAGCTTACAAACACCTTTCTCTTCCTCTCACCACAACAGATTCCATGTGTGATTGGTAGAGCTGAGAGAGTTCTAACAGAACTGCTCTGGGAGAACAGCCCTAAGACAACTGTAGCTAGGCCAAAGTCAGCCAGCTGGCTATATATGGAGGAGCGGGGAATCAAACCTGGCTCTCCAGATGAGAGTCTGCCACTCTTAACCTCTACACCACGCTGGCTCTTAACTGGCATCAGAGATGGAAGATGAAGAAATAGTGAAAAGAAAAGATTAGTTTATTATGCTAATTTCAGTAAATTATCAAGACATCCTTAGTCATGATCTCTTATATTGCACAGCTCTGGCATCTCCTCTCAAAAAAAGATACAATGGACCAGAAAGGATACAAGAAGCAGTAGCTTGAGGTCAGACTGAACATGATGGCATCCCCAGGGCTGGCCCATGGCTGCCATTTTGAATTCGAATTAGGTAATTTACAAATGCCACAAGCACGCAATGAAATGATGTTGTTGTGTGTGTGTGTGTATGAGTGTGTGTGTGAGTCACTCACGCCTTTTTAAGTGCTGAAAGAGCCATGGAAGGGTACAGCCATTTCCGCACTTGGAGGGGAAAACACGACCACCTCATCCTGCTGCATGGCAACCCTATGGCATTTCAATTGCTTTATTAGCAGAGTTGCCAGCTCTGTGTTGAGAACAACTTGGAGAATTTGTGGATGGAGCCAGGAGTGAGTGGGATTTGGGGCGGGGAGGGAGTGGGATACAATGCCATTTTCTCTAGGGGGATGGATCTCTGTTACCTGGAGATAAACTTTAATTCCAGGGGAACCCCAGGTCCCACCTGGGAACTGGTACCCAAACTTATTGAGTTTTTAAATGACAGCAGCATCAAAGGATTGGGTACTGTCGTGTTTATGTTAGTCCTCACCATGCAATGGGGGGCAGGGGCAGAAAGGGCTCCATATCCCATTCACACCCCCCCCATCCCCATCCCCTGACAATTGGGAGGAACAGAGAAAAAGCTGACTCAATGCAGTGGCTGCTCACCTGCCCCACTTCCTCTGTTGTGACTGCTGACCCAGACCACACAGGGACTGGGTTTGCTCTTGGGGGCATTTGTACCTGCCAACAAACAAGTGATTCTGCATATAGGTGGCATAAATATTTCTTTTTACCGCTATATGTTCTGTTTGGTTTTTGCACCTCAAACTGCAGCTTGAAATTATGACCGTCCAATTCCTTGTTCAGCAGGTTACAAAATGAAGTGTATCTGGTTTTCTGGTTCATTGAACACACTGGTGTTCAAGCCTGTAGTATAACTCTAAAATAGGGAGGGGGAGGAGCCAGGGAGGCAAAACAGCCTGCAACCAAAACCTCCGAACGCCATGAGTCTGATCAAAACATTCCGTTCCACTAACAGAGGAGCCTTCTTCCAGCGAAGCAACTGGGATTCACTGTGCCTTCTCCAGACGAAAGCTCCACAGAATATGTACTTTAGGGTTCTCAGTACTTTAGGGTTCTCAGCTCCCCCATTCTCAGGACAGAGTCTATGGATTCAACCCCTTGGGTTGCTAAATAGTGGACAGAAACTAATACATATTTTGAGGTATAGTAAGTTCCCAGAATCCGACTGCTGATCTGGTTTGCATGAGCGTCAGGCCTTCCTGGGGCCAAGCTGTGTTGATTCGAGGACGCTCCGCAATTGATTTTTCGGTGGACCGAGTCACTCTGTCAACCTAGCTTCACCATGTTCTTCTTTTGATTTCCGTTATTCATCCCAATTCAGAGGTGCCATCAAATGATGTTCCTAGTGCACCAAACATCCTGTGTGTTTAAAATGTAAGCTCCCCTTCTTTAGGTGGTATGATAATTATTATCCCCCAGTGCTCAAGAGGCTGGCTGAACAAGGCTCCTTCATGATTGCTTTGCACTTCCGTGCCTCCCGCACGCTGCCGCTGGCTGAACCAGCCCGAAGTGGCCTTCTGTGGATATCGCAGAGACGCTCCAGGACTCCAACCTTTGGACCTCATGTAATTTGCTCTGAACTTTCTAAACCGTTTGGCTCAGCTGCTTGCTGGGGAGTATATAAGGACAGGTCCAAGAAGGAGATGCTCAGTTGCTCCGACGCTGGGCTGGGAGGAAGGCGGGCGAGGGCACAGGAGCCGAAGGGTCCTTGCTCAACATGGGCCCCCCACAATTGTGGCTGCTCCTGCTGCTCAGCAGCGGTGCTTTGGCACGTAAGTAGCGTCTTGGCCCGATTGCGGAGGAGGGGAGGGTGCTTAGTGTGCGGTGCTACGCATGAGCAATGACTCCATATAGATGACCTTGAAACTGACATGGGCTGGGTATGACAAGGAGAGCCAGCAGGTCGCAGCGATGTGGGTGTTTCCTTGTGTTATAGCCCCTAGCCGGGAGGGATTGTGACCTTCTTGTTCGAGCTTTTCAGATCTGATATGCACTGCACTGGCATTCACTGCATTGGGCCCATGGCTGATTTATTTCACACCTTATACGGTGTTAGCATGGGGCAGCTTTTGCTTAGGCACTGAGGGTGGCTGCCTCTTCTCCTTCAGAGAGATTGTTGAGATTATAGCCATTTTATTGGTCTGCGTTGTCGTGATAGGATGGCACAGTTTGCAGGATGGTATTTTTGGGCAGGAGTCCATGTCTTCCAAGCGACTTGGCTTGTTAGGTTTTGTTCAGTCCCCAAGGTACTGTTTTGTTTTGAAATTTCTCTATGGATCCCTCCCCCCCCAACCCCCCCCCAACGGTCTCCCTTAATAATAATGGAACAGGGGTATTTCTTTTTAGAGAGTTGGTTTGTATACTCCGCTCTTCACACTCGAAGGAGTCTTAAAGCGGCTTACCATCGCCTTCCCCCCACAACAGACACCCTGTGAGGTAGGTGGGGCTGAGAGAGTGCTGCCAGGGCTGCTCTGTGAGAACAGTACTATCAGGACTGTGACTAGCCCGAGGTCACCCAGCTGGCTACATGCGGAAAAGCTCGCCAGAATCAAACTCTGCTCTTAACCCCCACACCAAGCTGCCTCAAAGCCTTGAAAACAAATATAAAAACTTTGAAATGTAATTTCTAGTCACCACATGCTGATTAGAATATTTGTTGCAATTAGTAGCTACAAGCCAATACCCTTAGGGACATCCTAAAGGGACCGTCCTCTGGATTGGAAAGATGTTTAGGAATAAATGCCAATGAACCCAGAGGCTGCCAATTTTTGAGGAGGATTTGAACACAGAAGAAGTCTTTGAGCAAACATAGCAAAAGGGAGTTTGGACTCTTGAAACCTTGTCAGTCTTTTGTAGGTCAGTGATCTCACCATCTCAATGTTGTAGCGTAATCCTAAAATGCATACGCTTCAATCTTATTTCCAAATGAGCATGCTTAGGATCAGAATGCAAGCACGGGATCTGTGGGGTAGCTTCCTTTTTTTCTTTTTGGCTAGAAGTTTCAACCTATGTTGGACGGTGGGACTCCAGCTTGTAAAGTTGCCCTGAAACTCAGGCCTATCGAAGAGGAAAGGAAGTTTGTCATATGAAGGCTGCCATAAGCAGAACTTGTGGAATTCCCTGGAATAGCAGCAAATATCCATCAGCTCCTGGATTTTTTTTTTTAATGTTTAGATATTATGCTGAATAAACAGGCTCTTTTAAGAATTCAGGCAAAGGCCGCAGTTAATCATATACCACTGCTGTCTGTAGTCAGAATGCCTCTGATGAGCAAGAGTCCTTTTAACAATGCCCTGTCCTTTGAAAGCAAACGTTTTAAGTAGGCTAACGTGCTGAAAGCAGAATGGCAGGCAAACAGGATGGTTTGCAATACATTTATTTTCAATCACACAAACCATTACATCTACTGATACCCTGCGTTTTGACATGTGTTGAATGGCATCCGTCACAGCATTTTTGGGGAATGGAGGGAGTTCTGTATTGTGGGACTTGACTTTTCTGCCTCCCAGTGCATCCTACAGTCCATGAACTAGGGTTGCCAACCTCCAGATGGGGCCTGGAGATCTCCCAGAATTAGAATTCAATTCCATGCGATGGAGATCAGTTCTCTTAGAGGTAATAGCTGCTTTGTAGGATGGACCCTATGGCATTATCCCCTCTCAAGGTTCCGCCTCAACACCCCCCTGGCCAGACCCCCCCCCCAATAATATCCAGGTTATTTTCTAAGCCGGAGATGGCAATGCTAGTTGACCCACCACAGGTAGAAATCCTATTTTTGGAAATATATCCCTGGATCTAAGTTATTACAATTCACTAATATAAAAGACTGGGTCGTCTTTGCTCTTATTATTATTAACCAGAGGTTTATAAAGCGATATTGAGTTGACAGTAAATCTCAAATTTATTTTTACATGTACATTGTCCTTCCCTGGAGGCTCGAGGTGGCTTACAAAGGATTTAAAAATACACTGGAAATTTAAAATTAAAATGCATAGGAATTTTAAATGTTGAATATTCAGTTTGAAGATTTTTTTAAAAATAACAATCAAATATTCAAAACTCAACCGGTTGGTTCCAGCTGCCCTCTTCCTCTATGGAAAAAGAGGGGGAGGGGTAAAATGTTCCCCCAGGTGGACTTCACCTGGGTGGGTTGTAGTCAATATCTTCAGTCAATATCTTGTCTCAATTGGACCCTGCCTTAGGCTTATGAAGTCAAATAAACGGCACGTGGAATGTTTATGGTATCTCCTAGAATCACATGTCATTGGAAAGATAGTTGTCATTAAAAGACTTAATCCTCGGTTGCTCACTAGACCCTACTGAAGTCTGGGGGGGGGGGACCAATTATATCCCCAGGACCAAATTTTCTGTACTCCTCTCTCCCCAGCGTATAGGTATTCACTGGGTCTTTTGTCACTCTGCCTATAAACTGTTGCAAAATCTTCCCAAAGTACAATGTTGCAAAATCCCATGCAATCTTCTCCTTTATGGCTGTGTTGCTTCTATGATAAACCAGTGACAAGAAAAGGGGATCTGCCCCAAGCGCGGACCGAGCAACAAAAGACAAACGGTGCTGTGGGAGAATGAATTTTAATTCACTCTGAGACTCCTACACATTTCCCTTATGCTGCACCAGAGGGGAGTCGAAATGAATGCAAGAATAAATTTTCAAAAGACTTTTGAAAGCATTAATTTCAAAACGTGCTTTTTAAAGACAGAAATTCAAAATCCCGCTGATGAAGCATATGCAAAACACAGAGGGGGTCTTGGGGTGAATGGAAATTAATTCTCCTGCTACGCCAATTGTTTCTTGGGGATGTTTTTTGCATTGTGATAAACCAGACATTTTACATTTGGTTTTGGATACTGGTCGCTTCCGGGCTTGAAAGACAGTGTAAAACTAATTGCAATTTAATTTTCCTTTACAGAACATGACGGGTCAGAAGGTGAAAATCCAACTTGCTCAAGTAAGCTTTTATCCATTCCTTTAGGCCAGACTTGGTTTCATGGTGCCCACCAGCTTCTTCGCCTTGCCTTTCATAGAGCAAATATTCACATGCATAATGGAATAGTTAGCCCACCGTGGTTTCTTTAGACATATTGGCTTGTCTGTCAGAAAATCAGTTCTTTGTGTAGAAGAAGAGCTGTTTTTTCATCCCCCGCTTTTCACTGCCCTAAGGAGTCTCAAAGTGGCTTACAATCACTTTCCCTTCCTCTCCCCACAACAAATACCATGTGAGGTAGGTGGGGCTGAGAGAGCTTGGACAGGACTGTTCAGTTAGAACAGCACTATCAGGGCTGCGATTAGCCCAGAGTCACTCAGCTGGCTGCACTTAGAAGAGCGGGGACTCAAACCTAGCTTGCCTGATTAGAAGCCACTGCTCTTAACCACTACACCAAGCCCTCCGCAGTTAGCACTGATTTGGTGAGACGCTGGTGGCAGACCCCCCTTGGCAAAAAGCAGTTTTTAAACTGGACTCTCCACACACGCTTCATGCAGGCAGGCTGCCATTTTGTTTAAACTGGACTCTTCACGCACGCTTCATGCAGGCAGCCAGCCATTTTGTTTTGAGGCATTGCTTTTACATAGATTCTGTTAGCTGTGCAAGCAGTGGTTTAAAATTAAAGAGGGAAGCGGCTTGTTGATGCTTAGAGGAAAGGGTGAGAGATATCAGTGGATCTACGTCCAGTTCTCTGGCTAATATGTCTGTCAAACCCATTTCAAAGTGGGATGGCAGGGGAAGAGCCAAGGTTAAAAAATCTTGTACACAGGGATGTCAGACCCCAGGTGGGACATGTGGATCCCCCATAATTATAGGTCATCTCCAGGCTAAAGAGATCAGTCCATCTGGAGAAAATGGCTGCTTTGGAGAGTGGAATCCATAGTATTATACAATACTGAGGTCCCACCCCTCCCCAAATTCTACCCACTCCCAGCTTTGCCTCCAAAGACTCCAAGTATTCGCCAACCCAGAGCTGGCAGCTTTACGTGCATGCCTGCATTCTCAAAAAAATATACCACATGCTGTCAAGTCACAACTGTTTTATGGCTACTGCACCAAGGAATTCGGCAGCTTTGGTATAGGAAACACCTGGCGATTTGGTGGTTGAAACCTGAGAAGGGAGGAGTTTAGAGGGGTGTGATGCTATAATGTCCACCTTCCAAAACAGCCATTTTCTCCAGGGAAACTGATCTCTGTCGCCTGACAATCGGTTGCAATTGCAGGAGATATCTAGACTCCGTCAGAAGAAGAAGAGTTGGTTCTTATATGCTGCTTTTCCTTACCCGAAGGAGTCTCAAAGCGGCTTACAATTGCCTTCCCTTTCCTCTCCCCACAACAGACACCCTGAGAGGTGGGTGAGGCTGAAAGAGCCCTGATATTACTGCTTGGTCAGAACAGCTCTATCAGTGCTGTGGCGAGCCTAAGGTCACCCAGGTGGCTGCATGTGGGGGATCAGGGAATCAAATCTGGCTCGCCAGATTAGAAGTCCACACCCCTAACCACTACAACAAGCTGGCTCTCCAGTAGGTAACCCTACTGTCAAGGGTAGTGAAGTGGTGAGATGGTTTGCCATTGCCTTCCTCTTTAGAGTTTTCTTTGGTGGCCTCCCATCCACATACCAACCCTGCTCAGCTCCCAAGATGTGACAAGGTGGGGCTATATCATGCCGCCGCTTCCCCCAAAAGGAAATGCACCCACCAAGCAAGGAAATGGTGGCCGAGCTTCTAGCACTAGCAAACCTCTTGCGCTCAGGAGACGCTTAGTTTCCAAAATATGCTGTGAAAATTAGCAGTTGCAGCGTTAGTCAAAGATCTGTTCTCTTTGGATTGTACAGCTGCTTGTCAGCGCGGTTTTAAAAGTGATTTTGGTTTAAACATAATTAAAGGCATTAATGTCCATTTGATTCAAGGTGCACTCAGTCAAATTCTTTTCTTACTCTCCTGACTAATAAGCGAGCTGCCTATCTCACAGTCTACATTGAGACGCTCCAGTAGACGTCCAAAATATGAGACTAACAATGACATGTGAATTCTAGTAACCCCAGTCAACTTTTTGAAAGTCTGAAAATTTGAGCCTCACTGAACGGTGTTACATGTTATAACTATTAGCATTCACATTTGGATGTCTCGTCTGCGGGCCAATGGAACAAATGAATCCGGAGTTGTTGCCTGATTTGAGACATATTTGCATATAATAAGTGTTTGAAAATAAATGGCTGACAGATTGAAATAGGAGCATGACCGAGGTCAAGAATCGGGAAATGTTGATGAATGACCTCTGTAAAGAAACATGTTTGTTCCTCACTGTTTGGCTTGATACATGGTGTTCATATCGAGGGTCAAAGTATATGATGAGCTGGTGGTTTGCTATCTGTCCCCCTGATAAGCATTGCTTTTCTGAGGATGGTGCTTTAGCACCATCTACAGACCATCATGACTCATTGGTCTTTTTCAACCCCGGCTCGGAAAAATGTTCTGCCAACCAGTTCAAAAAATCGGATCCAAGTCCAATAAATTAATTTCCCATCAACCATTTTGAACAATGCATCTAAGTCTATAAAATGGTCCATTAAATTCTTATCTAGAAAATAAGTATTAAGACAGTAGACGTCATTAGGGAAAAACATCACAGGAAAAAGATTGCGTGGCCCTGTAAGTATGGGAAACAAAGCTATCTTCTCATGGAAGCATGCGTAAGGCAAGCAATGAAGTGTCTTTGTGTCGGCCAATTTGTTCTATAGCAGTGGTTCTCAACCTTCCCAATGCCGCAACCCTTTAATACAGTTCCTCATGTTGTGGTGACCCCCAACCATAAAACTATGCAAGTGTTTTTTCATGGAAATTAAACCGAAACTGACCAACTGGTGTGAAGATCCATTGTTCATGACTGTATATAAATTGGTTATACGTTGTATATAAATTGGCGAGCGCCTTCAGGAGGAGTGGCAACAGTGGTGGCGCCCCCCCCCCTGGCCAAGCTGCTCACTCTGCGGCGACCCCCATGAAAGGGTTGTTCGACCCCGAAAAGGTTGAGAACCCTCAGGTTAAGAACCACTGTGCTATAGGATGCACAGGGCAATACAAAGAGGAGTTGTACCCTTCTAAATCCATTGATTTAAATGGATGTAGAAGTATATCATTCTTTTAAAGATTACACGTGAGGGACGGTGTCACTGTACAGCCCAATCTTGTCAGATTTTGAAAGCAGGGTCAGTTCTTGGATAGGAGACCACCGTGCTCTGTGCAGGCCTTGGGCCGCCACAGGACTCAAACTTCTTTTTGTGTGTCTGTTCATTAACCCTTGTATGAGCCTCTTGTGACGCAGAGTGGTAAGGCAGCCATCTGAAAGCTTTGCCCATGAGGCTGGGAGTTCAATCCCAGCAGCCGGCTCAAGGTCGACTCAGCCTTCCATCCTTCCGAGGTCGGTAAAATGAGTACCCAGCTTGCTGGGGGGTAAATGGTAATGACTGGGGAAGGCACTGGCAAAACACCCCATATTGAGTCTGCCATGAAAACGCTAGAGGGCGTCACCCCAAGGGTCAGACATGACTCGGTGCTTGCACAGGGGATACTTTTACCTTTTACCTCATTAACCCTTGTATTTGCATACCCATTCACAGCCATTTGCAGATCTCGATAACTGCCTTGATACAATCTCAGCTATTGTCACACACTCTCAAATGCAGGTTGACTCTAGCTAGCCCTTCCTGGCAATTAAACCCCCTACTCCCTCTCTACTTGTATATAATGGTTGAGGATATTCCGTTTCACTGTATCTGACAAAGTGTTCACGCATAAGAAAGCTCATACTTTCAATAAAACTTTGTTGGTCTTAAAAGCACCGCTGGACTCAGACTTTGTCCAGCACTTGTTGTGTATGTAAGACTGCACCTTTGACGCATTTAAATGCCCATTTGGCTGCTGCAGGGCACGCATACCGATAAACAGCTTGGTCTGAATCCAAAGGTTGTTTTCTAGTGACATAAGTCTCTCTGCTGCCAGTGGAAGAAGCAGGCAGTTCCTGCCGGTTCTCCTCTAGCTTGAGCTCTCTCTCTTTATATACAAAGTATCTTTTAACCAGCTGCCTATGGATCTTAAAGCCCTTGTTCACATTTCTGTACATAATCTACTGTATGAATCAGGATTCAATATGCAGAACACGTTCTCTCAAGAAAGAGAAATATCTAAACTGTATGCGGCATAAGAGCGCTAAAACCTGGTTTCTATTTTTTCATGTCAGTATTTTGCAGGGTTATAAATCCAAAAAAAAAAGTTTGTGTAAATGGACACATGCATGCTTTCTTGATTATACCTTGCAGAAGACACAACCAGATTTAAGCACTTACGAAACTATGCCTTCAGCTACGAAGCAGAAACAACAAGCGGAGTATCAGGAACAGCAGATTCACGGACTGGCTCCAAAATTAGCTGCAAGGTAACGAATGAGAAGGAGAAAGTCCACGTTGAGTGGAATATTTGATAAAGGCAATAGAATTGCTTTTGTTCCTTTGTGTTCACTCAAAACCATGTCCCAATTAAATTTGATTCCCCAAAGTCTGTTCACTGTATCGTCCCACAAAGCAATTGATAACTTTACACATAACCCGATACCCTGAACTGCAGTTAGGGAGCGGCAATAGTCTGACTATAACCATGGTTTTGATATGAAGTCAAGGACACATGCTGATATTGCAGTGGGGAAGTGAAAATGTATTGATGGAATAGTAAAAAGACCCTATATATTTTACCATATCTTTCCCAGTCTTCAAGCAAAGGTTGGATACACACTTTTCTTGGATGCTTTAGGATGCATTGGGTTGATCATACGTTGAGGAGGGGGTTGGACTAGATGGCCTGTATGGCCCCTTCCAACTCTATGATTCTGTGATTCTGTGAGGGGCTCCATCCATCCATCTATCCTTCTATCCATCCTTCTATCCATCTATTTTTCTATCCATTTATCCACCTTTCCAACTATCTATGTATCCATCCATCCATCTATTCATCCATTGTCTGTCTGGCTATCTATCTATAAAGTTTTAGATCCTCTGGCAAAGGTATGTATAAATACAAACTCATACAAAACAGATATTAAAAACACATTAGATATTAAAAACACATTAGAAGAAACCTGAATAAATGAGCCCAGCTGAGTGTTTTCCTATTACAGACATTTTTCTAATGTGCTTTTAATGACTTTAATGGACTTGGAAGGGTGTAACTCTGTTTAAGATGGCATTAATCATTGTTTAAGATGGCCCGTACCATCCTGCCACGGGGACAAAATGCATGAAAATTAAGAACCCTCGGAATTCCATGAATTAAAAGAACCTGAGATTTTTTATGACTGATCTCTGTCTGTCTGTCTGTCTGTCTGTCTGTCATTTATTATATTTATATGCTGCCCTCCCCGGAGGCTCTGATCTCATCTAGTAGATTCCCCTACATAACACTTAGTTGTGAGGAGTTTGTTTAAAGGGAACATCTTGCATCCATTAACTCCATCATGGATTGGTTCCCTAAATGTCACCATCAGGACTAGCACATAAGCCACTGTTTCAGCATGGGCTTCTTCTGACCTACAGCTTAACTGAGCACCCCTCCAGAAATATTTGAACCATTTCAGCTGTGCAAAAGACTCCAAGGGCGGCCCCTTGGAATCCCATGGCTTCTGAGAGAATTTGCCCATTTCCTTTCCTTTGGAAATTAACTAGGGTGCAAAGTTAATAACTACATCGTCATTAACACTAACCGCGGGTTTATGCCAAATCAGATTTAATAGATTGCAGCACTGATAAGAAATAAGAAATGGTTTGTGAACTTCCTAGAGGAAGTTGGTTGGCCACTGTGTGAACTGAATGCTGGACTCGATGGGTCTTTATGTCTGATCCAGTGTGGTTCTTCTTATGTTCTAAGCTATGACTTGAGTAAACCATAGTTGGCATGCTATTGGTGGAGGGACTGACATTCCACCATGACTAGCTTTGAGAAGAAAGACGTTCAAATTCACATGTAAGAGGAGAAAGGGGGGATGAGCATGTGAACTTTGCATGGTGGTCTCCATCTCCTACATACTACGTTCCCCTCACGGTCTTTGTCCAAGTGCAGCATGAGGCAATGCTGGATTATTTCTAGAACTTGGCAAACCCCCCCCCCCCTTACTGCAGAGCATTCACACTCACACGGTTCAATGCTTTTCCATCCAAAGTATTACAAGGGAGATTTGCTACGATTCCTTTCAAAAATAGATTACGTCCTTGGAAACTAAATGTTCCCGACAGTACCCAACATATTTTACTTGATTACCCTTTGTACGTAGTCCAGTGAAGGCATGCTGTACCCCTTATACCTAAATGGCGAACCCCTCAAAAAGCCCTGATCTGCCAATTTCTACCGAGCCATTGGGATGATAATGCCACGTTCATTATGGCTGATTTCTTGTCTACAGTTTTAAAATCTAAAATGACTGGTCCATTAGGATTATTCTATCTCAGTTTCCCTTGCTCCTAACTCGTTTCATGCCAAAATAAGTATGGTGTCGTGTGTGGTCATGAGACCAAGATATCTGCGCCTGCTGTTATGATTAAGTAGATTTCCACTCATGACACTGAAATGCAGACACTTCATTGCAACCAGTTTTAAAGTAGTGCTGTTAATCTTTCTTGTTCCAGGTCGAACTGGAGGTTCCACAACTGTGCAAATTTGTGTTGCGGACCAGCCAGTGCAGCCTCCGAGAAGTGTCTGGCGTTGACCATGAAGGAAAGGCTTTGTTGAAGAAGTCAAGGCACTCAGACGAGTTTGCCGCTGCTATGTCCCAGTAAGGAGAACTAACAAAATGCTCTTCTGTGAAAACGTTCCTCTTTTGTTGTATAGCCTTATGATTCTGCCGACCTCTGATGAAGATAAAGGGCAGTGGTGTTCACAAAACATGTCTAGGGTTGGAGCCTGCCTAAAATTTCCTCACATGCAAAGAGGGATTTTTGTCCTCACCTCCTTCTATGATACATTTCTGGCATGTACTATGCAATCAATGGACTGGAATGCACCACGGCTGCTCTCCTCAGCCTCCTGAACAAATCTGCTAGTAGGAACGTCATCCATTCGAAACCGATTGTAGCCCAAACCACCATACCCATAACTGTAAAGGCTGTAGCTTCCGTAAAAGGAATTTCCATATGTCCCATAGCCTCGAGAAAAAGAGCTGCTGTAAGCTGGTCTGAAAGTATTCAGGAAATTGTTTCCTGTCTGTTGAGATGGCCTTGGCAAAACAGGAGGGGGCACGCGTGTCAGGGTGGGCTGTCCAGGCCGAGTCAGTTGGCTGGTCATCACATCAGCAGATAGGAGCCTGTTCTCCCAAGGCTTAAGCGGTGGAGGTTGGTTAGCCACCATCATCACGCGACAACGGCTCCACTGAACTTTGCCTCCGCTTCCTCGGACGAGCGTCGACTTCGTTGGCCCTATGCTGCCGTCAGTCCCGGCCCTTCGATCGACTGCCTCTGTCTGCGGCTGATCGAGCCTGCATTTTCGCACGTATTACAGAGCCCTTCTATGATACATTTCTGGCTCCCTCCATGCTATTCCTTGGAGTTCCCTAGGAGCAGCATTTTTAGGTTATTTGGGCATGCAATGGGAGGACATAAGTATGGAAGCTATGCTTCTGTGCTCCAGAATCTTTCTGTCTGCAGAAATTTAGGCCAGATTCAAGCCCTAGAGAATAGACCAGACTTTCTCAACTTTTTTACTGCTGAAAAACCCCTGAAACATTCTTCAGGCTTCAAGAAACACCAGAAGTGGTGCAATCGTGCAGAATATAGTTGGGAAGCATAGCTGTGTACATGCCCACCCAGCGTCCCTCCCCTCCCCACCCCCTCTAGGCCCATCATTGGCTGTTTTGGGAGTGGGGAGGATCATATATGATCATATCACCTGATAAATGTTTAACCCATTTTTAAAATATGTATACAAAAATGAACTCCCACCCATTCAGGAAACCCTTCCAGAACCATCAAGAAATGCCAGGGTTTCACAAAACCCTGACTGAGAAAGCTTGAAATAGATTGTTATTTTTTTTAAAAAAATTCCAGAATAGATCTAAATGCTTATCTTGTTGAGAGGTTTTTGACTCAGCTTTTGGTCACTCAGTGACCTCTCATTGTTTGTTCCGGTTCCCTGTCAGAAATACAGAACAATCTGAGTCTGGTTGAGTAGCCAAATATTCTTGATAATGCAATACTCAGCCCTCTCTCAACAACTTACTTCTCTCTGTGTCTCTGTTCATTGAACATACTAATGTTCTTAGTGGCAGCACTTTTGTGCGAGAGCCAGTGTAGACTAGCGGTTAAGGATAGCGGCCTCTAATCTGGAGAGCCAGGTTTGACTCCCCACTCCTCCACATGAAGCCAACTGGGAAACCTGGGGCTAGTCACAGTTCTTTTACAGTTCTCTCAGTCCCACCTTCCTCACAGGAGGGGATCGCTGTTTTTGTGACGTAATACCTGAAAGTCCCACTGTTTTTTCACAGGTAGAAATGTGACTTTGGTGAAGAACAAAGGAAAACTATCAAAACTTATTTTTGTAAAGCCCAAATAAAACAATATGTTAGTGCTTTGTTAACACTGGCCACATCCACATTTTTTCGGTTGGCAGCATTGTTGGCAGCATTGCCTAGGGGCAGACTCCGGCCTAGTGGAACACTCTTCCAAGAAAGATCAGGCCCTGCGGGACCTAAAACAGTCCTGCAGGGCCTACAAGATGGAGTTGTTCCACCAGGCCTATGGTTGAGACCCAGAGACCAGCAACAACTGGCCTCCCTACCGATATATGCACATATGAATGCATACAAGTGGATATATTTACTAACATCAAGTTACCACAGAAATATTCTCTTTCAGCACTTCCACACACACGCACACCTTGAGGAAGGGTAGGATGCCCCTGTGCTGCTTTTAATTATTTTAAATCATTTCAATTATTTTAAACTTAATGGAACTGAAAGATTATGCTTGAGTCAATGCATTTGTACATGATGTAGACCACCATGAGTCCTTGGGAAGGGCAATATAGAAATTAAATAAAGAACTAAATAAGGAAAATGATAGGCGTCATCATTTCAGGAATTTGGAAAACAGTGTTCACTTACATTGTAGTGCACAGAGTTCCCTATCTCGTTTTTTGTTATATCAAGCAATCATCTTGACTGGTAAAGAAATCATTTTGTTCCCACAAATACCGTATTCATTTGTTTTGGGCAGGTATGAGCTGAAATTCACAGTTCAGGATGGGCAGAAGGTCCAGCTGTATCCTGAGGAAAATGAACCAGTACACATCCTTAACCTCAAGAGAGGCATTATCTCGGCTCTTATAGTGCCAATGGAGACAGAAGACAACGTCCGCACACTCTCTATGGTAAGTTATGTGGTTATCAGTCATCTTATTTATCTTGGAAATTTATTCCACAAAACCCATTTGTGAGGCCAAGATGAAATCCCTTCAGTCAACGAGGGAATCTCCTCAGGGGTCCTCCAGCTTGATTCCAACTGAATTTGAAGATACAAACAATGTTATTGATGTTTCTCTCATTCAAGGATACGATATATGGGCAGTGTGACAGCGACATGGAAGTAGAGGCCAGGAAAGGCAGCACAGCTGCAGAAATTACAATCAGAAGAAATCTGAGGTCCTGTGATAACTTCAACCCCATCAGAAGCTATGTCAGTCCTCTTGCCATCATTTATGGCTTGGTAAGCAGAGCATGGCTGTTTATGAACTTCACTGTATCATATATTACTGGTACCATAGACATTCAGATACCACCACCACAGGTACCCTAAAGCAGGGGTAGTCAACCTGCGGCCCTCCAGATGTTCATGGACTACAATTCCCAAGAGCCCCTGACAGCGTTTGCTGGCAGGGGCTCATGGGAATCGTAGTCCATGAACATCTGGAGAACCACAGGTTGACTACCCCCTAAAGCTAAACTCTGTTTGATACATTTTTACCTCAACCTCCCTTGAAGATGCTCCATGTGGTTTATGTGTTTTTTCCTTCCTGGTTTATCCTGGCAGCCCTGCCAAATAACTGTCCCAAATTCACCATTATGGTATAGTGGTTAGGAGTGCGGTGAGCTGGGTTTGATTCTGGACTCCCCCACATGCAGCCAGCTGGGTGACCTTGGGCTCCCCACAGCACTGATAAAGCTGTTCTGACCGAGCAGTGATATCAGGGCTCTCTCAGCCTCACCCACCTCACAGGGTGTCTGTTGTGGGGAGAGGAAAGAGAAGGCGACTGTAAGCCGCTTTGAGCCTCCTTCGGGTAGAGAAAAGTGGCATATAAAAACCAAATCTTCTTCTTCTTCAGTAATATCAGGGCTCTCTCAGCCTCACCCACCTCACAGGGTGTCTGTTGTGGGGAGAGGAAAGGGAAGGTGATTGTAAGCCTTTCTGAGACTCCTTCGGGTAGAGAAAAGCAGCATATAAGAACCAACTCTTCTTCTTCTTCTTCTACATTTCACACCTGAGTAGGGAACTGGACTTGTTCTACCACCTTGGTTAGAGACCAACACTCTCACCATGACTTCACTCTAGCATTGCTAGTTTGCTAATACTAATGACTCTTTCCGGAAAAAGTCATTAGGGCTGACCGAGATTGACAATGTGTAAAGTGAATTGTTTCATTGTGTGTAACGTTCTTCTACCAGATTAAATAAATACAGCAGGGAGAGAAAAGATGTTTTGGACATAGGCTTTATCTGTACTTCACTTGAGTCTTCAGATGATAATGGAAGAAAGCGGTTTGCTGATTAAATTAAGCCCTGTACAAAAATACCTCAGGTTCTCCTGAGGCATGTTTGTAAAGAGGCCTGCCTTTTGGAAATACAGAAACCAAAAGCGGCCTTACTTTGTCCAGGAATGAGATTCTGGAGATGTTAGTTTGATGACCACAAACCAGGGATCCAGTGTGATGCCATGATTAGACGTAAACACACTGGGCCAGTCAGCCTAATCAGGGTTGTTGTGAGGAGGAAATTGTGTCCCTCATCCATATATGCCATTGTGAGCTCCTTGGACAAAAGGACAGGTATAAGTAATGAATGAAACAATCACATGCCAAACTGGTAAGTTAACTATGGTCTGTATGCCAGTACCAGCTAAATCTATCACTTGTATTATTCTCACAAACAGAGAGTAGAGTTCAATACTTGGCGACCCATCTAGAGCAGGGGTAGTCAACCTGTGGTCCTCCAGATGTCCATGGACTACAATTCCCATGAGCCCCTGCCAGCAAATGCTGGCAGAGGCTCATAGGAATTGCAGTCCATGAACTTCTAGAGGACCACAGGTTGACTACCCCTGATCTAGAGAACCAGGAGAGTGGTAAAGGCCTTATCTGTTACCTGAATTGGGAGTGTCAGGAGACACATGCCAAGTTTAGGGAATGCCTTGCGAGAGGTCAGGCAGCTTTAAAAGATCAAAAAACCTTTGTACACCAGGTAATTGCACCCTAGGAACTCGAGGCAGACAACAGATATCTAAGGATAAAATAAGCCATCTTTATCTAATAGAAAATTGATGTAGATAAACATATAACAAGCACACAGTCTAGCAGATGGGGAAATAAAGGATTGAAAAGGAAAAGAGTCCGGGAAAGAGGGGCAATGGAAGGATAATTACCAGTTCCTGAAGAGACAAAGACATCCCTAGCTGGGATGGAGAGGGTCCCATATCGTCCAAGGACCCTCGGGTTGAGCAGCCGAACAGCTGAGGGGTCAGCCTAATTACTGTGCCAGGCCAACCCTGTGGTAGATGGCATAATAAAAAGACTGTGGCCATATTTACACCAAAAATCGAGTTGCGTCTTCCTTGGCAGAGATGCCACCCTGCTAATCAATGGCTCAGGAGATGGGTGCAGGTGGGGCTTGATGGCTCTGAAGAAAGGAAGCCATTGTAGTACAATGGGAAGTTTCCAGAGGTCTCAAGAGACTAGCTGACTGGGTGGAGGAAAGTTCCCTCTTGGCAGAGTGGCTTAGGTTGAGTCACAGGTGTGAAAAGGTTGGGCAAGAGCCCTCAGGTTCAACAGACTCTGCTGGCCACTGGATTAGCAATACAGTGGAGTGGGGGAGGAATGAACACAGAGCATGAGGGTTGCAGCTGTCAGGTCAGACCAGGGGCTTTGGCCATGTTGAAAATGAAGTCTGGCCAGGCCTGAGTCCTGGCTGACTAGAGAACCTTTGGCATAAGCCTAGACTGGCAGAGGGTGCCGTTAGGGAGTGTGTGCCAGTCCAGTGATGAGGGGTTCCATCATACATTTATTTTTTTTAATTTATGGGATTTATAACACATCCCTGGGGGGTCCAGATGGGCCAACTGGACAAACAGTTTCAGTCTCCTCATGCTAACTCAGCCACCACCTTTCCCCACAGAACGTGCCTCTATCCACTTTGATTAGCAGCAACCAGCACTGTAAGTACAGCATCGACACAAAGAAAAAGCACATCACGGAGGTTGTCTGCAATGAAAAACACCTGTTCCTGCCATCCTCCTACAAGTAGGTTGCCTGGCATTTTCCTCAAACATTTGCTACTAGACACTGCAGCCATGGTTGGAATTTACACCTTATGTCCAGACTAACCCCAAAATTGTATTTCTTTCCTGTTACTAACTAGAAATCAGTATGGCATGATGGCTCACGTTACACAAACTCTGAAACTTGAAGACACCCCCAAAATCAACCACAGAGACATGGATGGTAAGGCTTCGAGTCCATGATGTATATATGTTTATGGGTAATATTCATCTTGCCACAGAGACTATATACATGCCCCCTCCCAAGAACTGCTCATGCCGCTTTAATTGCCATTTCATGCACAGATTAAAAAGCAGTGGGTTTAGACTAACAAAATATGAGAGGTTCCTTACTAGGGAATGCTTGCTAATAGGAAAGCAAGTCAGCAACAGAGCAAGCTAACGAAGGAAGTGTGTTTGTGTGTGTTGTCTTGATTTTATCTAGTTTTATTCAAGGTATGGCTTTTGTGCATATGCACTCTTCACCAGAAAGCTTATACCTTGAATAAAAGTTGTCACTGGACTCAGACTTTGTTCTGCTTCTTCAGACCAACATGGCTACCCACTGGGAAGATAGGAATCATAAAAATTATTATTATTATTATTATTATTATTATTATTATTGTTATTGTTATTATTATTATATTTATTCCCCACCACTCCCTTGTGGCTCGTGGCCACAAGGGAGTGGCAGGGAATAAATCTAATAATAGAGAGAAGAGGTAATATAGAGAAGAGGTAATTTGGTTTGAGAAAAGGTCATTTTTTCGGGTCTTGATCTGGATGGCTCAGCCTAGCTCCATCTCATCAGCTCTTGAAAGCTAAGCAGAGCCAGCCTTGGTTAGGATTTGGATGGGAGTCAGCAATGAAGTCTAGTGTCACTAAGCAATGGTAGGCAATAGCAAGCCACCTCTGTTCGACTCTTGCCTTGAAAGCCCCATGGGGTGGCCATACATTGCCTGTGAGTTTGAAGGCCCTTTCCATCATCAGTCTCAACAGGGAAAGCTTTTTCTAGCTCATCATGATGGATTACAACTTCCCCAGCTATGAAGAAGAAAAAGAAGCAACAGAGTTGGTTTTCATACCCCGCTGTTCACTGCCCAGAGGAATCTCAAAGTGGTTTACGATTGTTTTTCCTTCCTCTCCCCACAACAGACACCCTATGAGGGAGGTGGGGCTGAGAGAGCTTCTGAGAGGGCTGCTTTGTGAAAACAGCAGTATCAGGGTTGTGACTGACCCAAGATCACCCAGCTGGCTGCATGTGGAGGAGCGGGGAATCAAACACGGCTCGCTAGATTAGATGCCACCGCTCTTAACCACTGTAGCCCTTGGGGAGAGACGGGCAATAAGTTTAAATATAAATAAAAATAAATAAAAGCCTAAACCCATTAAGCTTGTGCAAAAGATATCCACCCTGGTAATGTAAACAGTCTCACAAGTAGAAAGACTGCTAAAAGATAGGCTTACAAAACCTTTGTTAAAAAGAGTTTCCACTTCCTGTTCAAAGTTTTAGGCTTGGAATAGTAAATGAAAATGAGTAGAAGAGTGAAATGGTTATTCAAATTAGTACAGATAATAGAATTTGATACCCTCCCAATTGGCACTTAAACTGGGTAATTCTGGTAGAGGACATTCTCCAAAGAGTTGCTACACATTGAATTTCTCGCTTTGCTGGTTCCCAGAATGGAAAACTGAGCCCCTTTAAATTCAGAGCCCATTGAACTTTACTGAAATGGCGATTACATGGCCGAAAGGCTGCTGTGGCCCCGACAGTTGTAAAGGTGGGAGAGAAGGTGGCCAGAAGACAGATTATTTCACCTTTTAAGTATATCATTACCATTGTTACATTTTATCCAGTTATTTTTTGACATCCCAGAAATGTGAGTGTTCAGAGTCTCAGAAATGGTTCCTTCTGTAAAAGATCTGTTTCTTTACAGTTTCCAGCCTGGTAAAGAGAGGGTTATCTTTGGAGGTTACCGAGACCAAATCTCACAGGCATGGGGATGCTGTGTTGAAGGTCCTCCAGGAGCTGCAGAAAATTTCCGTCTTCAAGCAAAACTATAAGAGAGCCAACCTATTCTACAGATTTGTCAGTGGACTGAGGGGCTTGCACAACAGCACGCTGAGTGCTCTGGTGCCAAAGTTGGTGGAAACTTCCAGGTAACTTATCAGTAACGCTGAGTAAATATGGATGAATCTTCCTTGGGAGTAAGAGGATTGGACGTTGGACATTGAGCCATAAACTCTGCTTCACAGCTTTGGTGTTGCAATGGAAAGGTGTGCGTGGACAAAGATGTGCCAGAGTAAATAGATGCAAGCCATCCTGTCATTTGACTCTTTCAAAATGTTTCCCTTCCACCAGGAATGAAACATACACCCACAGCTCACCTCCCCAATGATATTATGCATTTTCCAGTTGCAAATTCAATAAAACCAGAGTGTATACCAGCTTTGAGGCAGATTTTTACAAATCATGCTGTAAACTTCTCAATACTTCTGAACCATTCTGGACCCTACAACTAAATAAGCTTCCGTGGATTCTGATGTCTTTGGGGAAACCCTTGGCTTGGATCCCATTTAGATAGGAAGTCAAACCTTTGAGGGCTTAGAGCAGGGGTAGTCAAACTGCGGCCCTCCAGATGTCCATGGACTACAATTCCCAGGAGCCCCTGCCAGCATTCGCTGTAGTCCATGGACAATCTGGAGGGCCGCAGTTTGACTACCCCTGGCTTAGAGAGTGGTACAGCCCAGTACGTTGGACACGGGCATAGAAGCCACAGATTTAAAGCTCTGTTGAGCCATGAGTATCGCTGAGAGATCTTGGGTTGCTCGACACTCCCCTCAGCCTAGTCCACTGTGCAGCCAGTGTTGTGAGGACAAAATGGGGAAATCCCATGTACATAGTCATGAGTTTTCTGGAGGATGAACAAGCAGCAGTGTCATTTGAACCACTTATTTCCTGTTAAGTCCGTGAAAGTCCATGGGCTTTATAGGGTATATCTCGGGATTAAGGTTATGGCTGGAATGCTGTCACAGAAGCTTTACTGTCTAATGCCCCCCCTTAAAATGAGAATTTTGAATTGTACTTTAGTCTATATATTTTGTTTCCTGCGTACTTATGGGAAGACTACAACATATTCCTTTTTCGGAACAATTCCGCTCTTGTGTTTTGAACATCCACAACACTATCCATCACAGAATTCTTGAGTGTGCTCTCCTTGACGATCTCCATTGTAAATTTCTTCTAGGACTTAAACAGGCCTTCTTCTAGGCCTTACACAGGCCTTACACAGGCCTTCTTCTAGGCCTTACTGAGGGACACTGGTCCTGAAACCACCTTTGTTGTCTCAAAATTCCCTGTAGACATTTGAAGATTAGGTCTAAAGTTACTTTAGCAGTGGAATAGGCTGCCTAAGGAGGTGGTGAGCTCCCCCTCACTGGCAGTCTTCAAACAAGGGTTGGATACACACTTTTCTTGGATGCTTTAGGATGCTTTGGGCTGATCCTGCGTTGAGCAGGGGGTTGGACTAGATGGCCTGTATGGCCCCTTCCAACTCTATGATTCAGTGATTCTAAATTGTAGTGTGTCTCCTCTTCCGTACATATTTGTATACATCTTATCCATTATAATTATTTTACTCCTCATCTTGCTAATTTATACCAAATGTGTGTATTGTATTTATTAATGGCCGCTGGCTGTAACCCTACTCAGTGTACCTTTCAGCTGACATGCCAGTAAAGGTTGGGTGGCTGGAAATAATTTGTTGTATGGTTTGATCTTAATTCGTTCTTAATTTACCAGGTGCATCTATACAGAAATGTGATGGATACATCTACTGGGCGCATCTGCATTTTAGATGGGAATGGAATACCTTCTATTTTAAAGGCTGCCATATAGAGGATGGAGCTCTTGTCCCAGAGGGACGGACCAGAACTAATGGGATGAAATTAATCCAAAGGAAATTCTGTCTAAACATCGGGAAGAAGTTCCTGACAGTTAGAGCGGTTTCTCAGTGGAACATGCCTGCTCGGGAGGTGGTGGGTTCTCCATCTTTGGAAATTTTTAAACAGAGGCTGGATAGCCATCTGATGGAGAGGCTGATTCTGTGAAGGCTCAAGGGGGTGGCAGGTTACAGTGGATGAGCGATAGGGTTGTGAGTGTCCTGCATAGTGCAGGGGGGTGGACTGGATGACTCAGGAGCTCCCTTCCAACTCTGTGATTCTATGAAATACCAACAGTGCCATCAGCACTCCTGCATACTATATAGAAGTATGGCTTTCTTGTGAACTAGAGTTTCATAACATCTTTTTCTTTTCTCTCCCCGTCCCCCTTTTAGTGAAGTCACAATTCAGGCTCTGACTCAGTGTGGTACCCCAGAGTGCTTTGGAGCTCTCCTTCAAATACTGAGAACTGGCGTTGTCGATCCTCTTGTGGCTGATGCTGTCACTTACACCCTGGGGCTGCTGCCTTCTCCGTGCCCTAAAAGGATACGAGAAATCCTCAACATGGCCCAGTATAACCCAAGCCGAGCATCCTTTTATGCCCTGAGCAATGCTGTCAACAGGTAGGCAACTGAGAACAAAACAAGTTTTATTTATTTATTTGTTTGTTTGTTTATTTGTTTGTTTGTTTGTTTATTTATTCTCAAGCTACAGATGCTGCATTTATGCAAATATATTTGGTAATTCAAAACCATAATCCAGATACCCATATATTCCATGGTCAGGGGAGACAAAATGCCCAATAGGTATAGAAAATGCGAGATAGTAGCTTAGATCTCACCTAAAAAATTCCATTGGGGAAGAGGCAAATTTCTTCTAGGCCAGACTGGCCAGGGATTCTGGGTTGTTTTCTTTTGGGTGGGGGAAACATCTAGGCATGGAACAGGGGTCACTGAGGGTGGCCAGGTAATTGTGAATTTTCTGCATTCTGTAAGGAGTTGGACTGAATGAACCTGGAGGTCCCTTCCAGCTCTATGATTCTATGATTTTCACCCATTTCTCCTCCCTCAAGCAGATTTCTAACTACCCCCCCCCCCCTCTCAGGCTGTTCCTGGAGTTCCCTCAAGCAGGGCATTTGCAGTGGGAAAGGAAAACAGGGAAGTCATGCTATGTAGACAGAAACCCTTTGATCAGCAGAAATTTTAGGTGTAGTCCAAGCCACAGGTAGTAGGAAGATGCTATAATTTATTTCTTCTTAGTGAGGATGGAGTCAGTTTTGTTAAGGATCTCAACAAACACTCTGGTTCAGGATTCGCCAACTTTATTCTCTAGCCATACCAATTCTCCCCCAAATTGGTTTGGGAGCCTGAAGTATGTTCCACCTCTCGGTTCAATCGTTTCCTCTACGGCCAGGCTTAACAATACGATCAGAACCAAATAGCTATGAAGGTGTCACAGCTTCTCATACGCTGGAATACAATCACATGTCACAAAACCCAAATGAGAGATATTGAGGTGGGTGTCTTCCACTGGAGTCTCTTGGCCTGTAATCTAGCTGTGCTACTGCTCCCCTCTGAAAGTATTGTTTGATCAAATACGGTTTCTGAAACCAGTTCCCCTAGGAGTGCCTCTCTGAGCAAGAGGTACCAAGAACTTGATGAACTTTTGAGGGGGTTTTCAGGAGCCGAATGAAATGGTTTTGCACCCACAGGATCGCCCTCCTACCTGCCAGTTGCCTCTTCTTTGCTCTGATGATCCGTCCTTTCCTGTCTTCCAGGTTCTACGACAAGAGCAGGGTTGTAACCGAGGAACTAAATGACGTGGCCAATTTCATGACATCGCTGATTGGCGACAAGTGCCACGGGGATGATGAACTCCTCTACCTGACTTTGAGGGTAATTTTTTAAAAATACTGGTATCATAGATTCTTAAAATTACATGACTGGCCCAAAGCAGGTTTTTAACTATCTTTTGTGATTCCCAGGCTATTGGCAACATGGGGCATATCATCAATACTGCCAATCCTGGTGTGAAGCTTTCTCTACGGTCGTGTATGACGAGCAACGATGCATCACCTGCGGTCCAGAAAGCAGCCATCCAGGCCCTGAGGAAAATGGCCCTTACTGATGAGGTAAACTGAATGCTCAGTGCCTTTTAGAGTGCTTTCTCCAGGGCACAGAGTTGTACAATAGTGGAGGGCAGTTTTAGAGAGTCACTGAATATCAATCACCTCTTCAGCCTGCTCCTGAGCCAACTTACTGCATACAAAAGAGGGCTGGCTGAATGGAATAATCCTGAGCCAGCCTGGTGTAGTGGTTAAGAGCCAGGTTTGATTCCCTGCTTCTCTACCTGCAGCCAGCTGGGTGGCCTTGGGTGAGTCACATTTCCTTTCAGAGCTCTCTCAGCCCCACCTACTTCAAAAGGGGCCTGTTGCGGGGAAAGGAAGGGACGGTGATTGTAAGCCACTTTAAGACTCCTTAAAGAAAAGATGGGTATAAAAACTTATCTTTTCCCAGTCTGAGCTGTGTGCCTGAAGCCTGCGGATCTGGGCCCATTCCGCACACATAGGATAATGCACTTTCAATGTGCTTTGGCAGCTGGATTTTCCTGTGCAGAACAGGAAAATCTACTTCTAAAGTGCATTGAAAGTGCATTATCCTATGTGTGTAGAAGAGGCCCTACTTGTCCCACCCATTCTGAAGACTGCTTGAGAGCTGACCGGCTGACAGCCAGTGCTGGGCCCAATTGCCCAAAGTCATCCTTGCTTCTTCCCCTCTCCTCCCCCCTCCCACTAACACACGCACCCAGGCCCCTCCTACCCATGGCCTGGCACCTGTTTTATAAGACGCACTGGATTGTAATCTATTCCACTTTACACTTATTGCATTATTTTCTACTTTTGTAATTTCTTTTTTTGGCATTGATCATGACATATCACAGCTGACACATACTTATACATATGCCTTACAGCAAATCAGACTCTTGGTCCATCAAAGTCAGTATTGTCTACTCCGATGGGTAGTGGCTCTCCAGGGCCGCAGGTAGAAGTCTTTCATATCCCCTATTACCTGGTCTTTTCAAGTGTAGGTGCTGGGGATTGAACCTGGAATCTTCTGCATGCAAAGCAGAAGCCATTCCACTGAACTTTCCCCCTTTCCCCCTGAAATTAGTGTGACAGTCATCTGACACCTACACATGAAACTGCTTTATACTGAATCAGACCCTTGGACAATCTACTCAGATTTCTGTTTATGTGAACGATTTCTAATTTTTGTAATCCTAGTCCTATTGCATTGTTTACTGAAAGTCCCGTGCTACTTGATAGCATTGTTTTGCAGTGCGTGATCCACTCTATGTTTAAATGAGGAAGGCAGGTTATAAATATAATAAATTCAAATAAATAAATAATTTTTCTTCAGTTGTTCTTCAGACTTTCCCCTTTTACCTGTATCAATAATTTTGCATTCCTCATTTAAACTAGCATCAATCGTCTCTAATTTTTACAGAAGTGCTCTTCCGGTATGTTAAAAAGTATAATTTGTTATGAAACTAACCATAAGACTGAAAAGCTGAACTGAAGATGTTCCATAACACAGTTAAGGAAGCTCCTAATATTTCTAATATCACCTAATTTCCCCATCTTCCTGCTATTATAGGATCAAGGGACACTTGTTGGAGTTTTCCAGGATACCTCCAATCCAGACGATAAACGTCTGGTGGCTTATCTCATGCTGATGAGGGACCCGTCCCAGTCGGACATTTCCAAGGTCATCAGAGCTCTCATGAAGGACAAGAGTGAGCAAGTAAAAAGCTTTGTAGCATCACACATCGCTAACATCTTGGATTCTGAGGAGCCTGACACTCAATCGTAAGTGAAAGCTCATTGGAATTTGTGCTGCAGAGACACTATAGTAGCTTCAGTTGAAACCTTGACCATTGAATCATGGACACCTGAACAATTCTTATTACAGCAAGAGTCCATTACATGGATCCATCTTGTCTTAACCAGCGTCTCAGTTTGAGGGCCAGACGATCTTTGATCGAGCTGTATGTGAGCAGGGGGTAATCCCCAACCACCCAAAACACACGCCACTCATGATATCAAGAGGTTAGGGGATGTCCATATTTGGAGTTGGCAGATAACCTTCTTTACACCAAATGCCATAGAGGCAGAGCTACGCAATATCTATGATAGTCAGGGTATCCTTGTATTTCATTCAGGGATACTAACTTAGATACTATGTTAGGGGGGGAAACACCGAATCAGGGTAGACTCTCTGTTCGGTCATTAGCCTAGATTAGGATTCCCCGGAATCTAATTATTGGAAAAGTGCATATGGTTTGAAAAGTGTTTCATAACATCATTATTTGGTGCAGTGTGAACTTAAGTCTCTAGCAGCAGGAACACAAAGGAAATTTTAATACATCTGTGTACTCCCCCAATAGTCACATTGGCTTTCAGCCAGTTATGCTTATGTACACGATGTTAAAGTATACCACAATTGAACTCTATCTAAATAATGCCCATGATTTCTCTTAATAACTGTGACTTATCTCCATTTTTTTCGTCATGAGGCTAAAAGAAAAAGTGCAGCACAGTCTTAAAGGAGCCCAGGTTCCAACAGCCAAGGACTTCCGAAAATTTTCACGAAATTACCGGGTTTCCAAGACACTTTCGATACCAGGGTTAGACGCACTTACAGCAAAAGTGGAAGGAAATCTGCTATTTGATTCAAGTAGCTACGTTCCCAAGGAATCGATGCTAAAAACCACCCTGAAATTGTATGGATTTAGTTCTTTGGATATTTTTGAGGTAACAACTTCCTGATCCTTGTGGTTGGTACTTTTTTTGGGGGGAGGGGGTTGTCTTTACTGCTCATCTTGTGTGCTTCTATTTGTGTTCACAGACATTATTTGGTTGTTTGCTTATTTCATACATGGTCCATTTTTTGTGCAGAGACTCAGGGCAATTAAACACCTATAATGCCTTTATTGGCATGCTAAAAATAAAACTGTATAGTAAATAATAAATACCAGTTATTGCCAAATAACATATATAAACAAGTATACAGAAAAAAGTCTTAAGAAATCCCTCAGAATAGTGATGTAAGTGTGATGGATAATCAACGTATCTGCATCTTTCTCCGATAAACTGCAGCTAAAATCTTTTCAACATGCTCTGCTAATAAATACAATGTCACATCTACAGTTATCCTTTTGAGATATCTGCCTGCCATCGTGGTGAATGAGAAACAATTACACGCAAACTATTAATGTACCCAGTATTCTTCAAACAGCAGGCACACCTATAATACAATACATATGCTAAAATGATATTAAAACTACAGCAATAAGCTACAGCAGTATTTCCTTGATAAAAAGGCCCTCCATAACAATGGTGTCCAGTACTTTCTATAGAGCAGTGTGGGGACCTTCCTGGTTTTATCAAGCAGACCGTTCTGCCAGGCTGGTGGCCAGCAGAAAACGCTCAAGTACAGGCAATTTTGAACTTATGTCAAGGGTATAGAATCATAGAGTTGGAAGGGACCTCCAGGGTCATCTAGTTCAATACCCTGCAGAATGCAGGAGACTTACAACTACCTGCCCACCACAGTGACCCCGATTCCATGCTCAAATGATGCCCCCCACCCCCCAAAAATAGAATCCCCGACCAGTTGGGCCTGGAGGAAATTGGCCCCCCGACCCCAAAGTGGCAATTGGCATTTCCCTGGGCATGCAAAAAAAGGCACAAGAACCCAGCACTGACACAATCCCTTCTGCCCAACCACTTCCATTCTGCCTAAATTCATAGAAAATTCATAGCTTCTGTGTCAAACAGGAAACTTTTTTTGTGAAGTGCATCCTAGAATGTAGGCAGTCATCTGGAGAACATCCTGCAGAAACCTGTCTCTTAGAAGATTCCTCTTTGTGAGAGGAGCTTTCCAGTAGTTCAGATGTCCTGAATTGTTTAAAATCCGTTTGTTTAAAGCAGTTCATAGAGACACTCGCAAACCTGCTATTCTGCCTGACTATGCTCGAACTGAGACCTGTCCCTCCCTCACTTCCTTCACCTTGCTTGGCTTCAGTCTCTGCATTTGGGGCCTGCGTAGATCATTGAACTGGGATTCCTGAGAAAGGTCCTGACTTGTGCATCTGTTTGTTTGTTCCACTCCTCAGATTGGCTTGGAGGGGAAAAGCTTTGAGCCGACGCTAGAAGCCATGTTTGGACCCAAAGGGTTCTTCCCGGATACTGTCAGCAAAGCTTTATACTGGGTCAACGGCAGGGTGCCAGACGGTGTTTCCAAAGCACTCTTTGAGTATTTTGAGTACTCCCAAGATGAAAACCAGGATGAGGTACCCTTTCAGCTTGGTTTCTTATGCGTACTAACACGTGCCCCCCAGGGGTTGATTCTGCCAAAGAGGTGTTGGCATGGAAGGTGTTGGCAGAATAGATCTTTTCCAAAACAGCCTGTTATTTGTCGCAGCATTCTTCTCGGGAGGTTGGGAGACCCTCATGAACAAAATGGATTGGGGGATTGAGAATCAGGTAATGCTTACAGCCATCCTCTGAAGTCCTTGTTCAGATTGCTCCTGCCTTCGAAGTTTAGGTACAAAGCAACCCAAAAAGAGCCTTCTCGGTTGTGGTACCAAATGTAACTCCAGTTATATTCAACCGTTCCTTTTTATCACCATCTTTTTCAATAGTGAGTAAAGATTTTTTTGAGTAAAGAGGAATAAAGATTTTTTTGTTGTTTTGTTTAGTGTTGTCCCAATGATCCATGATTTACTGTGTTTCTCCTTCATTTCTCCCACAACCGCAGAATGTCATGAAATCCATCATGCTGAATTTTGAGAAGCTGATCAAAGATATGTCTGTCAGAGAAGCACCTGAAGCTACTGCCTTCCTCAGAATCCTGAACGAAGAGGTTGGATACCTGAAATTCAGTGATTTTAAACTCTTGGGAAATCTGATCTTGAAAAGCTTTAAAACTTTGCTGAACATCCCAGAAAAGGTATGTGTATGAACCTCTTTTGTGCCATATTCCCCTCCCCCAAATCTTGATTGGATATAAGGATGCCAGGCTCCAAGTGGCATGGGTTGCCAGTTGTGGCCCCGATCAAGTTCAAGGTTTTGGTATTGACCTTTAAGGCCTTACGTGGTCTGGGACCCATGTATCTATGAGACCGCCTGTCGCCCTCTGCTCCATGCAGGGCCTTGTGCTCTGTGGGTTCCAACTTACTGGCCATCCCCGGCCCCAAGGAGGCTCTCCTGCCCTCGACCCGGGCCAGGGCCTTTTCTGTCCTGGCTCCTACCTGGTCGAATGAGCTCCCGGAGGAGCTGCAGGCACTGCGGGAGCTTCTGGCTTTTCATAGGGCCTGCAAAATAGAGCTCTTCCACAAAGTCTATGGTTGAGGCCAGGGCAAAGAGGAGATCTGTGGGCCCCCCCAAAGGAGGATTAAGGATGGGACTTACTCCACCATGTTCCATCTATGGTGGTCAGCGGTTCCCCTGGTCCCAGCAGGGTAGGTGGAGGGTTGGTTGCTGCTGTGCTTTTGGTTTTGGTCAGATTGTATTTTTAACTATTGAGTTTTAGGGGGATTTTTAAATGAGATTCTATTTATTGATTTTATCTTGTAACCCACCGAGAGTGGCAGGCAATACATTCAAATGATAATGATAATGATAATGATAAATAAATTTAAAAATTTGAGAAAGGCTGCCCCTAGTAGGAAAACTGGACTTTATAATTACATGAGAAATCTGAAAGTTTCTCTGATTCATTTCCATTTCTTTTTAATATTTCAGTCACTGCCACACTTGTGCAAATACTGCAGGTCTCAGAGAGGCTAAAAGCGTTGCTCCGAGTTGCTCGGAGATAATGTGGCATTCCAACATAACACCATTGTAATTCCCTATCTCCGTTTGCTCACAGCTTGCCCATGCCATCTCAAAGGGGACTGAGAAAGATTTAGTTGTTCACTACATGTTCATGGACAACGAATTTGAGCTGCCAACGGGCACAGGGTTACAACTGCATGTCGCTTTGTCTGGAGTAGCCACCCCAGGAACTAAAGTCGGAATGAAAATTTCTCAAAAGAATGTAAGTCTGAGCTGCCTTTCCATTGCTGAGTCAGTCCAAGGACGCAAAATGGGACGTTACAGTAGAATTTGCCATGGTGGTCCCAGCAGACACACCAGATTGGATATATGGGGGCTGAGCTGTTCTGCACTGCAGCCTCCAATTCTGGTCTGTATAATCACAGGTCAAACTGCTGCTCTTTTGGAAAATAAGACAAGGCCTTCTTTTTCTCGCATGCATGTACCTGTTGCTATGAGGGGAGGGGGTGTCTGTTGCACACATATTTTGCTCCCTCTAGTGGTGAGTTCAAAATCACATTGGTATATCTCCGACATAAAGACTTGCAGATTAAATCTTATGGTTTTATGCTGGATTTAAAGTGATGTAATATCAAATTGAGAGCCTCTTGTGGCGCAGAGTGGTAAGGCAGCCGTCTGAAAGCTTTGCCCATAAGGCTGGGAGTTCAATCCCAGCAGCCGGCTCAAGGTTGACTCAGCCTTCCATCCTTCCGAGGTCGGTAAAATGAGTACCCAGCTTGCTGGGGGGTAAACGGTCATGACTGGGGAAGGCACTGGCAAACCACCCCGTATTGAGTCTGCCATGAAAACGCTAGAGGGCGTCACCCCAAGGGTCAGACATGACTCGGTGCTTGCACAGGGGATACCTTTACCTTTACCTTTAATATCAAATTGACCACTAGAGGGAAGAAAACACATGTGATGTAGGAGGAGGGGGAAGCTGGATTTGGTACTGCGTGAGACAGGACACTCACTGGTCTGCTCCAGGAGAGCTCTTCTTGCTTTCTTAATTTGGAAAATGAATGGTCTATGTATCTCCAAGGAATGGAAGGGAACTCTTCTATTACTGAGGATAACTAAATGTGAGATTTGTGTCTTATTCTGCAGATGCAAGCAGAAATGTTTGCCCAACCATCGATGGGCATCGAGTTTATAACTCACATAGGCATCAACATGCCTGAGTTTGCCAGAAATGGCGTGCAAATGAACACCAACATATACCACGAGTCTGGCATGGAACTCACAATTTCAGTGAGAGCTGGGCAGCTGAAGCTAAGCATTCCTCCTCTATTGACTCCCTCAAGGCTGTTCAGCATCAGGTAACATTTGGGCATATGTTTGGGCATATGGCTCCTCCTTTTATATTTCTAAATTGTTTGTAAAAGTTGCTTTTCAAAGGTACAGCCCTTCAGTATATAGGCAAGCATGGTACATTGTCATCCATTCAGACGACCCCTGCTTGTATGCAGAAATAGAAATCCCAGGACTGGAGACATCTGGGATCAAATCCCCATTGAACCATGAAGTTCTTTGAGTGTCCTTGGGCTTCTCTCTCTTGGTCTCTCATCTTAACTTCTCTCATGAGGTTTTTATGAATCTAATATGCAAGAGGGGACAACCACATACACCAGTGTTCCTTGGAGGAACAACAACCCAAATCCTTGGAGGTCTCCCACCCAAATAATAGCCAGGGTCGGCCCTGCTTAGCTTCTGAGACCTGACAGGATCAGACTTGCCTGGGTTAGCCAGGTCAGGCCTATCATTGGATGGATCCTTGGCAGCTCTTATGTTCTAAATTCTTTTTAGATCAGATTGTACAAAGAACTGGTAAATCTTGGTACGGGATTTTGGGTGCAACACAGCCTCTTAACCATATCATATTTTCTCCTCTCATCAAGACAAGATCCTTTGCCAAAGAGAAGAAAACTCAGTGCAATTAAGACATCAAGTTGCCTCAAATCCCCGTTAAGCCATGAAGTTCTTTGAGTGTGCTTGGGCTTCTCTCTCTCGATCTTTCATTTTAACCTCCCTCACAAGGTTTTTGTAAATCTAATATGCAAAAGGGAACAACCACATTCACCAGTCTGAGCTCATTGAAAGGAACATGGAATAAAAATATGACCAATAGAATTTTTGTACCCAATAACAATGGAGGAGCAGTGTCTACAAACCACGGTGGCACCAGATTCAGTGGCTCACTGAGGCTGTAATTTGTTGGTCTACACATCTGTTCCTTTCCTTGTCTTGTTGGCCATTGGAATTCCTTGCGAGATACAGCCAAGTGACTAGGACAATTTGGGTAGCAAGATGCCTTTTCTTTCCAGGAATGATCACAACATGGATGCTAATATGGAAGAGGAACATGGTGCGATCCTAGGATGAAAAGTCTGAAACTTTTTCTCGTCTTAAAAGAAAAGAAAATAGAAACCAGTTCTCAGATGCAACTGCTCTTTTGGTCAAGGCTATAATAGGCTTATTTTCACTTCCTGGTGTCAAGCAAGAGAACTAGTGCTTTATCTAATCAGATTAGACATGGAAAAATCCTTTCATTTCTTTTGCAGCAATACCTTGCATCTGGTCACCCCGACCCGAAGTGAAGTGATCCCCCCTTCGATGGAGAACAGAGAGTCCCAGACATCATGCAGGCCATTGTTTATTGGCCTGCAACTGTGCACCAAAATAGAATACACTAACGCCAGAAACTCAGAAGCAGCACCCTACTACCCTCTCACTGGGGACACCAGGTAAGGGAGACCTCAGGCACATACGCTTCCCTGTTTCTTCAAAGTAACCTGAATTATATGACTAGGCAACAACAACAACAAAATAATTCTACAACTGTGTATATCATACCAATTTAAATACACTAAAAGGGTCCCGACCCCCAGGTTGAGAACCACTGTTTTAAGGGGATGAGGGAGGGAGAGATGTGGGCTTTGTTATTTTGTTCTGTTCTGACCGGACATGTTTAACTATTATTGTAAGAATAACAATTGAGAATGATGTATCAAGGAGTACGTCATCGTCTATAAATCATTACCATCACATAACATCAATATACTATAATACGCAGACCACATAAAGTCATATCATGATTACGATTCTTACCATCATTGGCCTACAAACATGTATGAAGCTGGTATGTTTTCAATAAATCTGGGACTAACATCTCCACAACAATAAATCTAAATAGGCTCTTAGCAGCATAAAATAAGGCTGAAGAAGGCTATTTGAAATGGATGCCTGTTGGAGGATTGCATCTAGAACTTAAATATTTTTCATTTGGAGAAAATGATCGTACAGTACTATAAAACAATTTAGCACATTTCAAGGAGTTTCAGATTAATTTTATGCATATTGTGGAATACCTTACACTACATGGTGGAATAATAACATTGTACTATAATCACAGAATCCTAGAGTTAGAAGGGATGATACAGGCCATCTAGTCCAACCCCCTGCTCAATGGAGAATCAGCCTAAAGCAGGGGTGGCTGAACTGTGGCTCTCCGGATGACCATGGACTACAATTCCCATGAACCACATGCTGGCAGGAGTTCATGGGAATTGTAGTCCATGGACATCTGGAGAGCCACAATTAGGCCACCTCTGCCCTGGTGATACATACAATACATTGTTTTCAGTTGTTGTACTTTGTATATTTTGTTTGCCTCACCTACCTTTAACAAAAACTATTACTGTAAACCACTGTGAACCATAAAGAAAGGCAGGGTATAAATGTTTAAATTTTTAAAAATCACCCTTTAAAAAATGCATTTACTAATGAGGGGTCACATGAGGTTCCAGCTCCAAAAAATCAAAGATCGGGTTTCCTGGGAGAGCCAGCTCTCAACATATTGGGATCAGCAGCACCCATCACTTTCTGCCTAAGTCAGGGGTAGTCAAACTGCAGCCCTCCAGATGTCCATGGACTACAATTCTCATGAGCCCCTGCCAGCAAATGCTGACAGGGGCTCATGGGAATTATAGTCCATGGACATCTGGAGGGCCGCAGTTTGACTACCCCTGGGCCAAGTAATGTGCTTTTCACAGCCAGGATTGCATTTCACTATTACTTATGATGACAGATGACCTTTCCATTGGACATCTTTAGGTATGAAATGGAAATACGGCCATTCGGGGAAGTCACAGAATATTCTGCAAGTGCGAATTACGAACTAAAGAAAGAAGGAAAAGATCTGCTTGACACCTTGAAGTTCATTGTTCAAGCAGCAGGTAAGATGCTTTGACCTGATTGTTGCCATTTTTGCAATCTTTGGGGAAAAAGGAAGTCCAAAGTTTTTGTTTGCCAAGATCTTTGTAGAAACCATATCCCTTCAGTAACCCAAATTCAAAAGAAGAAGAGTTGGGTTTTTTAACATCCTGCTTTTCACTACCCGAACGAGCCCCCAAGCGGCTTACAAACACCTTTCCTTCTGTCCCTACATCCTGTGAGGTAGGTGGGGGTGAGAGAGCTCTAAGAGGACTGCTGTGGAAGAACAGCTCTGAGAAAACTGGGACAAGCTCATAGTCACCCAGTTGTGGCTGCATGCGGTTGAGTGGGAAATCAAACCGGCTTCTCTGGATCAGAGTCTGCCACTCTTTAACCCCCACACCATGCTGGCTCTTTTAAGCCCCATACCCCTCTGGATCAGGATGTAAATCACTGGGACATTTAGGGGTTTTGACAAAACAGACACAATGTTTAAAAGGTAGATTGGACTTAGAAGGCTGATCTGAACCAGTGGTATGAATCCAACTCCTCCGAGAAGGTTTCCTCCAACCTAAGGAGCACTTTCTTCCAACTTTTGGCTCTCCTACTGGAATAAAGAGCCACTAAAGTTGCAGAAAGACTCCTTTGTCTGGAAGGAGGCAGACCTTGCTTTGCGAAGTGGTAAGCCAAGAGCCTTTAACTGCTGCTTCCCCCATGTGGTTATTAGCAGGTGTGACTATGTCGCTAGCACAGAACTTCCATCATGCTGTCACTTCAGATTCAAGGCCCATCAGGAGAGTCAGCTCACCTGCAAAGAAACCAAGTGCTGTGTGGGTGAGCTGTACAGACAGCACACTAGTTAAAATTTGGGTTTAGAGACGGGATTCAAAGGATCATGACTTTGCTGTGGATTAAATCCCATGAATCCTTTCAACTAAGCAGAGGCACTTTCCCCAAGCAGATTCAGCCTTCTCCTAACTCAAGATTTTTAGAAGAGCATCTTGCATTAGAGAAAGGCTTCTTCCACTATAGCAGTGGTTCTCAGCCTGGGGATCAGGACACCTTTGGAGGTAGAACGCCCTTTCACAGCGGTCGTGGCAGGGCAAGCAGCTTGGCGGGGGGGGGGGGGCACCATCCATACAACAGCCTTGCATGATAGATCGAGGCAGAGCGGTCATCTGTCTGGAGCAGTGGAAAAGAGTGTGATCGGCATGGTGGGACAAGAGGCAGAACGGAACTGAGAAACCCTAAAAGAAAACCAATTTATATACAATCATGAACTATGGATCTCCACATCATTGTTCAGTTTTGGTTTAATTTCTGTGAACGAACACTTACATAATTTTATGGTTGGGGGTCACCGCAACATGAGGAACTGTATTAAAAGGTCTCGGCATTAGGAAGGTTGAGAACCACTGCACTAGAGGAAAGCACCTCTACCAGTAGAATGGATTCACGGGGTCCAGTCCTGTATTCCCTTTGGAGCAAATGTTTTCAGTTGACTATTGGGCCTTGCCTTACCCAGCAATCTGTTTGTAAACTATCATTTACCATCGACTGTTTTAGGTCTAAAAGATCATGAAGCCACACTGACCTTCCGATACAACCGAGGCAAAAAAATTTTCACCACTGACTTCCAGGTTCCCTATTACAACATTAATTTTGGTACCAGCTTCAGGACCACTGATGAGTCTACTGAGGAAAAGAAAGCACACACATTTATTTTAGACTTCAACAACATGAACATTCCTGAAGTTACCCTTGCAGGACATATCAGGTAATGGTGCCATCTTTTCTAAATTTTACAGCAGTCTTTAAGCTACGCTAATTGAAACTTTGACTGCATGCACTGCCCTTTTAGAATTTTGAAGACCTGATCTCCACCGAAATCGAAGTTACAGGAATACATCTGGTTCTCCAGCAATTGGAGATGTCTCTAGGACTTGGCTGTGGGCTCTTTATAGTGACAAATTACATGTTAGTCCAGTCATTTTCAACCTTTGGACCATGGGGGAGCCTCTGAAATAATTTTTGGGACTTCAAGGAACCCTGGAAGTGATGTCAGCTGGCCACGCCTCCCTGCCACATCCCCAGGAAGTAACTTGTCACTGGACGTGACATCACCACCTGCATTAACAGGCAGGCTCAAGGAGGACTGAGGAGAGAAGAGACAGAAGGGGGTTTAAAGCCAGAGTAGATGTGCAGGCTCCGCTCCATCCCAGGTGCAGAAACCACAAGAGAACTCAGTGGAAGGGCTGGTTCCCTAGCTTGTAGTCAGGTCAATTAAGGCAGGAGGGGAAACCCCACAGATCTCCTTCAGAGCTCTCACAGATCCCATTGAGTCCATGGACCCCTGGTTGGGTATCCCTGTATTAGTCTTCTCAAAGGCTGCCTGCCTTCCCCCTCCCTCCAGAAGCAGGGAAGCAACAGAAGACTGAAGTAGATGATACATGTGAAATTTCAGGGGCTTTAATATTCCCAACCATTACAAGAGCAGATTTAGAGTGTGGAGCTGGGGACGGAGGTGCTTCAGCCTTCCTTCCCATGCTCTTTTCCTGAGATGAAACATCTGCAGGGGGAAGGCCACATGAACCGACTGCACCCCATCCTCCCCATCCCCATGCCATGCTCATGAGCTAAACCCACTGTGTTTGGGAGAGTGAGTTCCCCAATATTACATGTGACATGAATCGAGTTGGAGAATCCCTAACCAAATCTGGGCCACACATACTGTCTAGTTGAGCCCTGAGCCCAAGCCATAGTAGCCAACCTGGATCATGCTGGCTCATGGAAATCATAGTCCATGGACAGCTGGAGAACCACAATTTGGCCTCCCCTGCCATTAATTTGTACTGGAGATCAGGAAAATAAACCTTTTGGTCACCCATTTCCCCGATACCCCCTCCATTTTGAATGCTGAAACTCTATTGTCAACCAACAGAACTATGAACAAGCAGTAATTGTGATTATAACCACCTTTGTTTTCTCAGCTACGCTGATGGAAGAGAATCAATGTTGGGAGCTGTGATCTCTATTCCTCGCCTGCTGACTCAAGCTAGACTAGAAGCATTGCTGCAAAAAGCATCTAATGGGATAACGTTTCAGATCGATTCTTCGGCCAAGACTTATGATTCCTCCATTTCAGAAAGGATTGCCCTTAGATACGGTACGGTCAGTTCTTGTCATAAAGGTCCTCCATCAACAATAAGTGACAGTCCTGTGCAAAGGGCCATCCATCAGGCGAGACCAACAACACAGTTCTGACATGGGTTCCATCCAGGGCCGGTTTCAGGTTTGGAAGGGCCCCAAGCACAGTGCTTAGGGCTCCCCTATGCCTGCTACCAAGCCCACCTTCTTCCCCAGCCAGGAATCAAAGGAAATGTGTTTGTGGGGAGTTGGCAGCAGTGGGCCCCACCATATACCCTGAGCCTGGTTATGCTGATGCTGGCTCTGGTTCTCTCCCATTCTCCCACTTGTGATGTCTTGAAGTCTGCAGAGGTATTATATGCTCTTCAGTGGTTCCACAGAAACTCATAGAATCATAGAGTTGGAAGGGGCCATACAGGCCATCTAGTCCAACCCCCTGCTCTATGCAGGATCAGCCCAAAGCATCCTAAAGCATCCAAGAAAAGTGTGTATCCAACCTTTGCTTGAAGACTGCCAGTGACTCAACGAGCTTGTTTCATTTGTCATGATTCCATAGACGATGAGAAACTTGATATCCAGTGGAATGCAGGCTCCAGTGCTGCCCTGAAGAAAATGCTGCCCAACATCCCTGTGGACTACAGTGACGTTTCAGACTCTTTCAATCAACTCCTGGACCACAAAGTAGCCTATTCAGATATGACGCTCCGACATATTTTTTCAGGTTTAATAGTGGTAAGCAGATACATTGATCATAAACATTCCTTGTATACCTCTCTTGTTTGTGTGATAACATACCTAAACGAAACCTTGGGGAAGTATATCTATTAAGAATTAGCGGGTGGAGTAGCCTAGGCTGACCTTGTCTGAGCTTGGAAGCCAAGCAGGGACACTTGGAGTGACAACCCTTTCCATTGTGGAGGGCCCTCCCTGCCCTCAGTCTGGCTGCTCCCGCCACAATTATACTCTGCTGGACCCCGCAAAACCTTAAATTAGCTCTGGTGCTACGGGCCCTGTGAATCCTTAAACCACTCCTGACTTTAACACATTCTTTAACATTACAGGCGACCAACACTTGGCTGCAACGAGCATCCCGAGATATTCCTTATGCCCAAACTCTACAAGATAAATTAAGTGGACTCAAGAACCTAAATTTTCAGAGTTTGCCCATGATCACCATTCCTGAAGAAATCTTCTTGAACAGGTAACACAAAAACTGGCAAGTTATTTGACTGTGTGTTAGTCATTTGCTGATAGCAGCCTTGTGTGGCCCTGAAACCAAATGGCATTGCAGCTACAAATGACTCAGGACATTGTTCTTAAAATGAACATGCTGGTACACACTGTCATTTAGTGCCAAAGGAAAACAGTCTAAGCCAAACAGAAGTCTGAGCTGTAGCCTGGATCCAAGGCTTCTGCATAGAAGAAATTTCCATTATGTCTCATTCCCCATAGCATCCCCCCAAAAGCCTTTGTCAGACATCAGGCAAAATCTTCAAGAACAAAAGCTTTTAACAGAGTGTATGCTGCAGAAACTTCATTAGGTTCTATTAAGTTAAATTGTAATATTTAGGAAGCTGTCTTGGGCCATGGAGACAGGCAGGCTGGAGCTAATTAATTGATTAGGATCTGCTGTAAGAAAGAGCAATTGCCCAAAGCGACCCTCTGGGGGCAATCTCATGCAACTTTTCACACTGCCCTGACTTGGATAGGTTTGGCTAGCCCAATCTTGTCAAAGCTCAGAAGCTAAGCAGGGTTAAAGGTAAAGGTAAAGGTATCCCCTGTGCAAGCACCAAGTCATGTCTGACCCTTGGGGTGACGCCCTCCAGCGTTTTCACGGCAGATTCAATATGGGGTGGTTTGCCAGTGCCTTCCCCAGTCATTACCGTTTTACCCCCCAGCAAACTGGGTACTCATTTTACCAACCTCGAAAGGATGGAAGGCTGAGTCAACCTTGAGCTGGCTGCTGGGATCAAACTCCCAACCTCATGGACAGACAGCTTCAGACAACATTTCTGCCACTTACCACTCTGCACCACAAGAGGCTCTTTATGGTTAAAAAAGCAGGATTAGCCCTGGTTAATATTTGGAGGGGAGACTGCCAAGGGATATCAGTGTCATGATGCAGAGAAAGGCAAATGGCAATCCCCCTTCGGAATTTCTCTTGCCTTGAAAACCCAGTGGGGTCTCCATAAGTTAACTGCAACTTTGTGGGGTTCAAAAAAAAGATGCTGGGCAAGATAGTCAAAACTGGTTCCACAAACTTTCTCTGGTTGCCAAAAATTTGGATCCATTCCCATGTTTTCTTGACTGCTCAGAATTACCGATTTCGGTGGGACGGCCTTTTTAACGAAAGGTGATGTTGTGTTTTGTGTTGCAGCGATGGCCAGTTCAAGTACGTTTGGAACAAGGAGAGCATTTCCATCACTGTCCCACTGCCGCTTGGTGGCAAGTCATCCAATGACCTGAGGGTGCCTGAGACTGTAAAGACACCACCGTTGGTATTGCAACAACTGGCCATCAATGTGCCATCCCAAGAGTACAGAATCCCACCGTTCACCATCCCCGAAACCTACTCGCTCCAAGTGCCTTTGCTGGGTGCCTTTGAGATCTCTTCTAATGTATACAGTAATTTCTACAACTGGTCAGCCTCTTACTCCTTGGCCAATAAGACAAAGGATACCTCTGGGCTAACAACAAGCTACCACATAAGAGCAGACTCTGCTCTGGAACTACTTTCATACAACATACAAGGTGAGAATAGACCAAAGTGCTCAAGAAATTAATGATGTATCGAACGGAAGAGCAAATTCAAAGCATATTGGTTTACTGTGTGTGTGCACAGCAGCAAACTTTTTGCCGTCAAATTAGTATCATCCTTTAGAAGCATGGCACAGACACTTTCCCTTGTTAGTTTTAAAGAAAGTATGGCTTGTCCTTGACACAAACAAGCTGGAGATTATGACATCTGAAGGCACCCTTTGTGGTAAAGGCACAGGTGTATTTATTTCCTCCACATTCATCACTGAAAATCTATACAATTTAGAAAAAAACTGATCTTGTGAACAAGCAAGGTTTGCAGATTTTTGATGACATTACTGCAGATTAGCAACTTCCTCCACAGCGTCTTTAAACCAAAGTGGTTCTGTGTAAATTGAATTACAGTCTGGTTCAAAAAGCGATTGCAATTAAACACTAATTTAAAAAACAGCGAACTCCTAGGCAGATGGACACACAATGATCTCTGAAGTCTATTCAATTAACTTCCTGGAAAGTGTCCTTAGGAGGGTACTGCCTGTCCTAGCATTGTCAGCCTATTTTAAGACTTGTTCAAGTCCATCCGATGTGCAGATTCAAGGAGAGTAAGTCCATTGAAAAACATAAGACTTACTTCCAGGTAAAAAATGCACAAAAACCAGATCGTGCTTCATGTTGCCTGCAGTAGTGGTCCCCAACCACCAGGCCGTGGCACCAGCCGCGGCTCCCTCTCCCCGCCCCCCCTCGCAGTAAAAAACGTCCCAGGCCGCAAGCTTGCTGCCCGGGAAGCTTCTTACTGCGGGAGGGGGGGAGAGGGAAGCTGGGCCGCGCGTGCATGGCATGCGTGGACGCACACTTGCCCTCCCTGCTGCTGCCGGTCCCCAGCCTCATAAAGGTTGGGGACCACTGGTCTGCAGTACAATCCCTTTGGCTCTGTGGGTTGATGCATGAAGGGGTAGCGGGGGCAAAAGCTGCTCAACCTTTTCACAACACTAAGTTTGTTTTCTTTTCTTATTTCAGGTCAGGGAGAAGCAAGCTATGACCAAAACAGGTTCACCTGCGCTTATCTCAGCTCCATGCAACACAAACTCCTCAATTCCAGTTTCAAATTCAACAGGGCAGACATGTATGGACTGACTCCCAGTACCAGAAGTACCATTTTGCTCGAGACGTCCAGTCCACTGGGTGTCCAGTTTTCCCTGTCTGCTGACCATGACTTCAAGTTCAGCAACAGCTTGTTCACTGAAAACGTAAAAGTGGAAGGGCAACTGAAAGTCGCTTCAGCTACTGCTACAACCACATACGCCCTGTCAAGCAACTTGGATCCAAACAACCGAGTGTTGGCAGGGCAATCGGATTTGAAATTTGACCTTCAGCCTACCAACAAGGATTCAAATTTTGGCCTTCTGGCTACCAACAAGATGACTGCCAGGCTAACTGGTGACACATGGACAATCACATCCATCTCGGATTTGCAGGAGGGATTCCTGACAAACACGGCTTCCTTGAAGTATGAAAACAGCCAGCTGGAGTTGACATCGGAGACAAGGGGCAGCGAAAGAATCTTTGCCCCTCTTAACAAGTTTGACTTAGCCATTTCCAAGCAAGGGGCTTCATTTCGCTCCGAGTACCAGGCTGTTTACCTACGGAACCGATACTATACCTTGTTGTTGGGCTCCATTAATAGCCAAGGCCTTGAGCTGAACGCTGACGTTTCTGCAAGCGGTGAACGAAACAAAGCCGCTCATAAATGCTCGCTAACTGTGAACAGGAATGGCTTGGCTAGCAGCGCCACCACAAACGTGCTGTTCAGTCCACTAACGTTGGAGAATAAAATGAGTGCCCAGGTCGGCACTGAGGGAACCTCCCTGGCAATGAATGCCCTTGGACGCTTTGGGAAACACAACGTAAAATTTGACCTGGACGGAAGAGCGGCTCTCACAGAAATAACGCTCGGAAGTGTCTATCAAAGCAGCCTTTGGGATGCAGATGGCAAGGACGTCTTCAACTTCAGGGTGAATAAAGAAGGGCTCAAGTTTTCAAATAGCTTGATGGGCTCCTACCGAGAAATGAAGCTTGAACACACTCACAGCCTGAACATTGCAGGCCTGTCGCTGACCTACTCGTCAAACTTAGACAACGCCATCAGCCCAGACAAATTCCATAAGCATCATTTTGACTTCCAGCTGCAACCCTACACTCTCATGGCCAGCATGAGCAACAACGTCAAGTACGGCAACGCCGACTTAGCCAACGTCGCTCAGTTGCAGCTCAAACCGCTGAAGATAAACTTCGACGGCAATGTAAAAGGTGCTTATGGAGCCGATGAAGTGAAGCACACCTATGCCTTCACATATGCTGACCTCGCAGCAAACCTGAAGACGGACACAGTCGGGAGCATTCAAGGTGCAGCTCTTACCCACCGGGTTAATCTGGATGTCGCAGGACTCTCCTCTTCCGTCAGTGTCAACACCAACTGCGACTCCAAATCCTTGAGATTTTCCAACGTCATACGATCTCTTGTGGCCCCATTTACAGTCACTATCGACATGCATACTAATGGGGATGGAAGTCTTTTGGTCATGGGAGATCATACAGGACAGCTGTACAACAAATTCCTGTTCAAAGCAGAACCTCTTGCTTTTGCCATTTCTCATGATTACAGGGGATCCACCACGCACAGCTTGAATTCAGGGAAGATATACCGTACGCTGCTTGACAACAAAGCCAATATCCTTTTTACTCCATCTGAACAAAGAAGTAACTGGAAATTGAAGACTGAGCTGAATGATAAGGTATACACACATGAACTTAGCGCTGTCAATGACGCTGAACAGATAGGTGTAGAAATGAGTGGACAAACTTTAGTAGACCTTTCTGTGCTGGACTTCCCTATTAGGATGCCGTTTGGGCCTTCTCAGAGAATCAGTCTCATTGATAAGTTGGATCTAAGAGAATTTGCAGCTAGCCCTCAAGAATTCAGTCTCGCTCTTTCTGTGAAGTATGATAAGAACACAGATGTACATGTCATCAATCTGCCATTCTTGGAAAATCTACCGGCTTATTTTGAGAAAATCAGACATTCCATTTTATCTGCACTAAAGTCTATCCAGAAGACCCTGAAGAGCATAAATATTGATCAGCAAGTAAGAAAATACAGGGCAGCATTAGATAAGTTCCCCCAGAAAGTTAATGACTATGTGACTGCTTTTAATTTAGAAAGCAAAGTGAATAACCTAAAAGAGAAACTGGATGCTTTTATAAGGGATTATAACATAGGAGTGGATGACCTTCATCTTGCTTTGGAAAATGCCAAGAATAATTTTCAGAAAGTATTGGCCCAGCTGCAAACTCTCCTGATAGAAGCTGAAAAGTATATGAAAGAAAACTCTGATCTGTATAACCTGAGAGCAGCTGTTGCACAACTTATAGAAAGAATTGTTGAAAAAATGAAAGTTATCGATAGACGATACCAAATCAGTGCCAAAACAATTGACACGATTCAGCAGCTACAAACAGCCATCTCTCAGTTTGATGCCAGAAACATTGGAAGCAGCGCTGAAGCTTGGGTGCAGAATATGGATGCTAAGTATAAAATCAGAGCTCAGGTGCAAGATAAACTGGATGAACTCAAGAGCCAGATTGAAAGCATCGATGTCACTCGTATTGCGGATCATTTGAAACATCAGATTGAGACATTTGACCTCAGACTTGTTATTGAAAGACTACAGGTGTCCTACCCAGTTCAAAAACTAAACCAAATTCTTGAACAAATCAAAGATATTCTTATCAATTTTATAGAGGATTATGAGATACCTGAGAAGATCAATGTACTCCGAGGTAAAATCCATGAGCTGATCGTAAACTATAAAGTGGATCAACAGGCCAGAGTTCTAATGGACAAACTTGTAGAGCTTTCTAACCAACATAAAGTAAGAGAAACAGTTCAAAAATTAACCCTCTCGTTGAAGAAGCTTGACATAAAGATATTCTTCAATCAAATAATGAGATCAATTGATGATGCTGTGAACTGGCTCCAAACATTTGATTACCAAAGTTTGGTGGGTGAAGTCAACGCATTTCTCGATGCTATTATCAAGAAACTAAAGCATTTTGATTACAACAAGTTTGTAGATGAAACCAACCACAAAATCCAGGAAATAACACAGAAGATCAATGAGGAAATCAGAGCTTTAGAACTGCCACAGAAAGTAGAAGCTGCAAAACAATATATCAGAGAGGTCGCTGTTGCGGTTTCCCAGTATGCAGAGAAATTGAAAAACACTAGACTTGCAATAATATTTAACTGGTTCAATGATCTTCTAAGCTCTACAGCATTAAGTGAGCTTAAAACAAAAATTCGTGATTATCTGACAGATGTCCGGACTAGAATTTATCAGATGGATATCCCAAAGGAATGCCAGAGGTATCTTGAGAAGACAAGCCAGTTGTACAACACAATAGTCAATTACATCGTCCATCAATGGCATGCTGTCTCAAAGAAGATTACTCACTTTGCTGAACGATATGAGATTAAAAACATCGCTGATAATTTGAATCAGTTTGTTGAATCTGGTTTTATAGTCCCTGAAATCAGAATAGGTATCATCAACATACCTGCCTTTGAAGTCAGCCTCCGGGCCCTACGGGAAGCAACCTTCCAAACACCAGATTTTATTATTCCTCTAACAAACTTGCGTGTCCCCTCATATCAGATAAACTTCAAGAACTTAAAAGAAATCAGAATCCCAGTCCGATTTACTACACCTGAATTTACAATATTAAATACCTTGAAGATTCCTTCTTATACAATTGATTTGAATGAAATCAAAGTGAAGATTGTGAAGACCATTGATCAAATCATTTCAAGTGACTTTCAGTTGCCAGCAGCTGATGCGTATTTCAAAGACCTAAGGATGAATGACATGCCATTTTCTGACTTTTCTTTCCCAGAAATGAATTTGCCTGAGTTCCAAGTACCTGAATTCATGATCCCAAAGCTTAATCTCAATGAATTCCAGTTCCCAGATATACAGATACCAGAATTCCAGCTGCCACATATTCCACACACTGTGATTGTCCCGGCATTTGGCCAACTGTCTGGGACTTTCCGAGCAGCCTCTCCCTTCTTTACACTGACCACTAACGTTGGCTTTCAAAATACCACAACCTTTGACCACAGTCCAGAATTTGTGGCCTCCGCTTCCGCTCTTGCAACATCCAAATTCGATTATCTGTCTTTTACCATAGTGGCAGATGCTCGTCTCTCAGCGCCCGAGATGAAACAGCTCATCTTCAAAGAGACCCTGAAGCTCTCCCACTTGTATCTGAAAGCTGATCACAATAGTGAAATCGCATTTCTGAGGACTTCTGCTCAAGGTAATGCTGAGACGACGGTGAGCCTACGCACCACCATAAACGCTGTAGAACTGCACAACAAATTAACAGTCGCCCTGCAAAGGAAGGTTTCCATGGAGAGCAAATCAATATATACACACAGGTTAAATATCCCCAATGCCTATTTCACTAGCCAAGCTGAACTAAGCAATGAAATGAAAACAGAGTTGGAAGCAGGGCGTGTAATAGTTACCTCCATTGGTAAAGGGAACTGGAAATGGAATGCTCTTGATTACTCGGATGAAGGAACCCATGACTCAAGTGTCAGTTTCACCATAGGGGGACCTGTAGCTGCACTCGTGGCTGAAAACAGGGTGAATGATAAGTACTTGAAAGTCAACCAGAGATTGCAGTATGAATATCACTTACCAAGCGTTGCAAGCCTTCAGGTTGCATCTACGGTAGAATCTCCACAACTGGGGCACAGTGTCTTAAATATATATGGCTCGGGAGACCTGACAAAGATGAAAACTGAACTAACGGCCTCACACAATTTGAAACTAAATGGACGTATCTCTGGAACAATAAGAAACAACATGGACTTCTTGTTGCAGCCCTTTGAAATCCGAGCATCAACAGAAAATGAAGGGAATGTAAAAGTTAGCTTCCCACTGACACTGATTGGCAAAATTGACTTCCGGAACAACTATGGCTTGACATTGAGTCCTTCAAGTCAACATGTCAGCTGGGCGGCTGATAGCAGATTTAACCAGTACAGATATGCCCATAACATCTCTGCTGCTAATGATGCCGATAGCATAGAAGCTTCGGTGTCAATGAGCGGTGATGCTAACCTGGACTTCCTGACTATCGCAGTCTCCATTCCAGAAGTCTCTGTCCCATACACGGAGGTCAGAACACCACGGGTAGTACGCTATTCACTCTGGGAGCAAACAGGCCTGAAGAATTTCCTGAAGACTACGAAGCAATCATTTGATTTAAACGTGAAAGCTCAGTACAGAAAGAACAAGGCCATGCACTCGTTTGTAATTCCTTTAGATGGCATGCAGAGAGCACTCCAGGAATACATTGTGACGTTCAACAAACATTTTGAAAAAGGCAGGGATGATGCTTTAGTTTTCCTTACGGACTCCTATAACCGAGCCAAGACAAAGTTTGACCAGTACAAAGTGGATACTTCCCTTGACAATCTTCCACGAACCTTCAGGATTCCAGGCTACACCATCCCAGTGGTCAACATTGAGGTCTCTCCTTTCACAGCTGAACTCCCAACTTTTGGCTATGTGATCCCCAAAGAAATGAGTACTCCAAGTTTCACTATGCCACTTGTTGGGTTTTCAGTGCCATCGTATACGTTAGTGCTCCCATCGCTAGAACTACCTGTCCTGCATATCCCCCAAGGCCTGCGGACACTTAAGCTTCCCACCTATCGAGCACACAGACCACTGAACAGAATTTACATTCCAGCCTTGGGAAATATAACTTATGATTTTTCATTTAAATCCAGTGTGATTACTCTGAATACAAACGCCGGGCTTTTCAACCAATCCGATCTCGTTGGTCGCTTAAGTTCATCATCCACTTCTGTGATCAGCGCACTACAGTATAAACTGGATGGAACAACTAGTCTCACAAGACAAAGGGGGCTCAAGCTTGCAACAGCATTATCAGTCAACAATAAATTTATACAGGGAAACCATGACAGCACTATCAGTCTCACGAGGAGAAACATAGAAGCATCAGTGACAACAGCATCAAAAATTAACACGCCAAATTTCAAACTAAATTTTGGACAAGAGCTTAGGGGAAACACAAAGTCTAAGCCTATCATCTCTTCAACTATAAATGTAAATTACATTTTGGACTTACCCGCCTTTGGCACTACTGCTAAAGGAGCAATTAACAACAAGTACACCCTAGAAAGCATAATATCTGACATTGCTGTAGAAACTTCAACCAACGGTTTCATAGATGGAGTATTTGACAAGGTAAACCCATTTTCTGGAAAGCTGCTTTTGGAAGGAAATGCTTTCTTAAATGCTAAAGGAGTTCGTTCTGGTGTCAACTTTGAGTCTAGCTCCAGAGTTGCTGAAAGCATTCTTAACATCAATGATAATATTGCTGTGGAAGCATCGGGCCATCGTATTTATGTGGTACTGGAAGACAACAAAGAATACACTCTTATGTTTAATCCATTTATCAGAACTACAGGAAAGTATATCTGCAAATTAACTTCAGAAGCAACTCCTGGGAGTGTGACAACAGCCCTTCAGATTGATAATAATATTCTGCCTCTGACTTCATTTAATCAAGTTCTTTCAATGTCTGTCAATACTGAACATGAGAAAATTGTTTGGAAGGGTGAAAAACAGATTTACGATCTGATACTTGGTCACAACTTGCAGTTAGCAAATACCAGAACAGAAGCTCAGTTTGATCTATCTGGATCTTTAGGCGGAAATTTGGAATTCCTGAAATATAGAGTCCTCCCAGTTTATGACAGGAGCTTATGGGATATCCTGGAATTAGATCTCACCACTAGGCCTGAGGAGAGGCAATATCTAAATATGTCAACTAACGTACTATACACGAAAAATGAAGATTGGTATTTGTTCCCTCTAAATGTGAACCGATTGGCTGATGGAGTTACATTTACAATTCCAGAAATAGAACTGAAAGTTCAAAATCCTGTAATCACCATTCCAGAATTTTATGTTCCTTTTACTACTCTGCATGTTCCCTCTTATACCATTGACCTGCGTGAAATAAAGGTTCCTGAAAAGCTGAGCACCATGCCCTTTGACATTGGATTCCCTTCACTGCCAAAGATACGGTTTCCACAGTTGGATATACTAACCAGCTACATTGATGCAGAAGGAAATAGACATCCCTACCTTGAACTGACTGTACCTGAGTATCTTTTGACTATGACCCAATTTACTCTTCCAACCACCATTTCTATTGGGGATAAAATTGTGGATTTGAATGCTATTGCCAACAAAATAGCTGACTTTGATCTGCCGACAATAACCATTCCTGAGCAGCAGATTGAAATTCCACCTTTCAAACTTGCTTTGCCTGCGGGGATTTATCTCCCAAAATTTGGAACTTTGAGTAGTTCTTTCAGAGTTGCTTCCCCAGTGTACAGCTTCACCGGGAATGTGGGCTTAAAAAACAATGAAGATTCTTTTGAACGTTCCATTGATTTCACTGCCAATTCACCTCTGCAGTTTCTGGAGTATGACCTAGATGGTAAGATCATGTTTTTCCCAAGTTACAATTTCAGTCTTGGGGTGGGCGTACTTCAGATGAAACATGTTATGCCAAATGGTTAATTTAAATCTGACTATTGCAGAAGGAAATTTTTGAATGGGAAATCTGAAGTATGGGCGGATTCTCGTTGAATGGAGATTTTTTTAGAAGTCGTTTCTATCTCGATGATAATCCGTCTTGTTAGCTAGATGGTAATAATACAGTAAATACTATAGTACTCTAGAATCAGAGTCTAGTAGCACCTTTAAGACCAACAAAGATTTATTCAAGGCGTGAGCTTTGCTGTAGGATCCGGGGTTGTGGGCTCCCTGTCCCCCAGGAATTGTCCAGGCTATTTCAAATCATTAATGGATCTTTTTATTTCTTCATTTTATAATAATTCAAAACTTTGTGAATAATCAAAAATCATAAATCACAACCATGATTTATGATTTTGGATGATTTACAAAGTTTTGAATTATTATAAAATGAAGAAATAAAAAGATCCATTACTGACTTGAAATAGCCTGGACAATTCCTATACATTTTGTTTGGACTGGAGTTACCAAAAGGAATTGACGGTTCATTTGTAGTCCCTGTCCCCCAGACATCCTTCCAGAACAGAGTCTGGGGGGCAGGGAGCCAATAACCCCTGATCCTACAGCAAAGCTTATGCCTTGAATAAATCTTTGTTGGTCTTAAATGCCTCCTGCATTGTTACGTGGTAATGCATCAATGTTACAGCATTTTTAAATTTAAAAATTAACACATTCACATTGCTATGGAGAAATACCACAATGCTAAAGCATTCCTGCCCCCCTTTGGGATTGGTGTTGTTTTGGTCTCTATTTATGTTCTGGTAGATTTGTGAGAGGCTGGACATGATGACTGGACCCCAAAGAGTGATTGTGTGTAAACAGTAAGGCATAAAAACAAAGAGCACAGATGCCAAGCTGATTGGGAAACAGCTGCTTAATTACACACACACCCTCTTTCCCTGTTCATTCCCCACAACCAGAAAACACAAACAGGACACTTTGGGGGACATTATATTTTAACTTAGGCACCTTTGCAGTCTCGTAGAAATGTGGATCATGCCATCTTTAAAAAAAATTATTGAGCAGGAAATGGAGAGGGGAGGGCGGGTGCAAGGGTGGGCAAAATGCTACAGGGACTGTGCATTTCTCACTCCACACAGGCTTGCCCCTGGTTGCTCCCTGATATGAAACGCAACACTAGGTGGCAAATCCAGGTTTGGTGATTTCTCTCATCTGGGCAAATCTGGCCAAAACTCGAGCCTGCCCCCACACAGCCTCGGGTTGCTGGCAACGTCATGTGGTAGCAGCACTAAAACCTGCCAGCACCCAGAGGCTGTCCAGAGGCACATTCCTCGTGCGGAATTGGTCGCAGTCTCTCTAAGTGTCAGAACAAACACTTTGACCTCTAAGAAAAATCTTTGGCAAAAAAACCATCAAATTTTGTGTAGCTTTGGTATAAAGGGAATTTACATTAATGGAGTCAGGAGGTTAAGCATCTGAATGCACTCTGTATTTCTCCAGTCTTACAACTTTGTTTCACCAGTCTTAAATCTTTCCCTTCTAGCTTTGACCACCTCCACTTACAAAAATGGCCTCTTCACAGAAGTGACTCAAGGCACCTTCTCCCACCGTGACCTGAGTGCAGATTATAAATCTCTTTTCAAAATGCAAGGACTCAGGTAATGATTTCTTTTCTCGAACATTTCAGTAAAGCAAGCCATGCACCATGTGCAGAAGTCCGGTTGCAGTACACTTCTTTGCCTACCGCGGGCTTCGTGTTGCCTCTCACTTGATAGACCAAGCAGTCATAACTGAGTATGGTCTCAGTAGTATTCTGTGGATTTCAAAATCTCCTTGTTACTTAGCAGGGAAGAAATTAACCTGGCTTTTTCATGGTGCCAATGTTTGACTCTATACTCTACTCACACATAATAACATTGGTGTATTAGGCTCTTAAATAGAATTTTAAAATTAGGTGTTCAACAGTACAATTCTAAACAAAATTACACCCTTCTAAATCCATTGAGTCTGGTAACAGAATCTGGTTTTGACTGCTTCATGAAAGTACAGAAAAATCCCAGCCTTATCCCATTGCCTTTCTCTATCTAACAGCCTAAAGCCAACCAGATCCTGTTTCACTCAATAAGTATCATATATTAATCCTTAAAAAACAACACCAGCAAGTCTTCTGTGATATGCAGGCACTGAAGGACAGCTTTGCTTGTCCCTGCTAGTAATTAATTAACCTCTTCTGTGATTGTTTCTGGCTGCTTTAGCATCCCCAACTACAGAGCTTCTCTGGACATCGTCAGCCCAACCTTTACTGATGCCCAAGTGCGTTATGAAGGTCAGAGCTCAGGAATTCATTCTTCATTGTCTTCATCTTCTGCTGGCACTCTTGGCTTTGTTGTCAACAAGGAGTCTGATACCATCAAGGGAAAACTTTTCTACCGAACGCAGGTAGGCCAGATGGAAATCATTATATGGGGGGCAGGGTGTAAATTGTCATTTGCTTATTAATAATGGGGGATGGATGGAGAACAACAAGTGAATTACAGGGGCTTTCACAAAGCTGATGCTAATTGAGCCTTGCTACCCTGTAGCAAGGGCATGTGAACAGGGAGTCCAGGCTGCATCATGGTCAGGCAAACCTATCCCCTGTCAAAGCCTTCCTTTTTCCTATGTAATCACTGCTCTGCTTCTCTGGAACTTCCCCTTAACACCCTGCCTCAGCTGCAGAGACAAATCTTAGGAAGGCCTGCTGAGGTTTGAAGTTGGATCTTTAAACATTGTTTCTACCTTATTCCATATTTCGGCCTAACAGAGGTGGCCAAACTGTGGCTCTACAGATCAGGGGTAGTCAACCTGTGGCCCTCCAGATGTTCATGGACTACAATTCCCATGACTACAATTCTCATGGGAATTGTAGTCCATGAACATCTGGAGGACCACAGGTTGACTACCCCTGCTACAGATGTCCATGGACACTGGAAGAGCCACAGTTTGGCCAACCCTGGTCCTAATACAAGGTATTTACTGTGACTGTAGATTATTGAGAAGCCACTGGCATTATTTTCTATTCACCTATGTTTATTTGTTTAATTTGAGAAAAAGTGTGAGTTGCCTCATTCAAAAGGCTTAGGCAGATAAATGGACACAGAATATGTAAGAAAATATGTATCCATGTTTGTGTGCATGGGCATTTGGGTTGCAGCACTAAAGCAGAATTCACTTCCTTGAAGAAGGGATGCTACTCCCCAGGTGGGACCATAGGATCCGCTGGTATTAGAGCTCATCTCCAGGTGACAGAGATCTGATCCCCTGGAGAAAATGGCTACTCTGGAGACTGGACTCCATAGCATTATACTCCACTGAGGTCCCTCCCCACCCCAAATCCGACCCACTCCCAGCTCAAACCCCAAAGTCTCCATATATTTCTCAACCCAGAGCTGGCCTGCCTAACTGCCAGCCCTCAGGTGGGATCTGAGGATCCCCTGGAATTATAGCTCATCTGCAAACCACAGAGATCAGTTCCCATGGAGAAAATGGCTGCTTTGGAGGATGGACCATAGCAATTTACTCCACTGAGGTTCCTTCCCACCCCAGATGCCACCCACTCCCAGCTCCAACCCCAAAGTCTCCAGGTATTTCCCAACCCAGAGTTGGCAACCCTACCTTGCAGTAATGCGGGCAGTCAACCTGTATTCTAGGGGCTGGTTCATTGAGATAAGCCTCACCTTAAGAACCAAGGGCTAAGAAACAAGCCCTTTGGCTGTTGTCCCCCAGCATGTGCCCAAGAGCCCAAATGCCAACTGGGAGAGGAGAACAAACTCCACTCTGATGTAACTCAGCTAATATGAATAGAAAGGCAACTTTTAACCCAAGTCCAAATCAAATGGTTTTGACCCAGCCCATTTAATTCAACTGAGTGTAGATTACATATATTTCACTTGTAAGCTTATTAGAAAGCAAATGTCATTGGGGGAATGGAACAGGAAATAGCCATTTCTAAATGTGTTTACATTTTTTCAGTCTAACCCTCTCGATGATGTTGACATTGTGAAAAGTGAGATATCCTTCAAGCACCCCGAGTTTGTTCGCCTCAAAGCCAACTGGGAAGAGGATGGTGCCAAGGACTTGCTCCTCAGCATTAAAAAGAAGGTACCCAAAATGGTTGCTGCGGTGTATAACAGCGTTAATAAGTATCATCACCAGCATATGGGGATGGACATCGACACTACTGGTTTGAAGCTGAAGGAGAAACTGCTAAATAATGTTGACGAAGCCTATCAAGAAACTTTAAATAGTATCAGCGAACTTGAACAGCGGGCTACTGCAAAGTATGAAGACATGAGGATAAAAACCAGAAAGCTGTATCAAAAAGCAGCAGACCAAGCTGCCCAACTGGACTACGACCAAATAAGAACCACAGTTTTTGATTCCATAATGGATATAATACAGGAGTACCAGAAAAGGATCAAGCGCCTTATTGACTCTGCCATTGAATTTTTGAAGGAAACCAAGTTCCAGATCCCAGGACTGGCTGAGAAGCACACTGGTGAAGAACTTCTTTTGATGGCCACCAGAAAATTAGCAATATTTATAGACCTCTTAATTTCAGGGGTGCAAAGAAAATTTGATGTTTTGATTACGTATGTCAGTGAGTTAGAGTTTAAAATGCCCACTTCCAGCCAGATCATCAGAGGTTCTGATATACTCAATGAAATTAAAGGATTCCTAACACACATACAAATGAAAGTCAGTCAGATATTTGTTGGACTTCAAGAAATTGACTTTGCAGAAAAGTTAAGGGCTCTGAAAGGATTAGTTCAACATAGCTCTCAAAAGGCAGAAGAGCTTATCAGAAATTTGCAGTCCAAAAACTATGAATATATTACAGTCCAGGCCAAATTATTATTCACAAACACCACAGAAAAACTGAAGAATTTTGCAGAGGATATGAAATACCTGCTTCCTCGTTATAGTAACATCCTCCAGAATACCTGGCAGAGCATCATCTCAAGGCTAAAAGAATTTCTACAGCATCTGAAGGACCTGTCGCAGAAATATGTGGGCCAAGGTTTAGACATGGTGGTAGATTGGCTGCAGTATCTTCTTGATAATGCAGTGGAGAAGAACGCCTCATACATCGGTGTCGCTTCTGACTTCCTGTTACGTGTCATGGATCAAGGGCAAGAGTTCGCAAAATACTACGGAAATGTCACCGAATTTGCCGAGTCTGCTCATGAGAAGATCCTGCATTGGTCAGAGATGGTTAAGAGAAGTGCTGCTGAACAAAGCCAGGAGGTCAAAGCAAAGGTTCAGGAAGCCTATGAGATCTTTAGCAGGTCCCGTGAAAGACTGATCACCGAAACCCAAAAATTGATCGACCTGGCCATAGAAAATTATGCTGCCTTCCTCCAATACCTCAAAGAGCTTCTTGACCGGCTCGAGCAAACAACAGCCAATACTCTGAGAGCCTATGTGTCTGTTCAACAGGGAGAGCTCAGAATTGACATCCCAAAGCCATTCGACTGGGAGTTCATTTTTGGCATGCCCCCATCTAGTGAGGAAGATTTCAGGAATCAAGAAAGATCAACCCAAGATTCGGTGAGGCAAGAGCATCAAGCAGTTGGACAAACTGCAGAGGATTAATCAACAGCAGGGCTGCCCAGCAGACCAAGGAAAGTGTATAGGGGCGTGCCCAATCTTGAGCACACAAATAGAAGGTAAAGATCGTGCAAGTTCTTGTCTTGCCATATTTAAAGCCAACAGCAACTGTCCTTTTTTTTTTCTCTTTTCTTTTTGGAACATCCCAAAACTATTCTCCGGGGTGGTATTTGTGAATGAGAGGTGAAGAAATCTGCAGGTTAGCTTAATGCTCTGAAAAAGCTAATAAATGAGTTCTCTATGACATTCCCGTGTCCTTTATTAAAAACCCGTTTTCTTTTAGGTCATAGATCGTGACACAGTGTTGGTTAGAGCAAACAGGAGGTCTTAGCTGTGGCTGGATTCAGAGGCTATAGGGTCAGTTCGCTGTCAGGCAATATGTTTTGTGACAAGTTTCAGTGCAAGTTCAGAAGTGTATGGATTAAGGAGCAGCCTAGAATGGAAAGGTGATCATAGATCCACTGAAGGACCACCTGTGGATTACAAATAATTTTTTGAATGAAGAAGAAGAAGAAGAGTTGGTTCTTATATGCTGCTTTTTCCTACCCGAAGGAGTCTCAAAGCGGCTTACAGTCACCTTCCCTTTCCTCTCCCCACAACATGTGGGGTGGGTGAGGCTGACAGAGCCCTGATATCACTGCTCAGTCAGACCAGCTTTATCAGTGTTGTGGCGAGCCCAAGGTCACCCAGCTGGTTGCATGTGGGGGAGCGCAGCATCGAACCTGGCATGCCAGATTAGAAGTCTGCACTCCTAACCACTACACCAAACTGGCTCTCAGTGAACTAAGTAGTAAGCATAGCCAAACCCTTATGCATCAATTTAGGAGGGAAATAAGTTAGAGAGTAATAGCTGAGTTGGAATCTGTACATGGCACAACCCCCCTCCCCAGTTGACAAGAGCAAAGCTCTTTGCAAATTATTTCCTTTGCAAGGAGAACAGAACACTACCTTTCCAGCCAGAAATTAGCCTCTAGCCAAAACAAACCAAGACGCGACCATTTTGTTTTCTTTCGAATGAAATCGGTATTTTCTGATCTTCTCAAGAGTTCCTCCTCCTTTCTTTTGTCACTGTCATACATTTCTTTTTGATCCAGTCCAAGGTCAAACTGAGGCCAAGGTCATCACTGTCTTGTTTGGAAGGACTCTCCTCCGCTAATGCATTTCCTGTGTTGGTGTTGGGCGATGGGGGTAGGATGGGGGCAGGAGAGGATGGTCACGAGATGCAGTGTCTCTTGCTACTGGAGGAGTATAACAGTCTAACCTAGCCCTCCCAAGCTCAGCTACTGAAGTCACACAAAGCTCAGCTTGGACCAGATGCTAACAAGGCCACGATTAGTTAGATATTGAATCTTCTGTGTCTGAGAGCATCATATCTAGGCTTACTAATTTATTTGGTTTTATACTTAGCTGTTAGGATGCGATGTACATACTAGGAAAAGGAGCGGAAGGGTTCGAAATAATGGGGCTTTTCCCATTTCTTTATCAAAATAAACTCATTTTTGCAATGTCACGAGCCATTTTGTATGTATGTGTCTTTTAATTAAACTATTCATTCTGGGAGCTTCTGTATTTCTTTTTTCTATTCTGTTCATTGGAGGCCTAGGATTAGTTCTGTGGATGGTGCTCTGCATTGTGTGCTTTTTGTTTGTCTTGCATTGGATATAGATTAGGTTTTCAGCTCATCTCCAGACTACAATTATTTGTTCCCCTGGAGAAAATGGAGGCTTAGAAGTACGGACTCTATTGCATTGTACCCCACTGAGGTTCCTGTCCTCACCATGCTCCACCCCCCCCCCAAAAAAAAATCACCATGAGTTTCCCAACTTGGAGTTAGCAACCTTGCCACCTCCCGCCCCCTACTGGAGGCCAGAGGGATCTGATAATTGTAAATTCTGTAATTACAACCAATCTCCATACTGCAGGGATCAGTTCTTTTCGAAAAAATGACTGCTTTGGTGGGTGGACTCTATTGCATTATACCCCACTGAGATTCCTGTCTTCCCTAGGCTCCACCGGCAAATCTCCAAGCATTCCCCACCCTAGAGAAGTCAAGGCTAGGTGAATCTCCGGTGATAGAAATAATTTCCATCTGTAGAATGTGACTTCCACACCTCCTCCCTTCCTGCTGCAGTCCAAATGCTGTCTCTGGAGGACAAGATTCTCCTGGGAACAGCATAAAGGGGGGGGGGGAGTCAGATTAAAATGTATTATTTCTTCATAACATCCTCAGATAATCTAATCCTTACTGAAACATGGATCATTATTTTTTAAATCTTGAATCCAGATGACTCTGGCCATTCTCCTGTGGAAGGGAATTCCAGACTTTGGGAGAAATAATCCCCTCTTTGCACATTCTTACATCCCTCCCTTCCAAAATGTGTCAATGGAGGGCATTCTTGATTCATGACCTTGGTACACCCTCCGTTCTTAGCTTTGCTAAGACCAGGCTCCTTAGGACTGTCTATCTCATTAGCACTGTACTTGAGTTGAACCTTGGAGGAAATGCATCAGCTGTGGACACTGGTTCTCTGGACATCCCAGCTCTGTCAGAAGGGAACCAAAATGTTTGTGTCTTAGCTGGAAGACCCACATCGTTATCAGGGTCAAAGAGGATAAAGCAAAGAGGATAAAACTTTCCCCCCCCCCATAGCAATGCCACACTTTTGACACGATCTAACCAGAGAAATTTCGGCTTGTGCACAGAAGTTCTCATCTGCAGAGCTTGCAGTTGGTCAGATGGTGGCACTGTGAGCAAAGCTCCAGCAGGGACATCCTACGCTCATTAAAGGGTGCCTTATTGTGCTGGGCATTGTCCTGCTCTCATTCTCTGCTCTGATTTCCCCTTGGTTACCTGGTTGGAAACTGTAGCCCCCTGATAATTCATACACACACATACACGGACGGCCACTAACAAATGTTGCTAAGCGAGAGATTGCCACCTGTTAAGAATCTATGGTTTCGGGAGGGCGGGGGGAGGGGGAGAGTCACTGAAGTGTGATGTTTTCCCACACTAGTATTTTAAAAGGTTATAGATCATGAGTGCATAATAGGCAGAACATTAGGTGACTTGTCTCACTTACAACAATAATCCATTTTGATATGGGTCAGGTTGACACAAAGAATCCACCCAGACCAGGTCTATTGATGAAACTGATCCCCCTTTCCCCCCAAACTAATGAAATTTTCAACTAATGGGTACTTAAGTTAATAAAGTGTGCCACACATCTGCTTGGAGCCATTTGTAAAATAAACCTCAGGGAGCTCAGCTCTGAGATCACTGATAGAACATTTGAGTGGTATCCCGCAGGGACACAGCATGGCATCATTAAAAAAAAAAGTAGCACAATAAATGTGTGAGAAATAACATTAGTACATAAATACTGAGCCGGAGAAGGGGGCTTTCTTTAAAAGTACCCTTAGTGTCACTGGGTGTTCTAAAAAACCTGCTAATGAACCGTCAGACTAAGTCCATATTCCCTGCTGAAAGCAACCTCAGGATTTGGCCTGTTGAGCTGAGTTCAAATCTTCCCCTAAGATGTATTTTTTAATATTAAAAAGTAAGATCCGGCTAAATATTGGCAGCAGCTTCCTTCCTTGTTAGACAGATTACTGCACGATGGAGATACAAGGGAACCATAAAAGAAAGAGCAAAATAAAGAGGAAAGGTGGTTGGGTTAAAAAAAAAACTTATTGAGATTGTTATACAGGCAAGCAAAACAGCACAATATCAATGGTTCTGGCAGAATAATGCGCAACGACTGGATTTGACTGCACTGAGATGCGAAAAGGCAGCGATCCAATTTATATCCAATTTTTATTTTTCCTCAAGACCTAGCCTGAGATAATAGTCTTCAAATAAGGGCTGAAATATCTGAAGCTCTGATCAGTACATTATATTTCCTGTTAGAATGTTGTTGTTTTTGAAACTGCTAGTTAAGCTATGCAGCGAGGAATCAAATGGGGCCTGAAGAAAAACGAACCTTTATCTCCCCCTTCCTTGAACTACTGTAGAGTTGTCAACTCCAGTTTGGAAAAATCCTGGAGATTTGGGATCAGGGGGAAACAGGGTTTGGGAATGGGAGGAAATGTTAGCAGAGTTTAAAGCTGCAGACAGGGCAAAGCACCAAGCTGCTTAAAAGAATAAAATAGTTGTATTCCAAAGAGAAACAACTATATATAGAAAGAGAGAGCTAGAAACCTAACTATCTAGTTAGCTGCGGTCATTCTTCTGTTGTTCAGCTGCTGTTCCGGAGGCAGCAGGAACTCTCTTGTTGCACCAGTCAGGACACAGATAAGGTGAAAATCATCTGAAAGTTCCTATCCTATCTATGCTAAGTATACATTTCCTCCAACGCCCCCTGCAGGTCACCCTTTATATTCTGCTTAATTATGCACACTGCAGATCTGGCGTATTCTAACAGGAAGCTCTGCAGGGATGTGATGTAACGGAGTCTACCCTCTAAAGCTGCTATTTCCTCCAGGAGAATAGTCTCTCTAGTCTGGAGAGATCACTTATAATTTGAGTAGAACTTTAGACCTCAAATGGAACTTCAGGGTATCTAATATCAGTGAGTTTCCCACTAGCTATTAATGAATAGTGCCTAAATGCTAAACTGGATTACCCTCATCTTGGCTGTAATTTAAAAAATAAATAAAACTGCCAAGAAATACTGTCGCCAATCTCTAACTGAGTCCTGGAGGTCACCCAGAATAATAAGATGTCAAGACCACAGAAGTCAGTTCCATTTTGGGTTGCCAGCAATTGCTTCTACAGCTGGTCTCCAGATGACAGTGGTCAGTCCACTTGGAGAAAATGGCTGCTTTGGAAGGTGGAGTCTATAGCATTACTCCCTGTTGAAGTTCCTCCCCTCTAACAACCCAATCCTCCTTAGACTCCCTCCCCCAAATCTTCGGGTATTTCCCAGCCAGGAAATGGCAATCATGCTTCCACTTGAGAAAACAGGTGTTGAAGTATGGATTCCATGATATTATACTCTGCTGAGAACTCTTCCCTCCCCGAGACCCAACCTATCAAGGTTCCAGCCCAATCTCCAGGAATGTTCCAACCTAAAGTGGTTGGAGGGACACAATTTCTGGATTTGCTTAGATGTTCACTCTGCAATTATCAGCAGTAGGTGGAAGTATATGTAGGACGCTGTAACCGGTTGCTCACAAATAATTGCTTGACTTGACATTATAGCAGGCCTTCCTCCCATGTTTCATAGTTAAGTGTAAGTGATCAATTATGAATTAAGAGAGAGACTTTCCCTCCCTTTCCTTTTTCTACTGTAAATTCTGGGGCGGTCTAGTAATTCTTAGATTACGGACTATATCATCAAAACTGTCCCTCTCCCAGCTCTTGCTTTAGACCTAAGAAACAGTTGCCTTTTTTCCCCTGAGCTTGTGATGAGGGGAGGAAGAGAAAGCAGGAGGAAGAATGGAGGAAAGAAAAAAAGCTTGAAAGAAAAATACACCGGACAGTAAAAGCTAGGAGAGGCATTAATGAGGACAGCAAAAACTTCGTACAGTTCCCAAGAATAGTACAGTTCCCAATTTTGGATTGGAAAAATTTCTGGAGATTTCTGGAAAATTCTGGAGATTTTCAGGGCCTGGGGAGCAGGGGGCAGGCAGGATTAAGGAAGGGGAATGAATGACCACAGTGACATATAATGCTATAGAGTCCACCATCAAAAGCAGCCATTTTATCCAGGGGAACTGATCTGTCATAAGAATCAGTTGAAGAAGAAGAACTCATTTTTATACCCTGCTTTTCTCTACCCAAAGAGTCTCAAAGTGGCCTACAATTGCCTTCCCTTCCTCTCCCCACAACAGACACCCTGTGAGGAGGTGGGACTGAGAGAAACTTCTCTGTGAGAACAGGTTGTTCTCAGGACCACCCAGCTGGCTGCATATGGAAGAGGAGTGGGGAATTGAACCTGATTTGCCAGATTAGAGGCTGCCACCACACCAAGCCAAACACAAGTCATTAGGCTAGCCATTTGTGAAAGCTTTCAGGCATTAAAGAACCAATCTGACTTTTCCTAGGGTGGACAGTAGGCCCAAAGGAAAAAAAATGTTCTGTTTCTTTAACAGAGGCTTAATGGAATAGTATTTACATCCATGCCATAAGAAGCTTCAACTTGCTCATTTGCATGCATCAGAATTCCATTAAAGGAAACAGGTGATTTTTCGATAGCCCTGGAAGCAACTCTGTCTTTGCCTGGTCACTGATGCTAGAAGACAAGTCTAAGGCATGAGAAAGGGATTGAAATAGGGGTAATTCAGATTGGTGCGAACTTTACTGATGGCCTTGGCAGGAAGGTGTAATGACTCGGACTGTAAAACGTATATTGTTTCACAAGTGTCTTTGGAGGTTATCGCCATACCAATATCAAAACAATTATTACTGGCTGTATCATTACATCTCCAACATTTTCCATCATACTTATTCAACATACAGTACTACTTATTCCCTTTGGAGTTATATACCATCTATAAAACATTTTATACTAGTTTTCTCTGAGAGTTTGACATTTTGTAAGTTTAATGTTTTTACTCCATAATTGTTCCCAATCATTTATTCCTACATTATGGTTCAGGTTTTGCAACCATTTGACCATACACAACTTAGTTTGTAAATCTGGCCTTGTATACACGACTTATCCTGTTGTAATATCATCTCAAATTCAGTCGTATCATTATTGTTGTAATTGTGGATCCGCTCACCTCTAATTTAAGTTTTGCCATAATTTGGAGATGCTCAAAACCATTGAATATTTATCCCTTCTTTTTGGAGCTGTTCCCAGCTCTTGATTTGCCCTGCATTGGTTAGCATATCTTTGTATCTTAAACATTGTATCTTTTTCCTGTTGAAATCTATCCAGATAAGCTTCAACTGGTGATTTTAAACATCGAGGGGTTTGGGCTTATTCTATTTTTATATTTAGTCCATATCTTCAGTAAGTCATTTCTCTGAAAATGAGTGTCTTTTTCCTTCACTGTTTTCGTTATTGGCCATAGTAAACTATGAATTCCTTCTGCTAGGCCGTATTTCTCAAATGCCAGCTGGCTAGCAGATTTTTAATCCATTTCGATATCCAAGTTCGTACCGAAGCACTGTGATAAAGTCTTGGATCCCGTACAGCTTGGCCTCCTCTCGTTTTGTTGTCCATTAAAATTTTAAAGGCTAATCTTGGTCTTTTGTAAACTTATTTAACTGAGATTGCCAACAAATAAACTTGTTTAACTTAGATTGCCAATTCCGTAAGGTTTTATCTTGAACACCTATTGGCAGAACCTGGAACAAAAAATTAAGTTTTGATAAGATATTAATCTTGATTGTAGACCAAGAAAAGTTCATTTTAGACCATCTTTGTAAATCTTCTTGGGTATCTTTCTATACTTTTTAATAGTTGTTTTCATCGAGGTTTTGAAGGTCTCTGTCAATACAGACGTCTAGGTATCTGATCTTATTTGGCTTTATCTCACATCCAATTCCTTGTCTCATTTCCGTGATCTTTTCTTCTGTGGCAACAATCAAGAAGATCATTGTTTTATTCCTCTGGATTTTATATCCTGGGACCGACCCAAAGTCTGCCAGGCATGTCATTAATTTAGGAAGAGTAGTTTTTGGATTCGTCAACATCAATACCATGTCATCATCATAACTTCTTATCTTAAATTCAAGGCCTCCTGGCATCTGAATTCCAGGTAATTCCAACTAAATGCATATTCTTGCTACTATAGTTTCCATTACTAAATAAAATAGCAAATGATTCCTTTTTCATGTGGTGGAGATGTGAAAAAATAAAAAAATGGGTTAATATACGTACGTTGATGGAAGAGATGTTGTGTTGTAAATTTCCAATGTATCCTGAATGTATGTTACTGAGTATAATACCAGAAGGAATATAGGCCAAGGCAAAATAACTTTTTTTTCCTATTCCACCACAACTGCAAGACTCTTAGTTGCTCAAGGATGGAAAAACCAGGACCCACCGACTATGTCAGACTGGATAGATAAGATTGGTGACCTGTGTAAGATGGCAACCGGTGTAAGGTTTTGCTACAATGATCTTAATGACCTTTGGGGGGGCATAGTGGAAAAGGGGGTCCCGTAGAAATGCTGGTCCCAGATCATTTAGGGCTTTCAGGGTTAATACCAAAATGCTGAATTTGATCCAGTTTCCAATCTGGAGCCAATGCAGCTGGGTGAGCACTGGTACCATGTGTGCCGTCCACTGGATCCCCATAAGGACTAGCGCTGATGCATTCTGAACTAGTTGGGGTTTCCAGAGTATCCAAGAAAGGCTCTGATTGAACGTTGCTGTTTTCCTACAATACTTACATAATCTCCTCTCATGCATTTTCTTTATTAATACAATTTTTCTATTGCAATCATCAATATTTTGCCATAGCCAATATAGCAAAGAGATTTTTCCAAACTGATATACATTGTGTCTGCTCTTTGCAGATGCCAAACTGAAGGAGCTGTCAAAGTTCCACAGGACTTGCAAAATGGAGCTCTTCCGCCAAGTCTTTGGTTGAGGCCAGGACTAAGATCTATGGGCCTCCCACAGGCTGCGCTTTACCATCAAACAACCAGGTGGATGATTGCGGGTGGAGGAGGGATTTAGTCATCTATCTTGGTTTTGTTTTATGTCTGGTTTTATGGGGGTCTTAATGGGTTTTATGTAACCCGCCTTGAGTCTATGGAGAGAGGCGAGCTAAAAATCAGTCAAACAAACAAATAAGCAAGCTGATTCAGTTAGCCCAGAGCAGCGGTCCCCAACCTTCTTGTAGTCGGGGACCGCCTCCGAGGGTGGGAGAGAGCCGGCGGCCCAGCCACAGCAGCTGCATGTAAACGCGCACGCACAGTTGCCACACATGTGCGTTTTCGCCACTAGGTGGCGCTAACGCGCATGCACAGAACAGCCGCACGTGCGCGTTTTTGCCAGCAGGGGGCGCAAACACGCATGCGCAGCATCTCCACGCGTGCGCGTTTGCATCGCTGGCATGCCAGCAGCCACGCCTGCCTCTTCCCCCCCTCTTGCTGCGGGGGGAGGGGAAGGCAGGCGTGGCCGCTGGTGGGCCACGGACCGGGGGTTGGAGACCTCTGGCCCAGAGCACTGGTTTATTACGTCTTCGTGAATGAGTAGATGACAGAATGATCAAAGAGACATAAACATGCCTGAAGAATTGTAGCTATGCAGATCCAATGTACCACACATAACCAGTTCTAGTATGAAGGTGGATTTGGAGGTTCTACCATTACTCAGCCTTCAGATTCGTGTTCCTGGAGGCATCTGTGCTTTAATCTTAGTGATTCATAAATAAGGTATACTGTTTAATAACACCCAGAACCCTACTCGCCATCATCTGAAAAGTGGAATTAGCCACTTGGTGATTTATCCTTAATGATTATAAGGAACATGCTCATTTCCTTGTGAACCTGAGCTCATAACTCTTATCATATTCAGCACATGCATGTGGGTGAAATCTACTTCAGAAGGACTAGAAGGGTGGGGAAGAAGACTCTTCTCTTTTTAAGATTCTCTTTTTATTTCAACCCATCAGTGCTGGACAACAAGTAGGTGGACAAACAGAGTTGAAATATGAGTTCCAGCAGTAAAGGGATTGGGGTGGGCTGGAATGCCAAGGCAGAAAGTCAAATGCACAATCTGAAGCACATTTTCGGTAGGCATTGTCTTTTCCCAGCATTCAGCAAAAGGAATCCGCGTCTCCTCAATGAAGTATTTTCATTGACTTCACCACCTGCTTCATAGGAAGTCAATTTACGAGAACTGTTTCCTGTGAAACCAAGCTGAGTTATCGCAACCTTTGATTGGACACTGGGACTTGATGCGCCAAACCAAACAGAAATGTGGGCACATGGCCCTTGTCTCATTGAGAAATAATCCAAGGACATAATCATATGACAACTATGGAGCTGGTACGGTCTGATTTAATTGGTTCACTGCAGCATCAATGCCTGCCTGTCTTTTTAGGGGGGGGGAGGAATGACAAAATGGCTAGCAAGTATTAGCAGATACTGAAAATTAAAAAAATAAGATCTCATTTGAATAACTGACATAACATATTAAGCATTAAGCGAGTTAATTAAAAAAAAACTGGCAATATGAAAAACTGTGAGAATGGATCCAAAAGGCAGTAACATCTGACTCCTACCCAATTCCCACTTGAGGACAAGGGAAGAGAGAGATATTTTTATCTCCAGACATCCCGCTAGCTGTTTCTTATCTGGCTTATTATCATGAACAGGACGTGCCCTTGTTTCCCTGCTGGCCTATCACCACAGTACCTAGCTAATAAATATATGGATCTGTGGCTTTTAGGTTCACATGCTCAGCTATAATGCAACTCCGCATTCTTGGTGTGCCACGGCCGTTCAATGGAATGTCTGTCCTTTCAAGAATGCTGCTGCGTTGTATGGCCACAAAAGGCCATGAGCTGGATCCAGCAGAGAAGCACTGAAGGAAAAACTTTTCACTTAACATTGCCCTGTTTGTGCATTCATGGTTTCGAGACACCCTGAGAACCCTCCGAAGGGGGAGATTGGGGAGGAACATAATGTCCCGTAAACCAGCAGCCGGTTCTTTCAAGTTTGGCTATCTGTAGCAGCGTGAGGGAACATGGTTTATAGAATCCTAGAATCATACAGCTGGAAGGGACCATTGTTGTTATTAGGTGCGAAGTCGTGTCCGAACCATTGCGACCCCATGGACAATGATCCTCCAGGCCTTCCTGTCCTCTACCATTCCCTGGAGTCCATTTAAGTTTGCACCCACTGCTTCAGTGACCCCATCCAGCCACCTCATTCTCTGTCGTCCCCTTCTTCTTTTGCCCTCAATCGCTCCCAGCATTAGGCTCTTCTCCAGGGAGTCCTTCCTCCTCATGAGGTGGCCAAAGTATTTGAGTTTCATCTTCAGGATCTGGCCTTATAAGGAGCAGTCAGGGCTGATCTCCTCTAGGACCATACAGGAAGGACCATACAGGCCATCTAGTCCAACCCCCTGCTCAATGCAGGATCAGCCTAAAGCAGTGGTTCTCAACCTGGGGGTCGGGAACCCTTTGGGGGTTGAATGACCCTTTCACAGGATCGCGGGAGGGCAAGTAGCTTGGCCAAGGGGAGCACCATCCACACAACAACCTTGCAGGGTAGATTGAGATAGAGCATTAGTCTGTCTGGAGAAGCAGAAAAAAGTGAGATCGGCATAGTGGGACAAGAGGCAGAACTGAACTGAGAAACCCAAAAAGAAAACCAATTTATATACAATCATGAACAATGGATCTTCAAGCCATTGGTCAGTTCCGGTTTAATTTCTGTGAAAGAACACTTGCATAATTTTATGGTTGGGGTTACCACAACATGAGGAGCTGTATTAAAGGGCCGCAGCATTAGGAAGGTTGAGAACCACTGGCCTAAAGCATCCAGGATAAGAAGCTGTCCAGCCATTGCTTAAAGACTATCTAAGGGGGGGGGGGAGCTCACTATCTCCTCAGACAGTCAATTCCACTGCTGAACTTCTCTGATATAAAAAATCCTGTAAAGATACGAACCAGATGTCAGATTAAGCTTTCCAGTGCTGACAGGCTAGTGATGAGCAAACAAAATACTATTGTGTGAAAACTGCAAGACAATAAGAATTTGGACCTCCTTTAATGGACTGCAATTGGAGGTTGAGAAGCTTATCCAATGCTCCTCAATAAGAAAAGCAGGTACAGAGTACATAATTTCCCACAAGACAGCTTGACCACCATTATCACACAGCTGCATTCGCGTTTCATCTGGGACAACTCTGAGGCCCAACAGAATTGGTTACCACCTTCTGTGACCAAATTGTGTGCCTCACACTGTTCCCTGGAATCCTACTGTAGGAAGTTAAGTCAGTGATGAAAAGGTTCCCTGAAGTCAGAAATCATCATATACATACCTTTGACCTCCTTTGGGGAACCACAGATGGGTATACCACCCAAAATGTACATTTGGAGCCCTCTGGGGAATAAATGACTCAAAGGGCTCCCCCCTCATTTCTTCCTTTCCGAATATTCCTTCCTCATACAGTGACTTTTTCATTTTGGCAATAATCACATTTCTGTTCCACTCTTCCTCCAAGGAGCTACCCTGTGAGGTAGACTAGGCATAAAAGCCTCCAATGAATTTCCTGAAACCAGAAATCCCAAGACCAAATGTCACTTCCTCACTGACTGTTTTTATTTTGTTGTGCTTCAAGAACTGTCACATAGTATCATCAATGTAAACAGTGGTACCTGGAAGAGATCACGATCTAAAATTTGCCTAGGGGATGTGACAAATGAAGGGGAGAGAAGCTGAGCTAGTGATAAACTGGTGAATAACATACTTTCATACTCAGTACAGGTAAGTTCTCAGAAGTAAGTACAAATACTACAGGCCTGGCCTATATTATTCAGCAGCTGTTGTCATTAGTTCATTAATGGAGAATTACTGGGAAGAAATTAATGAAAAGGCAGACATCTGCTGGATAAAGGGGAGGCAGGGCATGTTCTGAGAGCCAGCCAAACTGTGCAACTTCTCAGTCAGGTATACTGTCCCCTTAGGTGGTGGTCATCAAGTCCTCTCATGGTCTTTCGCCTTTCAGTCAATATTCATTGAACATCATTTGGTACCTAGTTCTCTTTTGCTGGCAGGGGGCTCATGGGAATTGTAGTCCATGAACATCTGGAGGACCACAGGTGGACTACCTGTGGTCTACCTCTAAGAGAACTCCTCAAAAGAGTTTCTTTTTGTTATTGTTAAGGGATAGGGCTGCATTGGAAAACGGCTACTTTATCACTTTTGTGAAGGAAAGAATTTTGTAATAAACAGGGAATATGGAGGACAAATGAGAAATTAAACACCCAAGAGCTTCCCTGCAGTGTGGCTCCTTACGTGATTAATGAGGGTTAAGGAATTCCCCCAATAGATTCTCCAAGCAACTGAGAATTGCTCCAGTGGAATGCAGGCCAGGTTGCATTTGTATGCAAACATCCCAGAGGTTTGGGAGCACCCAAGATGAGTAACTGCAGATCCGGGAGAAGATTTGCACACCGTTTTGTTCATATGGCACAGAGACATAGGGAGGGGGTGCCACAGTTTCTCAGGTTCACATTAATGGTTATTTGGCCGTGGTCTGAGTTTGCCTGCGTATAACTGCAGATGGGTTTCTTTGAGGAATGCGCTCTCATCAACCAGGAGAGAGAAAAAATATTTTATGTATCGATTTTTGTTTTCAGCCACCCAGAGACTGCTGTCAGAGAGGGGCGGTTTAAACAATAAAATAAATAAACAAATAATTTCACTAACTTAAAGATCAGAGTTGCAACTGCATTGTAAAAGTGCACCCCTGTGGAGGACTCTTGATGCTTGTGTTTCTGCTTTCTATGTGCACACAGGAACAGCAGGAGAAATAGAGGATGGAGCAGAGTTGTTCTCTCTTGCCCTGGAGGGATGGGCAATGGGATGGACCAGAACCAATGGGATGAAATTAATTCAAAAGAAATTACATGCAGAAGAAGTTCCTGACAGTTAGAGCAGTTTGTCAGTAGAACAGACTTCCTCGGCAAGCCGAGTTCGATTCTGCACTCTCCCACATGCAGCCAGCTGGGAGACCTTGGGCTCGCCACAGCACTGAAAAAACCGTTCTGACCGGGCAGTGATATCAGGGCTCTTTCAGCCTCACCTACCTCTCAGGGTGTCTGTTGTGGGGAGAGGAAACGGAAGGCAAATGCAAGCCATGTTGAGACTCCTTTGGGTAGAGAAAAGTGGCATATAAGAACCAACTCTTCTTCCTCAGTAATCTCAGGGGCCGCTCTCTCAGCCTCACCTCCCTCACATGGTCTCTGTTGTGGGGAGAGGAAAGGGAAGGATTGTAAGCTGCTTTGAGACTCCTTCGGGTAGAGAAAAGTGTCATATTTTATTTATTTATTCATTTATTTATAGTTGGTTTTATATACCGCCGATTGCCAAATGGTCTCACAGCAGTTCACAATAAAATATAAAATCACATAAAACCCCATAAGTACCACATTATTACAATAAAAAGATGGCATTCTATCCTATAACTCTCCCCACTTTCCCCGCTTGTTCAGAAAGAGGTCAGACGTTAATTCTGTAAGAAAGAGAGTAGAGAAAAACTGGCCGATGGATTAGGGATTAGGGCTCTGCCTTGGCCTCAACCATACGCCTGGTGGAAGAGCTCCGTTTTACAGGCCCTGTAGAAAGATGGTAGTTCCAACAGGGCCCTTAGCTCCTCCGGGAGCTCATTCCACCAGGTTGGGGCCAGGACCGAAAAGGCCCTGGCCCTGATCGAAGCCAGGCGAATGTCCCAGGGGCCCGGGACAGTCAGTAGATTCATACCTGCAGAGCAGAGAGCCCTGCGGGGGGCATAAGCAACCAAACAGTCCAACAGGTGACCCACGTCGCGTATGATCTTAAAGGTTAATAGGTAAAGGTAAAGGTATCCCCTGTGCAAGCACCGAGTCATGTCTGACCCTTGGGGTGATGCCCTCCATCGTTTTCATGGCAGACTCAATACGGGGTGGTTTGCCAGTGCCTTCCCGAGTCATTACCGTTTACCCCCCAGCAAGCTGGGTACTCATTTTACCGACCTCGGAAGGATGGAAGGCTGAGTCGACCTTGAGCCGGCTGCTGGGATTGAACTCCCAGCCTCATGGGCAAAGCTTTCAGACGGCTGCCTTACCACTCTGCGCCACAAGAGGCTCTTAAAGGTTAATACCAACACCTTAAACTTGACCCGGAAACAGACTGGTAACCAATGGAGATGACAGAGTACCGGCTGAATATGGGCCCTCAAAGGTGCCCCAGTGAACCAACTCTTCTTCTTCATGGCTCTCCCAGCCTCACCTCCCTCACAGGGTCTCTGTTGTGGGGAGAGGAAAGAGAAGGCGATTGTAAGCTGCTTTGAGACTCCTGCGGGCAGAGAAAAGCAGCATATAAGAACCAACTCTTCTTCTTCTGCCTCCCAGGATATCTGTTGTGGGGAGAGGAAAAGGAAGGCGAATGTAAGCCGTTATGGGACTCCTTTGGGCAAAGAAAAGCAGCATATGAGAACCAACTACCACCATCACCACCTCTTCCTTCTAAGTGGGCCCTTTGATACCAAAATTAAAATCTAGCCAGGTACATATATCCAGGGAGACAACATGGTATATACCAATATTATCAGATGTCAGAAGCTAAGCAGGGTTGGTACTTAGATGGGAGACCACAGAGGAAAACTCTGCAGAGGAAGGCCATGGCAAGCCACTTCTACTTCTCACTTGCCTTAAAATCCCTTGCTGGGGTCACCATAAATTGAGTGCACCATGGATGATGAAGTAGAAGTCCTCCAGAAACTCTTTCGTCCTTTCACCCCCCCCCCTCCCATCACTTCAAAATGTTTGAGATTTGCAGGAAAGCCTTGCAGCAAAGCACAGAGTGACAGTTCCTCAAGGCATGGATAGAAGCAATGGAAGTAATTCCATATAGGTTGCATACAATTTTTCCAGAGCTCTTTCATTCTCTGGTTTTCAACTGTTGGACCAGCTGAGTCACACCTCGGACAAGCCTGGGTTGTATCAACTGCACTTACCATTGTACTTTTGTAACAAGAAGCAAAGACTGAGGGTCAAAGAGAGAAAGAAGAACTGAGTGGAAGAGATAGAGAAGAAAAAAGGGTAACATAAAAGGAAGCATAATATTTCAAGATTGGATTAAGAAGATGCCCTAAACCAGAAAAGGCAGGTCTTCTGATGTAGGTAAATTATTTTACTTGAAAAAAACAAAACATTGGAATGACTTCTGCCCCATTCAGTTCTGACAGCATGTCTTGTGGCCTTCAAGATAATTGTTCCCTCCATAATGATAAAATGGAAGCAAAGAATGTTTTCCCCTGCAAAATCCACAAAACACTTGACAGAAGAAAGATGGGTTAAATAGCCTTGATGGGACTTTAAGATGGGAATTCCCAAGCCCTCAAAACTTCTCCCAAAACAACTGTCATCAAAACCAAGTGGAATGAGTTCAACAGGTATGTTAAGGCCAATGTTGGACATACTTTAAAATTCTATAGAGATGTTTTCTTCTTATGTTTTAAAATCTGCCTTTTATACACTTAATCCATATGTGTTTTTATAGGTGGTTTCCCTTTTTTTGTTTGTAGCCCAAAAGATGTGTGTTGTTTCCATAAAAGTTTGACATTATGAGATGGTAATTTCTTAACAGACCGTCACAAAAATAACACTATATTCCTAGAAATAGCTACCTAGCTGAATGTGCAGGAATCCAGATCTTATAAACAATTCTGAGAGGGACTACGATATGTATTGGGGTTTGGATGGAATGTCCTACGAGGGAAAACTGTGTTTAGTCTGGCAAAGATTCACTTGAGAAGTAGCTTTATAAGGGTATACACAATACAGACAACTCAAATCTGGAGAGAAGACAGAAGTACTGGACAAACTAATTTCTTCAAATACTGTAAGATGATTAAAGCAACAACAACCCCCCCCCCCAAAAAAAAGACAACCAGATCTCCCTCTAATGGATAGCTGCTGGCCCGACATAGCTTTTCAGCTCTTTAAAAATAACCATGAGAACAGGAGAACAATTAGTAGAACAAATATTTATTCTTGCAGAAAGCATATTGAATAGATTTGAACGCAGGAAGCAAATAATTATTAGGATCAAAATTGGCTAATGTTCTCCTGATGCTATTTCTAAAACAATTTGAGTTTTGTTATTGGTGTGTGTGTTTAATGTATTGGTTCGAACCCTGTTAAATGCTGTTTGGACTAGATTTAATGAGATTATTATTGTTGGCATTAATGGCTGTGCAGTGTCTATAAACAATACTTCTGAACTCTTCCATACCAGCAACGGCCATATGGTAACCACCAACCTTCCTCTATTTGCAGTGCTGCACTCACAGCATACTTGTCATTCTTGGGTTTCTTTCTGGAATGTATCACTTACAAATTTCCCCCGTTTAGTTGTCTTCTTAGCTGTCATGATACCAGTTAATATTTAAGTATAAATAAATAGTCTTGTAGTAGATTGGCGCATACAACCTGTTAGCAACTCAGTTGCGTGATAACGGTGTGCAACTGCAACCAAGGAAGTTGGGAATATTCGGTGATCCTGGCAGCCCTGAATTCTGCTGCACAAGGTTGTAGCAGATGCTTTAATTATGGATGCTTTAATATTAGCTCCAGTGTTGATCAGATAGCCAATTTATCGATGAGCAACCTGTTCGTGTATTCTTGGAAACAGGCTACTTGCAGTCATCAGAGGCAGCGGTTGACGAATCTGTTCAGCTAAGAGAATGTTGCTCTAGATCAGCGAAGTGCTTCTAGAAGGCAAAATCAGGATCTGATCCATTGCAAGTTTGGTGCTAGAGCAGCTGGCTGCTTAGGGGGCCAGCGTGGTGTAGTGGTTAAGGAGCTGCAGACTCTAATTCAGAGTACTGGGTTTCTGCACTCCTCCAACATCAGTTAGCTGGGTGACCTTGGACTAATTACAGTTCTCGTAGAACTGTTCTCACAGAGCAGTACTATTAGTACTCTCTCAGCCCCATCTACCTCACAGGGTATCTGTTATGGGGAGAAGAAGGGAAAGGTAAACTGCTTTGGAACTCATTTAGGTAGTGAAAAGTGGGGTATAGCTCTTCTTCTCCTTCTCAGCTCCAGTTCTTAGGAGAGACAAATTTTTCTGGGCCCATTTCAGTCTTGCTTCAGTCCATGTTTGGAATAGAGAGTGCCTTGGTTGCCTTGGTTGATGACCTCTGCCGAGAATTAGACAAGAGGAGTGTGACCCTCCTAGTTCTGATGGATTTCTTGTTGGTCTTTGATACTATTGTATCCTATTTGGCCACCTCTTTGGGACCACCATGTTACAGCGGTTCTGTTCTTCTCTGACCCTTGGTCATTGGCCTCAGTATTATTTGTTCTTAACCTGCCCATGCTATTTAAGATCTATCTGAAGCCACTGGGAGACGTCATCTGGAGGTAGGGGCTTCAGCATCACCAGTATCTCGATAACATCCAACTCAGCCTTCTTTTCCACCTAATTCAGAGGATGCTACCAATGTCCTGAACTAGGGATTGGAGTCAGTAACGGGCTGGATGATGGTAAGCAAGCTGAACTTAATCCTGACAAGGTAAAAGTTCTCGGGGTTAGTAGAAAGGCAGACCAGAGATGTGTGGCCTCTACTGTCTTGGATGGGGTTGTCCTGTCCAAGCTTGACAGCTTGGGGATACTTCTTGACACAGCAATTATCTTAGAAAACTGGTTGGCTGTAGTGGCTTGGAATGTTTTTGCCCAGGTTCAGCTGGTGTGTCAACTGTGCCTGGTTCAGTCAGATCTAGCCACAGTGATCCATGACTTGGTTAAGATGCCGTGGTGTGCTCCCCGCCCTCTTTATGAGCCTACATGGATATCTGAAGGTCTTATCACATATATTCCTGCCAGGGAATTGAGATCCCAGCTCTCCTTTCTCCCAACGATTAAAGAAGCTCATCTGGTGGATACAGGAATGTGGACCTTTTCAGCAGCAGCCCCACAATTATGGGAGCAACCTCCCCAGTGACAGCTGAAGACAGTTTTATTTAGGAGAGCATTTGAATAACTTGGAGGGTTTTAAATTATGGTCTTTTATAGTTTTAAAATAACTGTTTTATTTGAATTGTAAGCCATCTTGAGTTCTGCATGGTATACTAATCAATGGTTTAAATAAATAAATATTATTCTAAAGATATTTCAGTCATGTGTACATTGTAATAGCGGAGGTAGGTTTCCATCATTTTTATTATAAATACAAAATTTGAGAGTATTTCACTAGATGCTAGTTTCAATAGGACCTGGGCTATAGTGAGTTTGAGCCTCCATACCTTCCTTCTACTGGTTGCCTGCTGCTTACTCTCCAGGCACTAGTGCTTTTTAGATCTACTTTATACAATTCTCAGTATCATTCCATAACCAAGTAAAAATGTGAAATACTCACCTTATGCAGACAGTTTTTGTTTATGGGGTTTTAATGGGGAATTCTAATGGTTTTAATGTACTATATTTGTACTGAAATATTGTGAACCGCCGCAAGCCGGTTTCCAAGAGCGGCAGTCATACAAATCAAATAGATAATATAAAAATAAAGAATAAATAAAACCTTAATATCATCTTAAAGGGTAGGTGGAGTGAGGGAAAGGGCGCTGATGGAATTCGCTACCACTGCTTCTGTGGGAGAGCCTTGATCTACCGAGCCACCCGGTTTTCCAGATGTCAGAAGCTAAGCCATAGATCTGGTGGAAGAGCTCCGTTTTGCAGGCCCTGCGGAAACTGGAAGTTCCCGCAGAGCCCACAGCTCCTCCGGGAGCTCATTGGACCAAGAAGGCCCAGGTCCTGGTAGAGGCCAGGCATGCTTCCTAGGGTCCAGGAATTTCACTATATTTATCGCGTGCAGAGAAGCCGTGGAGTGAGGAGTGACCTTAGTGCAGTATAATGCTATGGAGTCTATTATCCAATGCTGTCATTTTCTCAAGGAGCACTGTTGGCTGGAGATGAGCTAAAATTCCAGGGGATCCCGTTGTCCCACTTGGGGACTGGCATGCCTACTGAGGACAGCAGTGCTATAAAAGCTCCACTAAAATTCTGCATGTCACAAAACAGTTAAAAATCCAAGAGCCCGGCTAGATAGAAAGATGGCAGCTTAATTCAAGGAAGAAACCCATTCACTGAGATAAATGGAAGCTTCTTCTAAGTGAGGTTTACATATGGGTCCATTTCCTGTTTATAAACGTTCCCTTTTTCTGTCAGCAACCTAAATATTTAGTGTGTCAAACCTCCCCCCCCCCCTGTTACAGTAATTAAACCCTTCAATGATGTTTCCAGAACAAGTAAAGGTCATGCCTTCGTATAATGCCTCAATATTGTTGCCGTCCTTGTTTAATGTCTGATATAACAAAATGTGAATCTGTTGGTGCAGAATTACTATATCTACATTATCGCGCAGAGATGCAATTAAGTATAACTCTGCAGAAGACTTAGTCACAGAGATCTAAAAGGAATACATGACCTTTGTGTAGACAGAATTAAGAAAAAACAGAAACGGAAAGTATTATCATTGCAAAGGACAATATTGCAACATCGCTCAAGTACCAAAATGCTTGAAAAGAGCAGAGAAAACAAGAAACACCTGCCTTCTAGATAGGGGTACCAACCTCCAGGTGGCACCCTAGAGGTCTCTCACTATTCCAATTCATCTCCAGAAGAACAAGATTGGTTAGCCCAGAGACAATGCTTTTGACTCTGTGGCATTATCCTCTACTGAGGCCCCTCCCTTCCCCAAAGCCCACCCTCTTCGGACTCCAAATCTGAAACCGCTGGGAGCAATATTCATAATTGGTTAAGGCCTAAGTGGGCGGAGAAGTGGGCGGGGCTCCTCACCCAGACTGACAAGAATTCCAGCCATTCGGGTAAGGGGCCAATCGGAAGGCGTGATGCGCCTTCCGATTGGCCCATTACCTGACTGGCTGGAGTTCGGCGGGGAACAGCCCGGGCAGCGTAGGCTTCCCTGCGGGTCTCAGAGCAGGCCCGCCATGTTGGGGACGTGTCAGGCCTGCTCCGAGGCCCGCAGGGAAGCCGGGGACTCGGCGGGGAGGGGGGTGGGTGGGGGTAGCTTCCCTGCGGGCCTCGGAGCAGGACTGACACATCACCGCCGCGGTGGGCTGCTTCGAGGCCCGCAGGGAAGCCGGGAACTCGGCAGGGAGGGGGGTGGGCGGGGGAGGTTTCCCGGGCTTGCTCCGAGGCTCGCAGGGAACCCAGGGACTCGGTGGGGAGGGGGTCCCCACGCGGGGGGTCCCAGGGTGTGTGGGGGGCCGCCGCTGCAGGCCCCCCCTTTCAAAGCCCGCTCTTAAAAGTGGGCTTTGAAGTCTAGTCTAGACATATTTCCCTATCTAGTTGGCAACCCTAATTGTGGAAGACATTAGCTAAGTTTGGCATATGCAGAGGTGTTGATGGTCTGTCTGAGTCTGGTATATAGAGAACTAAACTGTGCTTTATAAGGACATTTCCTGTCATTAGACTGGGCTGTTCCCTTTAACAAGGGCTTCCTAACAGGTGTAGCCTTTTTACTATAAAGTAGTCCATTTTTCTGAAGATCTTTCAATAGATACAGGTACAAATCATTGCATATTTCAAGTGACAGTGCTCTTTCCCTCCACATGAAAAAGTACAGTAGCATCCTAGAATCATAGATTTGGAAGGGGTCATACAGGCCTTCTAGTCCCACTCTTGCTCAATGCAGGATCAGCCTCAAGCATTCAGGATAAGTATTTGTCCAGCCTCTGATTGAAGGCTCTCAGTGAGGGGGAGCTCACCACCTCCTTAGGCAGCCAATCACACTGCCAAATTACTCTGTGAACATTCCCCCCCCCCAGTATGTTGTAGTAGTTAAGAGCAGCTTATAATCTGGTGAGCTGTGTTTGATTCCCCACTTCTCCATGTGCAGTCAGCTGGGAAACCTTGGGCTCTTCACAGCCCTGATAGAGCTATTCTATCTAGAGACAGAATTTTCTCTCAGGCTAAACTCAGCTTTTGATCCCAGCAAAAACATCCTGTTGATCCCACTGCAGACAGAAATATTCAACATCCATCAGTGAAGAGAATTTGGTTCACATGACAATTTACAGAACATTATAAACCAACGATTAAAAAGTTGCTTTTGAGAGTCAATGTGGTTATAAATTGTCAGACTAGGAACTCGATTTGAATCTCCATTCAGCCATGGCAATCTTGAGTCAGGTGATAAGTTTTCTTATACCCTAACCTACCTCACAGGCCTGCTGTTGTGAAGATAAAATTGAGGGTGAAGAAACCGTGTTGTAGGGTGTTCTGGGTCCCCATTGGATAGGAAAGTAGGATACCGGTCTCTAAACAAACAAGCAAACAAATAAATAAATAAATAGATTTAAACAGTGGCAAGCAAAAATGGGAGAATAATCAGTGGGGTGGGAAGCACAAAACATAGAAAACTGAGTCAATATATGCTAATGCAGTTGAGCTTAATTAGATTTTGCTTCAGTGTGGGCCAGGATGAGGCCTAATAGGGAAAGCCCAAGGCTCCAAGGGAAATGGGAATCTTCTGAGGAGATGCGTGAAGAGAGTGATAATAACCAGACACAAAGGTGTGTCCAACCTTTCCATGCAAAACGAGTCCATCTAGCCTCCGCCTGCAGACCTTTTTTAAAAAACAAAAGCTAATGTTCGTTTGGGGCCCAAAGTTAAGTTAAATACATTTCTTCAATCCTCTCTCATCTCCACCTCAAGTCTAAAACTCTTCCGTTGTTGTTCCTTTTTTTTATTAAGAAAAAACCCTCATAAATTAGAAAGAGGGTTTTAAAAACAAAACAAGGCCAAGCTGAGGCCTGCCACGCTTTCAAGCGCAGGGCGAAACTGTCCCTTGCTGAGTGAGGCAATTTTTACAAAACCGCTGCTGATGTGCCTCTGAAATCTGCAGAGGAATACCCCCCTTTCATGACACAGGCCTCGCTTTTACAAGACCTGGCAAGACACAAGAGAGTCCGCTCCGCTTTAAAGTGGAGACGTTTCTGCGTCTTTCGTTTATGTTGTCATCTGTTGGGAAAGAAACGCTGGTCAGTAGTTTTCAAATGAACCTACTGAACCCCAGGGACTGACGGCGTTATAAAAACCAGTCTTGTATGGAAGCTTATAAAAAGACTGGTGATTCACTTCACTGGGCTTTTCAATGTCCCCTCACCGAGAATTAGCTTCCTTTATGCTTACACGGGTCATGTTGTTTCTTCTTTAATGAGCGGTGGGGGGAAACGGCAGCGATCTTGCTTACTCATGCGCTCAGAACTTTGCACGGCAGGCACCCATCTTGGCGATGTGAACCAAAAAAAGAAAGAAAAAGATGCTGCATTTCAAGAAGCCCTTACAGCCTCGAAATATATGAATGTCCTTTCTCCTCTGAGGAGATCCAAGGATCCTGTTTATGACTAACAGACAAGACACATTTTTACAATGGCACGATTCAAATATTTTGTACAATTATTCACACAAAGTTTACCTCACGGGACAATTCTTTTTTCCCTCCTTTTTTTCTGGATCAATTTTCAACCTGGTGGAATCAGCTCCTGGGAGAGCGAAGGGCCCGAATCAAGTTTCCGCAGGGCCTGCAAGATGGGGCTCTTAAGCCAGGCCTTTGGTGTCCTGTCCTATTATAGCCTATGCCAGGGGTAGTCAAACTGCGGCCCTCCAGATGTCCATGGACTACAATTCCCATGAGCCCCTGCCAGCGTTCGCTGGCAGGGGGCTCCTGGGAATTGTAGTCCATGGACATATGGAGGGCCGCAGTTTGACTACCCCTGGCCTATGCCATGGGAGATCTCACCACATGAGAACTGTGGAAGGCAAGTGGCTGGAGCAGCAGAGCTATGGGCTTTCTTTTTGTATTGTTTCCACCATCTTGATACTGTTCATATTAGATTGTTTTAATTGTGGCTGGGGATGTTTTAATTGTTGATACATCGGACTTTGTTTTTATTGTTTTACTGTGAGCCACCTCGGGCTGGCAGTTACCAGGAGAGGCAGGATACAGATAGAGAGAGCGACGATAGAAAGATGACAGACAGACAATGGGTTGGATTATCTATTCAGCTTTTACACTTGTAAAAATGGAACACGGGTCCTCTTTGGCCACCCACAGGGCTATGCTGAGGATCAAGGAGTCTCCCTCAGCAAAAGACTACACCCCTCCCCCCGGGCCCCAGTAAAATTGTCAAGCATTGACCAGTCCCCGGTGATAAAAAGGTGGGGGACCACTGGAACTAAATGGAAATTGAATTCAAAGGACTGATGAACTCTATTATTCTAGCAAGGCATTATTTGTTCCTCATTATGCTGCATATTTGTTGGGAAATCTTCATGATGTTTCAAGAGCCAGCTTGGTGTAGTGGTTAGGAGAGTGGACTTCTAATCTGGCGAGCTGGGTTTGATTTCATGCTCCGCCTCCACATACAGCCAGCTGGGTGACCTTGGGCTCACCACAGCACTGATAAAGCTATTCTGACTGAGCAGTAATCTCAGGGCTCTCTCAGCCTCACCTCCCTCACAGGGTGTCTGTTGTGGGGAGAGGAAAGGGAAGGCGAATGTAAGCCGCTCTGAGACTCCTTTGGGTAGAGAAAAGCGGCATATAAGAACCAACTCTTCTTCATTAATATCAGGGCTCTCTCAGCCTCACCTCCCTCACACGGTGTCTGTTGTGGGGAGAGGAAAGGGAAGGTGATTGTAAGCCGCTCTGAGACTCCTTTGGGTAGAGAAAAGCGGCATATAAGAACCAACTCTTCTTCTTCTAATTTACTGTTAATTTACTCTCTCCTTATATCTGTACTCGGATGATTCCTATTTCATTGTCTGAAGAATTGTGCATGCACAACTTGAATGAAACTTGTTTGGTTTTAAAGGTGCCCCTGGACTCAAATTTTGTTCTACGTAAGTTAGGGTTACATATTTTCAAGTAGGTAGCCATGTTGGCCTGAAGTAGCAGAACAAGGTTTGAGTCCAGTGGCAGCTTTTAAGAGCAACACATTCTTATTCAATGTGTAAGCTTTCGTGTGCATGCACACTTCCTCAGACATAAACTGAGGAGTCTCTAAGCGGCTTAAGTCGCCCTCCCTTTCCTCTCCCCACAACAGACACCCTGTGAGGGAGGTGAGGCTGAGAGAGCCCTGATATGACTGAAGAAGAAGAGTTGGTTCTTATATGCAGCTTTTCTCTACCCAAAGGAGGCTCAAAGCGGCTTACAGTCGCATTCCCTTTCCTCTCCCCACAACAGACACCGTGTGAAGTGTGTGAGAGAGCCCTGATATCACTGCTCGGTCAGAACAGTTTTTTCAGTGCTGTGATGAGCCCAAGGTCACCCAGCTGGCTGCATGTGGGGGAGTGCAGAAACCCGGCTCGCCAGATTAGAAGTCCGCACTCCTAACCACTACTCCAAACTGGAGTGAGGTTTTACCATGGTTACCATTATACTGGATTAGTTCTGTCACTATTTAATTTGGGAGGGAAGTAAGTTCTTGTAGAACGTTCCGTTCGCTGGTGAGTTTGCAGCGAGACTTCGACCTGACTGATAAATGCATGCCTCAGGAGTGGGAGGGGGAGAGCCATTTTGCAGCAACAAGGAGGCCCATCACCAGAGGTCAACAGTTTATATCAATGCTTTTTAGAAGCCTCTCCAAAGCAGTAGGCTATTTTTCTGGTCCAGTAGGAACGTTTGCTTTTTCATACAAGCAAACTGTGGTTCACCTCAAGGGAAAAGAAAACAGATCATTTGATTCCTCACAGCAGGCCTGCGTTCCATGCTGCGAATCATGAAGGAATCATGGAAACAGACCAGGTGTAAAGGCACCACAGTTTAAGCTTCGCCAAATTTTCCCTTCAGCAGCCTCTGGGGGATCAAGCCCTGTAGAGCTTAATAAAACCTTAAAGGGAAAACTATGTGTGTGTGCATGCACACACGCGCACACGCGCACACACATACACACACAGAAATTCCAAAAGATTAATTAAATAAAGGGCCTCCTTCCCGCCAACCTGTAACAACTCCTCGAAATGTGTTTTCAGCACCACAATGCACATTTTCTGTTTTGTTTCACAGTAAAAATCATTATATGTGAGTGCGGCCTTTCATGCTGAAAAAAAAGACACTGTGGACTGAAGGTTGCCAAGACTAACAAATTGCTGTTTAGAGACTCTCGGAGTGAAATCCCTATGAAGGAATGGGGCTTGAAGAATAATTAGGCCCAAGCATAACAAAACAGTGCACTACTCTTCGCTCAAACCCCGCTGACTACCCCGTTATTTAAACTTGCTATCTTTGTTGGGACTGCAAAAAGACTGTCCTTTAGAAAGAGTCATTTGGCATGTCGCTGACTTATTTTTTAAAAGGAACAACCTATGTGCCTTGGCAGAGGGAAAGATTCTTTGTCCTAATAAGTGACCATCATTGTTTCTGTACCCATTGTATGCTCTGAGCAAAATTTATCCCCAGGACAAAATGTCAGCACATGTTATGTAGGGAGCAGCCCATGTCCCCCTTTTCGTTTCCTATTGTTTTGTTTAAATTATTATCACTGACCTTTTAACTCTATTATTGTTGGTTGGTTTGTATTGTATAGGCCTGTTGTATGTTTATCTATGTAGTCCATACAGTATTTATACATACAAAGGACATCATTTATATGTTTAATATTTACATAACATAGAATGCTGATTTATGGCCACTAATAAATTCTGTAACTAGATAAAAAAATGACATAAAAATAAAAACTTGCTCAAATTCTCTTGGGGGGGGGGGGTAAAACTGAAACACAGATTTTTACTGGGCATACCTAATAACACTTTTCTAGAAGGATTAGTCTCCATTCTCATTTACGCAGCAATTTTTCCAGTATCTAATTTAACTGCATTCTTGTTTATGTAAAGTTTGTATAGGTTGGCATCTTGTGATAAAATCGTAAGTTCTGTACTCTTCTGCTTAGAGCTGTGACATGCAGAATGTTCCGTCATTTCCAGATAAAAGGGTCCTGTAGTGGGTAATGTGAACAGACATGTTCCTGAAACCCTGGAGACCCACTACTGGTCAGAATAGACCAGGGGTGCCCAACATGGTACCATGGGCACCATAGCTCTTTCCCAAACCTTTCCTGGTACCCACTGTTTTTAGAAAGGGGGCAGGGCCAGGTAGAGTTTTTACATGCCAGGCTTCTGACTGGCCATTGGAAATTTGACTGGCTGTGCAGATTTTCTTTTTTTTAATGTTGCTGTTGGAATTGCAATCAGAAAATAATTTGGTGAAGTCAGCCTTGAAAGGCTGTCGTTAAGCTGTTTATGAAACTGAACTATGCCTGTGTGCTCACTGGTGGCATGAAGTGGTCTTTTGTAAGGTTGCAGGGAATTCTGAGCCATATGCTCTGGGGATTCCTTTGTTTAAGGTGGGCTCCTATGAACTTACTCCCTCTTCAGCAAGAAGGAATGGAATCCTCTATTGGGCTCAGCTCTCTCCACCTGCTGATGTGTGGCATATAGTCTGCTTGCCGCTCAGCCATAGAAGCTTGCAATATGCTACTTTTGAACCCACTCTTTAAGCTTTTGTACTCTGCTTCAGTAAGGAGACTGAAACAGATGAATATGATATATATTTGTACGGAATCTATCCAGTAAAGATTTCTCTCTTTTAAACCTCAAAGTGTTGTGAGTTTGGATTTGTGCCTCATCCACAAAGGTAATTAATAACTGCATGCTTTCAAAACTCTACAGCTCTAGTTTTCTGAAGGGACTCAGGACGAGGCCAAGTTCAGAAGTCCAAGCAGTTGCTTTGGCAACAACTGCCACCAAAGTGAAAGGATCTTGACTTTGTTACAAAAGGTAAGCTACTGCAGCCATTTTGTGGCTTGCTCTGCCTCCTGTGGCAGCCATTTTATAGCAGTCATTTAGTGGTTGCACCCACCATTTTGTATAAAAATTCCAAAGATCCCCAGAGGCTCAAAAAGGTTGGGGATTCAAGCAGGTAAGGACAAAGCCCGTTGCTCCCAGGAATACAATGGGTGCTAGCACGGACATCTGCAGTGTGACCTTCCTGGGTTCTGGCCTTCCTCCTCCTCCTCTTCTTCCCCTCTCAGTCTTGATATCCTGTGTGGTGAAGTGGTTAAAGAATAGCAGACTCTAATCTAAAGAGTTGGTTTTGATTCCTGACTCCTCCTCCATATGCAGCCAGTTGGATAGCCAAATTCCAAGCTTCCCTCACTTGCCTGGGGGAGATAGAGAGTAGGAAGAGGCAGAAAATGGAACAACTTACCAGCAGTGATACTGGACTTTCAGAGACACCTCTCCTACCCAGCAAACAGCAGAAAGATAAGCCCCTTGACTAGCCCTCATTGGCAGAGTGTTCTTTCCATATTGGCTGCACACTCCCAGGGAGGACCAATCAGGTAGGGATTGAGTTATCTGCATGCAGTTTGAACTAATTGGCCCTCATCCATGGATTGCAAATTGAACTGATTGGCCCTCACTGACAGAGGGCAATTTGCACTGCTTGGCCCTAATTGACAGAGTGCAGTTTAAACTGATTGGCCCTCACCGGCAGAGTGTTTTCTCCCTATTGGCTGCACACTCCCAGGGTCAACCAATCAGGTAGGGATTGAGTTGTTTGCATGCAGTTTGAACTAATTGGTACTTATCCGTGGATTGCAATTTGAACTGATTGGCCCTCATTGACAGAGTGCAATTTGCATGGCTTGGCCCTAATTGGCAGAGTGAACTTTGAACAGATTGGACCTCACTGAGAGAGTGGTATCTCCCAATTGGCAGCACACCCCCAGGACCAATCAGGTAGGTAGTGAGTTGGCTGCATGCAACTTCAACTTTATAATGTTTAGTGATTAGTGATAGTGATGAACTTTCTTGTACATATACACTTCTTCAGATATAATATCATGAATGGAAATAAGCAGTTCATACTTCTAGGCAAAATGTGAGAATAAATTAACATATAGCATAATGAAAATAGTAAACAGGTTCCAAAAATGAATAGGAAAAAAAACAGTAATTTGGATTTGTTTGTATTCACTTGAGATGGAATTACATGGGAAACCTTTTGTATACATTAAACAGTTACCATTCCAAACTACTTTGCATTATACTAATCATAGTTACATTACAATCTACTTGTTTAAATCAATTATTCAAATCAAGACATAAATAAAATAAAGAGGACATCTGGCCTTTCTGAGGGATTGTTAAGAATGCAGGTTAGCATATGCAATGAGTTAAGAAACCAGTGTCCCTGTTGAGTCCTGGGAATTACATTGTTATGAGTGTTGTAATAACTTGTATTTCAGCAATTTCCCTTTCCATTTTGTTCTTTAAGTTCCTTTGTAATAGGCCACCTATTCAATGTTTTGGAAGGTTGAAATCTTCTCCCACAGGTTTATCAGTCTTGTGGTTCCTGATGTCAGATCTGTATCCCTTTATCCTTTGGCATAGGGTTTGCCCTGTTTGTTCTATGTAGGGAATAGAAGGGCATTGTTTTCATTTGATGGAATACACAATGATAAAAGATGTGTATGTGAATAAGCCTTTGATGGCGCAATTGATGTTGTTGGGTCCAGTGCTTGTGTTGTCTGAATGGATGTGACAGTAAAGTTGATATCTGGGTTTGTTGCAAGCTCTGGTACCAGTGTCCATGCTCAAATTAGATGTGGTATTATTGTGGGTGAGGAGTTGTTTGTGATTGAAGGGCTGTCTGTGCAAGAAAAGGTTTGCTCCCCCAGAACATGTGAAAGAGAACTGTAATTTCCCAGTAGACATTGTAAGGCACTGATGAGGCATTGAAGTGTTTTGAGTTAACTTAAAACACAAAGTGCCCTACTCTCTTCATTCACCGAGGTTAGGAATTTCTTCCCTTGGATTATTTAGCTAAAGTGTTGTAGCAAAACACTGAATTTATCAAAGATACATTTAGAAGTGGGCATGAACATGGACATTGGAAATTCATTGGATTTGTCGGTGGTCGGGGGAAATCACGAACCCCAAACTTGCAAGGACCCCTTCCCCCATGTTCATGAACCTTTAGGTTAAGTGTTTAGCTGTTTCCTCGGTTTCTATACATGTGGAATTCACTGTAGAGCCCCATGACTGTATCACCTCACTGTGGACATAGTCTCTGGGTCTGGTCCAGTGTTTACCCTTCTCCCCATTGACCCTGGGAGGTGGTCATCTATCCACCTACCTTCCCATGTCATAGTTTTAGAGAGGATCAAGATTTCCTATGGACTTAATGGATGATGACTAAAATGGACATTAAGAACCCCCATGGGGGCCAAGTGCTGCCTGCACATATGACCTTGAGGGTCCACAAACTTGGAGGGGCCTGGATAGCGTGTAGCTGTCTGGGTCCTGGGTCAGGTGCTCTGACTTCCATGAACAACCCAATTTTGTGGGTTCGCAGTGACCCGTGGGTTGGGTCGTGCCCATCTCTAGATACATTGTTAGTAGCCCTGGTCTAGATAGCCCAGGTTAGCCGAATCTCTTCAGATCTTGGCAGCCAAGCAGGGTTGGCCCTTGTTAATATTTGGATGGAAGACATCCAAGGCATACCAGAGTCAATGATGTGGCAGCAGGAAACGGCAAGCCACTTCTGAATGTCATCTGTGACTTCGTGGTACTGCCCACCATCACCAATGCATTGTCAGTAGCGCTCTTAGGACTGGGTCTTCACACACCGCACAGCAGGGCTGGTTTATCCATGTAGCACATGCGATGGGTCCCTCACAGGGCCTTCCCCCCATGGATCAGTGCCATAGCCTTTCTCCTCCTCCTTTTCTCTCTTTAAGGGAATTCAGCGTGACACCTCTTTCCGCTCTGGGGGCCCCCTCTGCCCCCAGATTGGCTTCTCCTGCTGAAATTGTACTCTGCTATGGTCCCACGAATCTTTAAACTGTCTCTGCTACTTTGGGCCCTGCAAATTCTTAAACCAGGCGTAGTCAACCTGTGGTCCTCCAGATGTTCATGGACTACAACAGCAAATTCCCCCTGAAACAGAAGGTGGCCATTGCAGAACTGCTCTGGAACGAGTGCACCAGCCATCGCAGAAGACATGGAAATCCACTCAAACGAGCTGACAATCCTCGATAAGGACAACAGTGCTCGGGCATACTTCGACAAGAAGCAAGCAATTAAAATAATCAAACTGCAGGAACAGAAATAATTTATACCAACACGGCGACTTGTCTCTAAAAATTATTTCTCCCCTTAAGTGGTAACCTGACCCCTTGTTAGATACAATAATAAGACTCAGATGTTTTTAGTCTTCCTTCCACTGAACGAAGATCGGAATGACATTCTGTAACAGAATATCTCAGCGGTTGTGCAGATTCTTTGATATATGGCCTTCTGATATAGCCATTAATCTGTGCCTTGGCATGCTGTCAAATGTTCAAGGGGGAAGAGATTACATTGATGGTATCCTGAGCTGGAGGTGAAGACTGACGTCGAGGTTGTAATATTTTGCGGAAATTTACCTCTCCTCCTACTCCCTTTTTTCTTTGCTTAACTGCTGTATTCAGGCGTCCTGCTCGGGTTCTGACAATTCCGTTTTTTACTCTCTTTTTTTTTCCTTCCAGCGTTGACACATCAAGAGAACGGGGCTGGGGAAATGCCTTTCCCATCAAAACTGAGCCCGCAAATTGCAAAATCAACACTGAACTATTTCAAAGCTATTGCTCCCATGGCAGGATTTGCACTTAACATCCCATGATCCCCGGTACTGAGTTAATGTATTCATGCTCTGTCTGCAGTGAGAAAAGCCGGCCGCGTCCAAAGGAATTAGACTTCTCTGTGAGCTTCGACAATTATATGGAATGTTTTCCTTGCCAACTACAAGAAGAGCAATTCCTTTAATATCACAAAGGCTGTCAAATATTATTTTAAATGGAAACATCAGGCACAAGCTTACCTGGTCTATTCTGTGTGCAACGCAGTATGAGGCTAGTGGTGAATGAACTCCTGACTTACTCACGTAATTGCTGCCTCCAAAAAGGATTAATGCTGCTCGTTGGTTGAGAGGGAGCCATGGGGCTTGGTAACCCACACTGGCTGCCATTCTTCGATTCAGTCTTAGGCATAGTGCATCTGAGGCTACTGCCCCTAGGCTTATGCTGGCAAGAGCCCTGCTCTGCAACCAGCTGCCCCTGCCGCTGGTCCTGAGTTCCTACCACTGTGCAGTCATGATGGGGTGGCTGAGTCTAGAGGCAACCAGAGAACTCTCATGATGCTTGTGATGCAGGGGTAGATTCTGTAGGGCAGTGGTCCCCAACCCCCGGTCTGGTACCGAGCTGCGACTCCTCCTCTTCCTCCTCCCTGGCTGCTGCCTCAGGCTGCTGCCTCAGGGGCTGCCCTGCCACTCTGCCACTGGCTCACCTTTGGAGCTCTCCAGCGGCCCCCGTGGCTGGGGCTCCCTCTCGGCGTGGCACTGCTCAGCTGCTGCTGGCAGCGCCCCCCAGCAGGCAGCGGTAAGTCAGGGCCTGGGGAACATCCTGACCCCGACACAGAGGAGACACCCAGACCAATTGGACAGGCAGGCTGGGGGACTGCTTGGTTTTTCTCCATCCTTGGGGGGGGGAGCAGCCCCCTGTAGTGATGGCCCTTGCTGACTGAACATTGCAAAACCAGTACTATATTAAAACTGTTATGCATAACATATTTTAGGAAAATGACTCTGAACTCTGTTCTCATTTTAGTCTCTAGCCAAATACAAGTCACTTTCATTTCAACATTTTTCTAGGCTGGTTCTAAAGGACTGCCATCCTGATCTAGGATGGGATCACCTCACTGCTTGCTCTGTCCTCTACAGTAGCGGTCCCCAACCTTCACTCTTAACTAGCCTCATGGATGTGAGAGTCCCATTCAATTGGCCTTGGCTGTGTAGTTGGTCCCCACTGGTGTGAGGTGTACAATAGGAAATACAATACCTTTCCATTGCAGGTGTTGGTGTTTCCACATAGGATAGGCTGGTGTGGTTTCCCCCTTCCAGCTGTGGCTGCTGATACAGCTCAGATGCAACGGGGCTTCCATGTGGCATGTTTTTCTCACATTTTCCTGCCCTAGCTCAAGGGCAGTGGCACTGCTGTGGTGAAAATGGTTTCCATGTGAGCAGGACCAGGAAAACCTGTTCTTTCCCAAAACTTCAGGAAAGATCATTTGGTTGTGATCTTTTGCAAAATTTTGCAACAAAGCATGTTTGGGAAAGATCTGAGAAACGCTAGGGAAAACTGAGGAAGTTCACCGATGTACATTGAGGCTATGAGAAACCAGGGGAAAGCCCACTTCCCAGTAGCATCGACCTGGGACAAACAACACATGGGGGAAATGTCATAGGTGAAGGGCTTGCCCCATCATCAAAACAGTGTTTATTATTCTGATTAAGCTGAACGGTGTTTGAGACCTACATCTGTGGGTGTGTGAGTAAGTCACAGTTGACTTACGGTGATCTCACTTTCAAGGCAACTGAGAAGCAGAGATGGTTTGCCATAGCTGCAGTTTTCCATGGAGTCCTCCCATCTGAGTGCTAAGCTCTGCTGACTTTACTTAGCTTCTGAGACCTGACAGGATCGGGCCACTTTCTCTCCCCTTGAGATCTACTTAGGGTGCTCTCAAGTTTGGATATTACAATGGGCAGTTCAGTGAACATCTTCTGGGAAGGGACCTTCCCCGTAGTTTCCAATACAGAAGTAGAAAAGAAAAATACAGAAGCTGGGGCACCTGTTTTACAGAAGGGTAGGGACAGCTGCTCTGTCACCCTCTGCCACAACCTCAGACTTCAGAAAAGCTAGCTGCTCAGAAGATCAGCAAGGACTCTGCTTTAGGCTGCCTTTCCTTCAGTCTGAGGAGCCTTCCTCCAACTAAACTGGTTCTTCCATTGGAGGAAAAGTCATGTTACCTGGATAAAAACTGAGTTTGGAGGAAGTCTCAAATTCTGCTGAGTAGACCTGGCTGACAGGGCTAAGATCTTCCCCAATGAAATCGAATTTCCGTGAAATCCTATATTCTGATTTCTCTGTAGCTGTCGTTCTTTGATAATCTGTTTCTCCCTTGGCAAGCCGAGAATCTTACATATTGTATATCATGTCTGAAGAAATCCAAACAAACCATCGGGAGCAATGCTGTAAGAAAAACTCTTTCAACAAAGCTCGACCAAAAGGCTTCAAGTTCATCTTTCTCTGTAAATAAAGCAGTGAATACGATGTTTCACTGAAACGCTTAGTTCAGAAAGAGCGTGTACCAAAAATCAAACTAATATAAACATTTTAGGATTTAAAAAAAAATTCATTCCCTAAATGCCTTCTTCTGCAAACCAAATCTTGGCTTGTTTTAGTTCCTTGCATGTGCACCGTATCTGTTCAGGGCAAAAGATGTGCAGAAGAATATACCCTTTCATATCAGTGTAGAGAAATGCACAAAGAGTAAAAAATTATAGTCTATATGCTGAGTAAGTTCCTTAGGTCTTTTAGGAATATAGCATGGCTGCACACCTGATGCCCAGCAAAGAAGATATAAGTATCTGGTGACAGTGGAGGACATCCATTTTCTAATGCTCCTTTCCAGTGCTCCTCTTGTCAGGAAATGGGGGATTTGCTTCTCTGAGGGAAGGGGAAAAGACAGGACTTAAGAGACAAAGAGTAGGAAAAAGCAACAGAACTACAACATTAGAGGCATCACTAGAAATAGCGTTACACCAGCTGAATGATATAGTGTTAAATATTATTGCGACTTCAAGGTCCTCCTCACGTTTTTGCTGTGTCGCTTTTGTCTGCCGCCTTTTCACGCTTCTCACCCTCCACATCGGCTGCCAGAAATGGTGGAAGAGAACAACACGCTTTATATGCAACTCCTTTCCGTCTGTCAGTCAATCCAGGCAACCAATCCCCTTTCTCCATGGATTAATGGTCCTGTGATGCCCGCTAACTTTTTTTAAAGCATACTTCTCTGTTGAAATGCCTATACAGAGAATCATAGATGCATAGTGCTTTTTGAATGCCACCCCTTATGGGAGCACAAGTCCTTTGATACCCATCTGCCTAGATGTCCCATGTTCCTGTTAACTACAGCAAAGCTCCGCTGGTTCGTTTCCTGGTTCCTGACTTCTGCTTTGACTTCTTGACTTTGTTCCTGGTCCCTGACTTCTCCTTGACTCCATTCCTGGCTCTTGACTCCCCAGCTACTCGACCACAGTACGGCTTTGGAACTCACTTCAGAAACCGACCCCAGCCTGCCTCTTGATTCCACTCCCTGCCCCACCCTCCTTTGTGAACTGACTCCCTCGGTTTTTGACCTTACGTACTGGATTCTGAGCTTGCCTCACAATTTGGTCTCAGCTTTCCCAGCTGAGGGTGTAATTAATTGGTAACCAGTGTGCGGCCCGGCAGGCACACCCTCTTTTTCTGTTTTGCACTTGGACAAAAACACAATGCCAGTGATTGCACTGCAACCTTCTGCAGACCACCCCCCTTTCCCACACTTTCATTTTCTCTACCATAGTGTTATCTTCAAAAAAGGGAGGAAGGATGACCCGGGAAACTACAGACCAGTGAGTCTGACCTCTGTTGGGGGAAGATAATGGAGCAGATATTAAAGGGAGCGATCTGCAAACATCTGGAGGACAATTTGGTGATCCAAGGAAGTCAGCATGGATTTGTCTCCAACAGGTCTTGCCAGACCAACCTGGTTTCCTTTTTTGACCAAGTAACAGGTTTCCTGGATCGTGGAAATTCGGTTGATGTCATTTACTTGGATTTTAGTAAAGCTTTTGACAAGGTTCCCCATCATGTTCTGATGGAGAATTTGAAGGACTACAATCTGGATTTTCAGATAGTCAGGTGGATAGGGCATTGGTTAGAGAACCGCACTCAAAGAGTTGTTTTCAATGGTGTTTCATCAGACTGGAGAGAGGTGAGTAAGTTCTCTCAGGGTATCTCAGGGCTCGGTGCTCGGCCCGGTACTTTTTAACATATTTATTAATGATCTAGATGAGGGGGTGGAGGGACTACTAATCAAGTTTGCAGATGACACCAAATTGGGAGGACTGGCAAATACTCCGGAAGATAGAGACAGAGTTCAACGAGATCTGAACACAATGGAAAAATGGGCAAATGAGAACATGATGCAATTTAATAAAGATAAGTATAAAGTTCTGCATCTGGGTCAGAAAAATGAAAAGCATGCCTACTGAATGGGGGATACACTTCTAGGTAACACTGTGTGTGAACGAGACCTTGGAGTACTTGTGGATTGTAAACTAAACATGAGCAGGCAGTGTGATGCAGCGGTAAAAAAGGCGAATGCCATTTTGGGCTGTATCAACAGAGGCATCACATCAAAATCATAAGATGTCATAGTCCCATTGTATACGGCACTGGTCAGACCACACCTGGAGTACTGTGTGCAGTTCTGGAGGCCTCACTTCAAGAAGGACGTAGATAAAATTGAAAGGGTACAGAGGAAAGTGACGAAGATTATCTGGGGCCAAGGGACCAAGCCCTATGAAGATAGGTTGAGGGACTTAGGAATGTTCAGCCTGGAGAAAAGGAGGTTAAGAGGGGACATGATAGCCCTCTTTAAGTATTTGAAAGGTTGTCACTTGGAGGAGGGCAGGATGCTGTTTCTGTTGGCTGCAGAGGAGAGGACACGCAGTAATGGGTTTGCACGCAGTAATGGGTACAACGATATAGGCTAGATATCAGGAAAAAAATTTTCATAGAGTAGTTCAGCAGTGGAATAGGCTGCCTAAGGAGGTGGTGAACTCCACCTCACTGGCAGTCTTCAAGCAAAGGCTGGATACACACTTTTCTTGGATGCTTTAGGATGGTTAGGGCTGATCCTGCGTTGAGCAGGGGGTTGGACTAGATGGCCTGTATGGCCCCTTCCAACTCTATGATTCTATGATTCTATGTCATGACTTAGTAGTGAAAGTACAGGGGGGGGCTTTAATAGGCTAGAAATGGGAGAGTAATGAAAGTGGAGCTTAACTCTGCTCCCCTCTTCGTATTGGTAACAGAAGGATTATCCTCATAGAAGGTCACTGCAAGTCCAGATTCTCCTCTGAGATGGAAAAAGTGTATTTTGTGTGTATGTGTGTGTGTGTGTGGGTTGTTGCCTGGACTTAAAGAGGGATGTCCTTTACCCATGGCTGGAACAAGCATGATGTCACATGGACATTCCCCTTAAACACAAGGCATCCTGATTCCCATGTGCAAACAACCTTTGGCAACGACCCAAGCAGCAGTTTGATATGGAGTTCTGTAACCAGAAATTTAGACATGTAATTTGTGCTGTAATAGGGAGCTATAAAGGGACACCTGATCTGGATTGGGCTACGGAACTGTGGAAGGGAGGTCTAGCTATTGATCTTGCATTATTTCCCTGATAAGAAAATGGGATTTTATGGGTTATGTTGTTTTATTATTTTATTTTGTAAACCACCTCGAGGCGACATTGTCAAGAGAGGTGGGGTATAAATTCATAAATAAATAAGAAATCATGCACACATACCCAGCTATGTTAAAATCCAGTAGGGAAAAGGGGGAGTTGCATACATTCTGCATCCCCCCACCCGAGTTTTAAAGCAGTTTGAGTGCTTTTCTGATCATAGTAATGCACAGTAGTGAAGTGACCCCCACCTCGCTCCCCTAGAACCATGAGATTCAACACTTACCTCTGCTTCGTCGGTCTCCAGGAGACATCTGGAATTCCCATTATAGAATCCTAGCCTTGTGTGTAATTTGGCCCAATTATTAGGTTACATAATCCCTAATTCCGATGGGTTGCACACCTCACATTTATAGAATCATAAATCATAGAGTTGGAAGGGGCCATACAGGCCATCTAGTCCAACCCCCTGCTCAACGCAGAATCAGCCCAAAGCATCCTAAAGCATCCAAGAAAAGTGTGTATCCAACCTTTGCTTGAAGACTGCCAGTGAGTGGGAGCTCACCACCTCCTTAGGCAGCCTATTCCACTGCTGAACTACTCTGACTGTGAAAAATTTTTTCCTGATATCTAGCCTATATCGTTGTACTTGTAGTTTAAACCCATTACTGCCCGTCCTTTCCTCTGCAGCCAACAGAAACAGCATCCTGCCTCCTCCAAGTGGCAACCTTTCAAATACTTAAAGAGGGCTATCATGTCCCCTCTCAACCTCCTTTTCTCCAGGCTGAACATTCCCAAGTCCCTCAACCTATCTTCATAGGGCTTGGTCCCTTGGCCCCAGATCATCTTCGTCGCTCTCCTCTGTACCCTTTCAATTCTATCTACGTCCTTCTTGACGTATTTATATTTTGCTATTGATTACAGTATCTGTGACTACACCACCACCACCACAACCTCTAACTCACACAAAAGACTGTCTCTTTGATTTTAGTGAGAACAGGATCATATCCCAAATCAACAAAGGGCATTATTGCTCAAAAGGCAAATGACCTTAAATATCGCTTGAGGTTTTTGTTGACAGTGAAACCAGCGCTTAATTAGATAAATGGTGTGGATATTTCCCATTCCACAAGTTAGTAGATATTCTGAAATAGCCATATATTTTACTTAGTTGCCACTACACAAAAATATACAGAGTTGGAATTTGTTACATGTAAAACCTGACTGTGTATTAAAGTGTATTATTTGACAGCCCTGGCTTCTTTTCTTTACTTAATTCAAAAGGCTGCATTAGAGAATTTGCCATTGTTTCATAAAATACTTTGTGGTCAGGTTTGTAAAATATGTAGTCATCTAATACACATCTGGTGGATATTTGTTAAATTTTGCATTGCATGTTCAACTTAAGTTTGAGGGTAATTTTCTTCTCATGTTTTTCCCCCCTTCTTCTTCTGAAAGGGAATCCTGTTGTTCTGTATATATTTTACTTTGGAAAATGTAGGCTTCAATCATACACACTTCTTTGCTGTTATTTGAAGCAGTGCAGACAAGTGATAGGTATTCTATAACAGAGACATGACTCAAAACACCAAGTGGCAGCAAAATTCCCTGTGCAGAAAGTATGTGTACTTGTATCCTCTTGCTCCACAGAAGTTGAGGCAGAATATTCAGGGTTCCCAGGTGTTCTCCCATCCTGGCTATAGCTAACCAGGTCCAGACTGGCTTAGCTTCAGCAAGATAACTGCATCATCTTCAAACCATGCCCTAGTATGCTATATCAGCATCTAGATCTGAGTGGTAATAAATACTAAAGGAATATTTGTTCTGATTGCCAGGTGCCCTCTCTGCCTTTTTTTGCCAAAAGGTTAGATTAGATGCAATTGCCTGTCACAAAAGGAAACTTATATGGACAAGCAGCTTTAGGGTCCCCGGAAACTAGTACATAAGGAAGAAGTAATAACTTTCAGTTCAGAAACCAGCTGCCAGACTAATGTGGATAATCCCTATCTTGCATAACGACTTCATACAATGGACTCAGTTACGTCGCTACACTTGCGGTTCCATACAGAGCCCCCAGCATTTATTTTAAAATCTAATTTTCAAGCATGTGGGGCTCTTATTCACATTGGGGCCATGACACAAAGAGATAAAGATGAGAGGTTAAACCAGGCTTTCTCAACCAGGGTTTTGTGAAACCCTGGGGTTTCTTGATGGTCATGGAAGGACTTCGTGAATGGGTGAGAGTCAATTGTTTTTTAATATAATTTTTAAATTTGTTAATCAGGTGATATGATCATATATGGTCATGTTGATCTGCTCCCCCTCTCAAAGTGGCCAATAATGGGCCTGGAGGGGGTGGGAAGAGGAGGACCCCTGGGTAGGCATATACCTAGCTATGCCTCTCAACCATATTCTGCACAATCGTGCCACTTCTGGGTTTTTTTGAAATCTGAAGAATATTTCAGGGGTTTCTCAACAGTATAAGAGCTGAGAAAGGCTGGGTTAAGGTGTCATGTTGTCCTCCCCCCCCCCCACACTCCAATTCTTTATCTGAAATGGCCAATGGAAGCCACTATTTGCATCACTGTGGTAAATCAAAATCTGCATGTTTTCCTGATGTGGCAAGAAAGGCTCCCGGGGAGCATTAAAAGTTGCAGAATGCTCAGATGAAAACCTTCACCACCACCCTAGAGTTGCCAACCTCCCACAATTTCACTAGGGATGCCAATCCCAGGAGGGACCTGGGGATCCTCTGGAATTACAGCTCATCTCCAGGCAACAGAGATGTTTTCTATTACCACTCCAAGCAGTGGCAGGGGGAAAATAAACTAATTGCTTTTGTGAGCCCAATGGAGTCACTTCTGGGAAAACCCTGGCAATTCCTAGAGCTTCTGGCAATTCCTAGAGCTACTGCTGTCATTTCTAGGTTTTCCCTGGAAGTGCTTGTGCTACCCCTGCATATCCCTTCCCACAATCCTCTGCTTCTAAATATTACAGAAACAATTTCTCATCATGTTCCTTTTGAATTATAGATCAGCCCCAAGTCTTTTTGCTCTGACTCTTCCGTTCTGCTTTCTTTGCTTTCAGAGATTGATGTACAAGCAATATCCAAGAGAACTAAGCCATGGCTGCCTTCAACAGATGCCCCTGACCTTGGGCTCTATAAATTAGAGAACAGAGAAGTCCTGTTCTTACTCTTTTAATCAGACATAATTTTGACAAACTGCTTCCATATACTTGCTAATGCTTTTCTAAGCTGCTCCATATCGTTTCAGCACTCACTTCTTTGCATGAAAGCGATATTGTATTCTGTTAACCTATCTGCCACCTTCCCCCTTTCTTTGTTCTCATTTTCACACGGACTGACTCCTGTGAGCTTCCGTATGAAAGGTCCAACTGAAGGGGACCTTGGAACACAGAGGTGGCCTGGCTTGGCTTAAATGCCCAGCACTCAAATCACTGATACAAGTCTACAAGGATGGACTTCATTTCTACTGTATTTCCAACACTAACTCATAAAGCAATAGGCACGGAAGAGTAACTGCTAACTGTAGCTCTTCCAAACACTACCCGAACATTCACTGCATTTATTATACCAAGAAAAGAAGATATTAAAATTGTGACTGACGTTTTGGGAGAAAATGTTGCAGATTAATCAAAAATATGTACGAAACTAGAGATTTATAAAAATATTGACTACAGCTGGAATGCTGTGATAAATTTTTAGGACTGAGGTCATGTTCAATGGTACATTTTGCTCATTTACTTTTGCAGGTGGAGCCGAAATGGTTGCCAGTTCACAAAACAGTCCTTCCTTCCTTCCTTCCTTCCTTCCTTCCTTCCTTCCTTCCTTCCTTCCTTCCTTCCTTCCTTCCTTCTCCAAAAGAAGAGCTGTTTTTGTTCCCCGTCTTTTACTACCTGACCAAATTTCAAAGTGGCTTATGAACACCTTTTCATTCCTCTCCCCACAACAGACACCCTGTGAGGTAGAAATGGCTGAGAGAACTGTGGCTGGCCCAGGGTCACCCAGCATGCCTCATGAGTCTCAAAAGTGGTTTATAATAGCCTGCCCTTCCTTTCTCCGTAACAGCCACCTTGAGAGGCAGGTGGGGCTGAGAATCCAGGGAGAACTGTGACGGGCCCAAAGTCACTTAGCTAGCTGCATGTAGAAGAGCAGGGAATCAAAACTGGTTCTCCAGATGAGAGGCCACCACTCTGAACTACTACACCAAGCTGTCAAAAATAGTCCCAAACACCAGTGCCATGAAGACTTTCGTGAACAGAGTCCCATAATTTCTTGTTCTCTAAAATTCAGCTGGGGTGGGTTAAGTCTTCTTCCCTTCACTGTTACGCAAAGTAGACAGTCTCCACTTAACTTGGAGATGGAGTGAGAGGCAGGTAACTGGGATCTCCATCTGTATATATTGGGATTTGTCCCTATAAGAGCTCTTGAAAATAACTAGGCAGTTTTTAATGAGATTTGCACCCACATTTATTCCTCCCTGAGTGTTCATAATATAGGAAGAATATACCAGAAAAAGAGGGAAAAATTGGGCCATTTGCACAGAAAGAACAGCAACCAGCTGTGCATGAGTACCGGGTCACATGTGGCATGGGAGTTTTACAGTGCAATCCTAAGCAGAGTTGTACCCTTTATAAGCCCATTGACTTTGGCAACCTCAGAAGGGTTGTAAGTCTGTGTGGGACCGCAGGGCTAGGACTGCACCCTAAACCCATAATTCTTTAGCCGCGTCAATAAAACATCCCCAGTTGGTCATAAAATCATCCCGCAGATATGTCTTTGTCAGATTCAAGCAAGGTTTTGGCACAAGGACAACCCTGGAACGAATCCACTGGAAAGTGGATGTGAGGGAAATATTGTAAGACATTGAGTTTAACAAGCATTGCTATTTGGAGTTATATATCAGAACAAATTACCAGATGAGAAATGTACACACCATAGTCTGTGTGACTCTTGTTAGTGCTGTGGCAAAATAGACCCAATTTCCTACATCTGAATCAACATGGGTTTGGATCCCCCCTCCTTTTTTTTTTGAGAGAGGCTCTTAAGTGATGCCTCAAGTCTCTAAATCACATAAGGCATATTTTTAATATCTTGTACTAGGGGATAACCTTTTCAATAGCACTAGAAATCCCCACATACCCAATAGAGGTGTATCCAGATGGATGGTTTCCATATGAACAGATTTTTCTTCACTGTCTTTCATTCTATTGTATATAGCAGTTAACGTATGCTTTTTATAAGGGAAGGCTTCTCTTAATTTCCTTGCATTTATTTTGTTTTATATACGTGTGTGTTTTTTTGAAAAAATTTAGCAAGCAGATGTGATGAAGTGCATGAGAACCCGTGGTTTAATAAAACACACTTGTCTTCCTTCAGATCTCGCAATAAACCAGATTAGATAGTGTTTCTCTGACGGTGAAAGTTTCTCAGTCTTTCTTCTGTTGTTGATAAATGAGAAGAAATGACATTTCCTCTTTCTTGGGGTGCGTATATGGAACTGCTAGGATGGTCGCTTTACCAAAAATGCAGACCAAAAGGATTCCTTGGTCTTAAAATGGAGAGTTATACAAACAAACGTACTTGGCTGATAAGAATACTAAAGTGTCAAGTGATGGGAACTTCTTTTTTTTACCGCCACTTAAATGCTCTTTTCATAAACTTCTCCAGTCTTATTCCCACACGGTCCGACTGTGACGTTTTGACGACTCGACACAGAAAAACCAACACCCAACATGATAGGAAAGAGATTGCAATAAAATAAATACCGTGACTTCCTTCACTAACACTCCCCAAACTGCCTCCTCTCGAATCAGGCCCTATCATCCTTTCTAATGGTAAGGTTCCCACATCAGTGTCATTTGAGCCAGTAATTGAACACTTGGGATCTTGCTGGGGGGAAAAAATGCCGTGGTCTTCTTTCCCAGGGACTGCTGTAAAAAAAAAGGGTTGAATTCAGGGGTTAAAAGTTAGTGATCTACCAGCTTGTGGTACATCCACCAGTGATCTCCGAGAGTATCTGAAGTAGCCCTTCCAGTCACCTTTAAGGGAATGACTGAAAGATCCATATGAGGGAAAGAAAAGGAGTTGTTTTTTTATACCCTGCTTTTCACTACCTGAAGGAGTCTCAAAATGGCTGACAATGTCTTTCCCTTCCTCTCCCCACAAAAACCAGCCTTTGAGGTAGCTGGAGCTGAGGGAGCTCTAAGAAAGGACTAGCCCAAGGTCACCCAGCTGCCTGCCTGTAGAGGAGTGGCGAATCAAGCCCAGCTCTCCAAACTTGAATCCGCCACTTACTACACCAAGCAGAAGTAGCCTCAAACAGGGAGTTCATGCCATCGTTTCTTGAGGAGACAACTACCCAAAGGAATTTAGTTTGGACGGCTCTTCTACCATATTCCTTAGAACAAGTGGAAAATGTATGTGCCCGAATAGGAAAGCAAATGAGATGAGGTCCGAGCTGTGGGTCCCATGATATCAGTTCTTAGACACGACTGGCATAAAAAGATTTCTGCTATTTTAATGCTTAATCCAGGGGTAGTCAAACTGCGGCCCTCCAGATGTCCATGGACTGCAATTCCCATGAGCCCCTGCCAGCAAACACTGGCAGGGGCTCATGGGAATTGCAGTCCATGGACATCTGGAGGGCCGCAGTTTGACTACCCCTGGTTTATTCTCTTACAGGGCCATCCTAAGTAGAGTTATACCCTTCCAAGACAATTGGCTTTAATGGACTCAGAAAGTTATAACTGTATTTAGGACTGTACTGTTCATGTTTTAAACTTGCCATGGATTAAATCCAAATTCAGGGATTCCTGGGAATGCCACAGGATGGTGATAGAACACCGTGGGCGTCCTTTACTCCTCTGTGCAGACAGCCAGTGAATGGAATACCTACCTGTTGTGTGACTATGTCATCATATAGACGCCCAGTTTTGCATGTCCAGTCATAGCCCACTTACGATGACCCACAGGATTTTCAAGACAAGAGATGTTTAGCGGTAGTTTGCCATTGCCTGCCCCTCTGCATAGTCACCCTGGGCTTACTTGTTGGTCTCCCACACCAGTGCTCACCAGGGCTGACCCTGCTCAGCTTCTGAGATCTGACAAGATCAGGCTAGTCTACCATCCAAGTCACAGCTCTCTTCCCTGTATCTGCCATAGGAACCTGTGAGCCGAATCACAGCACATTTAAAAGCTTAGTCAGAGAGCCAGTTCACACTGAACGGTTGGGGACGCACAGACTACGGTAGTGTAGCTCTGCCTGAATATACACGTTGAGGCATAATCTTTAAGAGGATGGGGATGAAAATTTGTGAGACAGACTTCAAAGAGAGGGGCTTGTTTTCCTTCTACTCCCTCAGTATTTCCATTAAATCTCAAGCAATGACATCACAACAAAGTCAGGTTGCCAAGACATATTATATCAAAACATGTTCTCGCATGGTTACATTTTCTGCAAATTATAGCTCTCAGAATATAAATCTGAATAATTGTTTAAATCAGAGTGACTGTTGAAACAGATTTGCAGAGATCAAATCAAAAATGTAATAATTCTTGTGGTCTCACTAATGCTCAGAGCACCAAATATTTCTCGAAATTTGGGTTGTCAGTTATATATAGTGTTTACATTAACATGCTGCTTGAACAGAGAAAATATATATTTTAAGATGGAAACGTGAATCCGGGGTTGCAAGTATGTTTCTGAAACAGCTAAGTCATCTTGTTTCAAGTAAAACCAGATGTTTGCTTAAAGTGAAAGCCCATCATTTCTTTTAATTACGCTTATTGGTTAGGCCACCAGGAATATCCATATGTGCACACAATGGTCTGATTAAAATCAAAGACCTCACAATGGAGGATGCAATCAACAACCGAATGGCCACCATTAAGATATGCATGCGCCGATCCGGATTGCACCATGCAATGCTGCTCATTTTCCCACAGCAAATTAAACAGAAACGACGCTGCGAGCCAGGGCAACTTGGTATGAGCGATCATCTTCCTTCATGTCCCCCCTGTTGTGTGTCTTGCCCTCCAGTTACTCAAAAATTGACTAATGTTGAATATATTGCTCTACAGCACTGATGCAGCATTTATTAATTGGGTGGCATCTGTTAATTTTTATCCCAAGAACACTGTGCGGTATTCGAAAGGGAGAAATTCGGAAGCCCAATACTTTTGGGAAAGATTACCATTTTGGAACATCAAGTTATAGCTTCCTAGTCTCAATCATTCTGAGTACCTAGAAACAAATTCAGTATTGGATGCACAGGTTGAGACGGTACGCTCTCAGGAAGAAAGAATCATTACAGTCAACAAGGTACCTAATCCCAGCCTGAGTGACTGTCTACTAGAGTGAGTGGTGAAAGGTGAGGTAGGGAGAAGTGAGGTCATGGCCTAGGGCAACCTATCTCAACCTTTTGACCATGGAGGAGTCCATGCAATACTTCTCAAGTTTTGAGGAGCCCCAGAACCAAACCAGAAGTGATGTCAGCCGACCATACCTCCCTGCCATGCCCGAGAAAGACTGAGGGAGGAGATAAAGTCCATTAAGCCAGGGTACCGTATATACTCGAGTATAAGCCAATCCGAATATAAGTCGAGACACCTAATTTTACCACACAAAAAAAAAAACCCTGGGAAAACTTATTGACTCGAGTATAAGTGGAGGGTGTGAAATTTCAACATTTCAAAAATAAAAATAGATACGAATAAAATTACATTAATTGAGGCATCAGTAGGTTAAATGTTTCTGAATATTTATTTCAAAGTAAAACAGTAAACTAGCTCTGTAAGCAACGGTTTCTGTTGGCAGCAGAGAATAGGACCTGCAGTAATGTGTTTAAACTATATGTAGAACAATATTGGCTAGATATCAGGAATCGCCTGTCTAAGCTGGTGGTGAGCTCCCCCTCCCTGGTGGTCTTCAAGCAGTGGCTGGACAGATGCTGATCCTGCATTGAGCAGGGGGTTGGACTAGCTACCTGAATGGCCCCTTCCAACGCTATGATTCTATGAATATCCTTGTTTATGACTGTGACCATTTGCCTCAACAAAGCGCAGACCTGTGCAATTATTCTGAATGCTTGCTTGCCATCTGTCAAAATGCTATTTTGTTTTGTTATCGGCTATCGGCTTGGATTCAATGGAGCATTCTTAAATCCTTCACCTTGTCACAGATGTCTCAAGAGAGAATTTTCCCAAGAAGAGTATTCTGTGGCATTTTAGGCTACAAGGGGGGGGGGAGTCATGCTCTGAGGTCAGAAATCCCTTCCCTCAAAGAAATTACTGGTGGATGCAAGCCATTTGTCTTCCCAGTTAAATGAAACCAAACTGATGCCTTCTCTCAATCCCTTAAAGGAATCGCAAACAAAAGGCCAACCACATTCTGCCACTATCTCCATCAGGTCCTATAGCCGAATATGACCTGATGGAGATAGTGGCAGAATGTGGTTGGCCTTTTGTTTGCGATTCCTTTAAGATTGGTGTAGTGCGACGGTCTGTAATCTGGAGTGCCGGATTTGATTCCCCCCTCCTCCACATGCAGCCAGCTGGGTGACCTTGGGCTCGTCACAGTCTTCTTAGGTCTGGTCTCACCGAACAGTTCTGTCACGGCTTTCTCAGCCCCACCTACCTCACAGGATGCCTGTTGTGAGGAAAAGATGTGAAGGTGGTTATAAACCACTTTGAGGATCCTCCAGGCAGTGAAAAGCGGGGTATAAAACCGGACTCTTGTCCTTCTTCTAAAATCCTAACATATTCAAATAAATATTCATGGTGAGCTCATAGACCCTTTCACAGGGGTGGTGGCAGGGCTGGCAGGTTGGCCGGGGGGGGGGGGAGCACCATACACACAACAGCCTTGTGAGGTAGATCAAGATAGAGCGTTCTATCTGGAGCAGCGGAAAAGAGCGAGATTGGCATGGTGGGAGGAGAGACAGAACTGAACTGAGAAACCCCGTGGGAAAACCAATTTATATTCAATCATGAACTATGGATCTTCACACCATTGGTCAGTTTTGGTTTAATTTCTCTGAACGAACACTTGCATAATTTTATGGTTGGAGGTCACCACAACATGAGAAACTGTATTAAAGGGTCGCGGCATTAGAAAGGTTGAGAACCACGGGCCTAGACAAACTATTCTATTTTTCTTCTGTAGACGTTTGTCAAAAATGAGGAACATGTGCTCTTGCTATAACTGAACAATTAATTTCCACCAAGCTTGCTGTTTAAGTTGCGGCCTGCTGGTAATACATTTGTAATTAAACTGCAGCTTGATTTATGAAAGGTAGAAGGGAAACAGCTCTAAAAATAGCCTAGTGTTAGTGTTCCTAACCCTCTCCTCTCTCCTTCTGAAAGGGCAGTGTGTTAATAACTGTGATGAGTGAACTGTCAAGATCCTTGACTTCCTTACAATAACTGCTCCAGCCCCATAGCCGTTATCAGTCAGGCCGGTTTTCTTTGCCAAGTTAGCACAGTGAGAAGTACATGACTTATAATGCATAGCGGTTGTTAATTTCATGCCGATCCAGAATACCAAAGTGGTTTGGCACAATCGTCAGGAAAGGATGCTGACAGGATCTTTGGTACCTAGCCGGGGGTGGTGGTGAAGGTGGTATTCAACTCCAGCCTCTTCAGAGTATTACCTTTGGTCATGTTCTCTGAACTCTGCCCCCAAAGATTCAGCCTGGCGTAGTGGTTAAGAGTGGCAACTTCTAATCTGGCAAGCTGGGTTGATTCCACGCTCCTCCATAAGAAGCCAGCTGGGTGACCTTGGGCTCATCACAGTCTGGTTAGAAGCTGTTCTCACAGAGCAGTCTTGTCAGGGCTCTCTCAGCCTCAGCTACCTCACAAGGTGCCTGTTGTGGGGAGAGGAAGGGAAGGAGATTGTAAATCGCTCAGAGACTCCTTTGGGCAGTGAAAAGCAGGGTATAAAAACTACTACTACTACTACTACTACTACTACTACTACTACTACTACTACTACTACTACTACTACTACTACTTCTTCTTCTTCTTCTTCTTCTTCTTCTTCTTCTTCTTCTTCTTCTTCTTCTTCACCTACAGAGTTTTATCTGTGATCAGGGGACATTACATTGGAGACTTCTGACTGGATCTTTCAAGGGTTTGTTTTTGTTTAATCCTAAAGTGGTTTTTAGGATCTAATCGGATCATGGCCACTCAACAAGTCTAACTATCCACTGCCATGTTTTCTAAATCAAAACCAGCTCCCACCTCACTTTCTCATCCTACCTGCCTTTAGCCTTAATAGGAGGGTCTGCCTGCCTTCTTGTTATCCTCAGGGCTAATTGCAGACCTGGTGATCAGAAAATTGGCATGATGTAAAAGGATATACCTCCTCATTGGCCTTTATATATGAGTGCAGGGATCTGTTTGGAGACTCCGTATTTAATAATGGCAATTGTGCGATGAGATACACTGATTATTTACTGCTGTGATCCCTTTGATGTCCTTCTCATTCAAGGTTGACAGCCATGCTAGTCTGTCTGTGGCAGTAGAAAAGAGGAAAACTCCAGAAGCACCATAAAGATTAACAAAATCTGTGGCAGGGGAGGAGTTTTCGTGAATCACTGCTCACTTCTTCAGATGCCTCACATGCATTGAGAAGTAAGGCACTGAATTGGTTAAGGTAGCAAGAATTAATACTAATAAACATATGCAATTCGCTCCATATTGTGAAATTATCCAGCAGAGAGAAGTGACGATCTTTTAATAATTCTCTTCACTTAAAAGCTCATAAATCCCTTCACAAAAGAGCTGGATAAGACAGCTGCAGTTACAGGAGTCGATGGATGGTCAGAAACAGGCTAGTGGCACCAAACTCACAGGGAAACTTCACCTGAGGAGGACCCCGCCCGCAGCTGGGCAGTGGAAGCAAGGCAAGCATCCCCCTCCCGGCTCACTGCCCTCCCCTCAAGTCTCCAGAAGCAGCTTCTAAAAGACAGGAAGGTAGACATGACAAGAGAGAGGGGCTTCCCAAAGTTATGTCATGAATCAGTCCTTGGCACAGGAGGACTCCTCAGGAGATGAAGAATCTGGCTCTGCACCAGCAAACAGCCTGAAACACAGTCTCTGGAGAGAGATTCTATAGAAAATTCATCTCCTGATAAGGAACCTCCCACCCCTGAGCCTAGCACTGTAGGAAAAGGAAGCTCGCACGCCTTTAGAGCAAAAGAGAGGACAGCAAAGACAAGAATTTAAAGAAAGAAGACAAAGTGCTCGTCTACAGACTTGTTATCCCAGGAAACTGAAAGAAGAAGGGAAATCTTTGCAGGATAAGGACTGAATGCAGGAATGCAGTTTCTGGAAGTAATTCCAGGATCAGGATTTAGGGATTGCCATAAGTGGTTTGCAACAACATGTCAGTGAGGGTGCAATACTGGGTCACTTTTGAACAGGCCGACCTGGCCCACTCAGAAAACCTGACCTTTGTCTGTTGGGCTGCTTCCAGACCACATCTTGTCCCTCTGTCAGCCTTGCTGCTTGGCCCAGCCTCAGACCATGCTCTTGACTGCTGCACACCCCAACCTTGGACTGGATTCTGAATATACTTCTGACTTTTGCTTGCCCCACCCTTAGACTGGATCTCTGATTTTGGACTGGTGCCATGCCTATCCTGCTAAGCAACAAAAGTTACCCGACAACAGCTTGGCGGTAACCCTGAACAGACCAGACTTTCTTAAAAAAGAAAGTCTGTATTACATTTCTGGTCTCCCAGTTATGCCTCCCCCTCCTCCAGGGGAATTGATCGCTGTGGTCTGGACATCAGTTGTCATTCCAGGAGATCTACAGGCCCACCTGGGAACCTTGGCTAGGATACTGCTTAAAAATGGGTATTATCACATCACAGAATAAATGAATAAAGCATGCTACAGGCATAGGGACCCTTACGGCTCAACACAGCTTAAAAGTAAAACCATACATAATGCAATAAAACCTCACAAACCACTCCTTCATACACAAACACCTGTCACTCAAACCACATTAAAAGCCTTAACATGGTATAGTGGTTAACAGCAGCAGCCTCTAATCTGGAGAACCAGGTTTGATTCCCCACTCCTGCTCCACATGCTAGGTGACCTTCGGCCAATCACAATTCTCTCAGAACCCTTTCTCAGAACCCCACCTCCCTCACAGGGAAAGCTCTCATGGGGAAAGGAAGGGAAGGCAATTGTAAGCCACTTTGAGACTCCTTGAGGTAGAGCAACCTTTCTCAACATTTTTACTGTTGAGAAACTGCTGAAACATTCTTCAAGCCTTGAGAAATCCCAGGAAATATGTCAGCAGGCCATACCTATCTGCCACATCCCAGAAGTTACGTGTCACCGGATGTGACATCACCAGGCCACTCCCACAGCACAGGAAGTGACAGCAGATAAATATTTTCAGACTAGAAATTAAGCCTGCTGTATGGGAAATACAGCGGGCACTAGCAGGGCACCTGTGAAGGCCTGTCTCCTCCCCCCCCCCAGGCTGAAGGTGTTCCCAGATGCCTGGGCAACGCGATCGCTGGCTCAAAGAGCCGGCGACCACGTTACCCGGGAGCCTGAGAAGGCCTGTCTGCCCCCCAGGCTCTCCCCCCCCCCCCAGTCTCGGCTTCTGGGCGGCGAAAGCAGGCCTGACACTCGGAGGGGCAAATATGTGAGTTTTTATCCTGGACTCACCCCGCCCCTTTCTCCTCTCACATTGCCCTTAGCCTTTTATTCTTACGGCTCCCACAGAGCGGTTTACAGATGTTTGTGAACCATACTTACTTTCTAGGCTGACTACCAGCTTGTTCTTTTTCACCAAAGGGAGTCTGCATTGGGAGCCTTAAGAAACAGGGCTGGGTCAGGCCTATGCTACTCTGTTGCCTCCACCCCAACCCCCCAACACCAAAAACAGGGCCTGAGAAAAGCAGAGTATAAAAGCCTATTTTTTTTTCTTAGCAATCAGCATAGCTTCATGGAACCTTCTAAAGACTTCTAAAAGTGGTGATCCCTGAGGAGGTTTAAAAGGGCTTCAACCTCCTTAAAAGGGCTGCACCTTCCATCAAATACACATTACCTTATTCTCTCATTCTCTTTCTTCTTCAGGAAGAATTTAGGTATGGAATCTAGTGGTGGAAAAATGGCTGAGGTATGAATGGGATTTGCTGGGGCAAAGAACTGGTTGGGAAAAGGACAATATACCTTCCCCCACGTACACACGTTCTACGAGTGGAGCTTAGTGCAAGAGAAAAAATTAGTACAGAAAAATATTAAGTTGCCCCCAGCTTGGAGAACAGAAAGTATATTTTGTGACACCTTCGATTCTACAATATACATGATCATTTTGAATTGGCTACAGTCACTGCTATGCCTTGAAACATGCAAAAAGTCTTGAAAATCTTTTAGAGACTGGGCGTACAACAGTCATTTCTAGGTTGGCTCTGAACAACTAGGAACAAAAGTACAAGTTTATCTCACATCCTGGATCGTTTCCCGTGTGTTTTAATTCCCTGTGGATCTCTTCAATATTGTTCTGGGTTGTACTGTTTTATTCCCATCTCTTCTTTGGTCACTCATGCCTCCATTTACTCTTTTGGTGTTCATCTTAACTTTTAACTCATTCCTTGAATTGCAAGCTCAGTTTTCTTTGCCTTCTTCTGTAGAAGGACGAGTGCACTGCCTTAAATGGCAAAAACAAAGTTTTCCTCTGTAGGTAAAGAATAAACAAAATTGAACCTACCTGGATCCAATCCCTTCCCACAGAGGGTACCTTGATGGAGAAGCAAAGATCTGTGGATATTTCCACCACAGTTTTTCTTTTTTTTAAAATACTTCAGTGTGGAGATGCATTCACACAAACCCCAGCAGCAAATAACAATGAGCATATCTACAGATTAGTCTGAAGGTGTATAGTGGTTCTACTTGATGTAACCCGAAAATTTGCCTCCAGGACACTGAGCCATTGTAACTCAATGAACACATTAGAAGGTCTTGTGATATTTCAGAGAAGCTCCCGCAAAGCTGCAAACTCCCTCTCAGTGTTTAAGACCCATCATTGTAAATTCCCAGTTTTGGTCTCGAGCCACAACATTGATTTTAAAAATATCTACATCAATTCCACTGGAATCTATGGGAGTTCACTGCCGAAGGAGGAGTCTTTGGCCATAAAACTTTACCACAAGCATCTGGGCATAATTTTCTTTAACAAACAGAATTCAGAGTTTGCATAACATCTGCTGTGGTAACTATGAGGACTTTATATCAACCTTTTTTATGCTGTGCTAGCAATAACCACCTACTTTATAGGAAAAGTGTAGTCATTTCCAGCTGGTGACCTTTGTGAGGTGGACACCTGTCCAATATGAATTGGACTCAAACCCTCAGCACATCTGAAGCGGTTGAGGGAAGACTCGCATCAGGGTAACAGCTTTATTTCAGTACGCGGAAGTGACCTGTAAATTTGTTTATTCCAGGATAACATCATTTTCCGATAAACCTTGGCCTCTCTGTTGGGATTTGCTAAGCTAATACCACTTCATAGTTTGGGGAAACACTTTGTCTAATACAGCAAAAAGGAGGTGGAATGACCCCCCCCCCAAGGGATCTTCTCTTCAATCTGAAGGCACTAATTTTTACAGATGACCTGATTGCTGTCTCTTTCCACAGCAATAAACAAGCCAATGCAAATTAACTATATGTGCTGTTAATAAAATGAGAATCAACACAGTAAAAGTTTGAGAGAGAGAGAAAACAAATTGCAAGTAATGCCAACCAGCTTTGGTTCTTTTTTTAAAAACAAAAAAATGGACATAGGAAAAGCCCAACATTTTGTGTATCTTGGTGGCACTGCAAACAAAACAGGTGGAATGGATGAAGAGATTAAAACCAGAGAAGTAAAAGCCAGAGACACCTTTTGCAATGAAAAAGCCAGCCTGGAGCAACAGCAGTTTCCCCTCCAAACTAAACTGAAACTATTTAATAGAGGTGTAAAACCTTTCTTTTTATATAGTGCTAAAACTTGGAGACTTATTAAGACTTTACTTTTTCAACCTCGTGGCTTTCTAAAAAACAGCCAAAAAAACAAGCCGACCACATCCCATTGCCAGAAAAAAAATTGAAAAGGAAAGCATTCGGTTCTTTGCCACACATTGAGTTCCACAATTCCGTTTGTGTTGACTGTCTTGCTACAAAGCTGCTGGGGTGGACCGAACTCAACTTGCTGTGCAGTGCTATACCAGAGTGACACCCATCTAAGTCCCTTGAGGTCACTGGATTTAGAAGAGGCTAACTACATTTGGATTGTACAGACTTTGTCATCCCTAAATTCTCTTCTAAGAGCAGGGAATTATAACATATACACAATACGAATAAGTGATACGTAGGTCTATGCCTTTATATCAAGATCTTTAGGTCTCAAAGATATACCAGAAGAAATATCAGGGCTGGTTTATCTATATAGAGTATGTAGCATGTGCTACAGGACCTGCACTTCCCTCATGGATCAGGGTCATAGCCTCCCCCCCCATTCCCTCTTTAAGGACACTCAGAGTGACACCCCTTTCCACTGTGAGGGGCCCTCCACCCCTAGTTTGTTGCTCCCATTACAATTGTACTCTGCTAGGGCCCTGCGAATCCTTAAACTGGCTCCAATGCTACGGGTCCCATGAATCCTTAAACCACACCTGAAATATATCAGAATAGTTAACGCACTTCTGTGCCAGGTAGAAATCTGGTAGCCACAAGGCATGCCATTAGAACCAGAAGAAAGTCAGGGGGAAAAAATAAGACATTTTGATTTGTTGAAATGTGTGAAGCATGCCTCATAATCGCCACTATCTGCATATAACAAATGAGGCCACAGGAAGTTGTGCTGTGGAAATGTCATCTTTGTGCTGGACGAAGTCTCAGGTTGCGTGAAGGTGAGTCTGCTGTGGCAGCCAGGGCCTAAGTCCGAAAATAGGACAGGCCACAATATCATAGGGACAAAAGACACCTCAGGTTGAGGGAAAGGTGGAAACGTGGGCAAGGATGAGAAAAGTACCAGTTGTTGTAGGGGAAAAAATTGGGAGTGGAACTTGGGGTCCTGGATGTTGCTGGTGACAGAAAAGTGTTAATCCTGTCACAACAAGAAGTTGCCTATAAAGTTTGGAGGTAGAATTTCTAACACCTGCAAGACCTACTGCAAACACCATTCCTCTTTCCCTCGGTGAATAATGATGAATACGTATTTTTACAAGAGAGGGGGTCTGACAGTTTAGAGTAGATGGGTGGGCAGGCCATATTCCTGCTGAAAGCGTTTTCGAATAACAAAACGCATTCTATGGCCGAAAATAGAGTAAAAAGCTGCAATCTTCAGTTTAAACTTACACCTCAGTTACAACTGGTTAGGAAATCTCCCTCTTTATATCACTCTGAGGTAACATGTCAACGCAAGTAAAATGTAATAACCTGCTCCCTGGCTTGACAATGGTACATCAGTTGTGTTGCCAGTCAGCAACTCGAAACTTTTCCCCTTGTGCGAAAGTAATTATTCGAAAACCTTCTGGAGGCACTACCACCAACGTGCAACCCTTCCATGGGAAAACAAAGCCATTCAGGGGAGGTGTGAATTCTTATTCTTCAGCATCTCAGGGGGACTTTGCCAAAATAATCCGAGACCCATATGTGTTAAGTGATCAGCGACGCTGGAAAGCTAAATCCAGTGAAGCAAACCCTGAAACCCTCTTGGCAGCAGTGCCAAAGAGAAGAATGTCAATTTTGTCAGGGATGACTTCAAGCAAAGTGGGGTCATGATATGCGTCTTGGGAGAGATGGCCAAGGGAAGAAGCGTTCGGGAAAGGTCTGAACTGTTTGCTCATATTCACACTAACTTAAGTGTGACAGTATAAACTAGATTAAGCTCCAGTTCACCCATATATATGGATTGCAAGATGGCACCAATTCTCTCCAGGTATTTCTCATTAATTCAGTCAACTGGCAAGAGTTACTTCACTTATTCCAGTAATGGGGACACACTACAGTACAAACATGAGAGCCCTTCTGGTTCAGAACAGATGTTCATCTGTCCAGTTTCCTGTCTTCCCTAGTAGCCACCTAGATATTTCAGAAGGCCCACAAAAAACAGATTACAGCTTCCTCCTTTTATTGCTTCTATGGCAACTGATGTTTAGCATCCTCCACTCAGGTCATTATGAATCTGGAGATTCCATTTAGCTATCAGGGCTAAGGAACACTAAAAGACCCACTTCTGAGATGTATTGAAGGCACGCAGTTAATTATATTATCTGTGAACCAGTTTCAATCCTTTTTGGTGTTTGCCCCCAGGCTATGGGATTCTTTCCAGCTATACTCAAATGCTCAAAATCTTTTCAAAATATCTGTTCAGGCTACATTGAGAATCAGGTTTATATCAGGAATACCTGAGGGAAATGTACTGAATTTAATAACATTTTATTGTTTTTATGTTGTTGTTGGCTTTGTGACTGTCCCTACAAAATAGGACATCTAAATAAAAGAAGGAACAAATAAGGAAATAAACATGTAAGGAACAGCTGCTGAGTTTGGAAGGGGGTTTCCCAGATTACTTGAGGTCACAAATTCATCTGAATGTATACCAAATAATTTCAACACATCCTGAAATGAATAAGTACCAGCTAACATGAAAACCCTTGCCAATGATATATGATAGATTTTTCCACGGCCGTTCCCTTCTTATTAAAGATGTAAATCAAAACCACCACGGAATGATTTATAAAAGCACAAAAATCAAGGCAGAAAGTTTGTATGCCAGATTTTTTAAGAAACGTAAATTGTCATTTCCAACACATCCTTCATCCTCATTCCATATGTGTCAGTAGCATTCCTATTCACACTCACTGCAGGTGAAAAAACTGCAAAATAGATTGTCAAGTGATCTTACTTCGAAAATGCAGCTCTGTTCTTGAGATATCCCAGGCCTAGGACAACCAATTTCAAGATGGGGACATGCTCCTGATCCCCAGGAGGAGGAGGAGGGAGGAGGAGGAGGAGGAGGAGAAGGAGAAGAAGAAGAAGAGCAGGAGTAGCAAGAGCTGGGTTTTTCTATCTGGCTTTTTACTACTCAAAGGAGTCTCAAAGCAGCTTACAGTTGGCTAGCCCTCCACTCCCCACAACAGACTTAGAGAGCTCTGAGAACTGTGACTAGCCCAAGGTCACCAAGCTGGCTGCATGTGGAGAAGGAGTGGGGAACCAAACCTGGTTCTCCAGATTAGAGGCCACTGCAACATCAAGCTGGCTCTCAGAGATTAATTTATCTGGAGGAAAAGGCATCACTGGGGAATAGACTCTATGGCATCACATCCCTGCTGAGCTCCCTCCCATCCCCAAACCATAGGGATGCCAGCCTGGATCTGGAGATCCCTTGAAATTATAGCTCATCTGCACAATCCCTATACTACATTTATGTATGGGGCATGCGCATTGGTAGAATATGTTGCTATTTTTTAATGGATACCAAATGAACACATAATGAGAATTTGGAGGGCTCATAGCATATATACAGCATAGTTATTTTTGCAAATATGCTATTATACTTACGGAGATACACCAGAGTACACATACACAAAAATGCTTGCTGAAAAATTGTGTTTCCCTTTGGGATGCAAAAAATTCTTTCTCTTTGTTCTGTAGACCTGAGAAAAGGGTTGAGAATAGACACCATGAAGTTTAGAGGTTGTGTCAGAGGTAGGTGCAGTGTTAGTATGTGTGGTTTCTAAGATGTATAAATTCAGGTACACAAGCTTCAGAATATATAGAATTCTCTTTTCTCATGTTTCTCCATGAATGTGTGAGTCTTTTAATCAACCTTTCTGTAGTGTTAATAGGTTTGTGGGCTAACTGTGTCTGACAATGTGTTGTTTGGAGACCTCCTGGAATTACAACTGACCTCCAGGAGATCAGATACGCTGGAGAAAATGGCTGCTTTAGAAGGTTGACCCCATGGCAGGAATGGCCAAACTGCGGTTCTTTGGATGTCCATATGTCACCCTGAGTCCACTAGAGGGAGTTAAAGAGTTGGGATATTCCTTATAAGGAAGAAAAGGCGCAATTTCCCCAGGAGGATTAGAGGCCCGAAGCTGCAGGGAGAAGCCCTCTCCCCTCAGAAGCATGCGTTTGTATAAAAACTATATCTATTTACATTTTAGGTAAGGAATTCTGCTGCCAGTTGTATCCTGGTGCCTTCCATCTGGAGAATGTAATAATACCAGAGACTTCTGTGTTGTTGTTGTTGTTATGTGCGAAGTCGTGTCCGACCCATCACGGCCCCATGGACAATGATCCTCCAGGCCTTCCTGTCCTCTACCATTCCCCAGAGTCCATTTAAGTTTGCACCTACTGCTTCAGTGACTCCATCCAGCCACCTCATTCTCTGTCGTCCCCTTCTTCTTTTGCCCTCGATCTCTCCCAGCATTAGGCTCTTCTCCAGGGAGTCCTTCCTTCTCATGAGGTGGCCAAAGTATTGGAGTTTCATCTTCAGGATCTGGCCTTCTAAGGAGCAGGCAGGGCTGATCTCCTCTAGGACTGACCGGTTTGTTCGCCTTGCAGTCCAAGGGACTCGCAAGAGTCTTCTCCAGCACCAGAGTTCAAAAGCCTCAATTCTTTGACGCTCGGCCTTCCTTATGGTCCAACTTTCGCAGCCATACATTGCAACTGGGAATACCATAGCCTTGACTAAACGCACTTTTGTTGGCAGGGTGATGTCTCTGCTTTTTAGGATGCTGTCTAGATTTGCCATAGCTTTCCTCCCCAGGAGCAAGCGTCTTTTAATTTCTTTGCTGCAGTCCCCATCTGCAGTGATCTTGGAGCCCAGGAAAATAAAATCTGTCACTATCTCCATTTCTTCCCCATCTATTTGCCAGGAATTGAGAGGGCCGGATGCCATGATCTTTGTTTTCTTGATGTTGAGTTTCAAGCCAACTTTGGCACTCTCCTCCTTCACCCGCATCAACAGGCTCTTTAGTTCCTCTTCACTTTCTGCCATTAGAAAGTTTATGTAAGCCGCCTCGAGCCTTCGGGGGGAGGCGGGGTATAAATATAAATATAATAATAATAATAATAATAATAGAGTGGTATCATCTGCATATCTGAGGTTGTTGATATTTCTCCCTGCAATCTTGATCCCAATTTGTGACTCCTCTAATCCCGCATTTCTCATGATGTGCTCTGCATACAAGTTAAATAGGCAAGGCGACAGTATACAGCCTTGCCGAACTCCTTTCTCAATTTTGAACCAGTCAGTGATTCCATGTTCAGTTCTCACTGTTGCTTCTTGACCTGCATATAAATTTCTCAAGAGACAAATAAGATGCTCTGGTATTCCCATCTCTTTAAGAACTTGCCACAATTTGTTGTGCTCCACACAATCAAAGGCTTTAGCATAGTCAATGAAGCAGAAGTAGACGTTCTTCTGGTACTCCCTAGCTTTCTCCATGATCCAGCGTATGTTGGCAATTTGATCTCTAGTTCCTCTGCCTCTTCGAAATCCTGCCTGTACTTCTGGAAGTTCTCGGTCCACATATTGCTGGAGCCTAGCTTGTAGGATTTTGAGCATAACTTTGCTAGCATGAGAAATTAGTGCGATGGTGCGGTAGTTTGAACATTCTTTGGCATTGCCCTTCTTTGGGATTGGAATGTAAACTGACCTTTTCCAATCCTGTGGCCATTGTTGAGTTTTCCAAATTTGCTGGCATATTGAGTGTAGCACTTTTACTGCATCGTCCTTTAAGATTTTGAATAGTTCAACTGGAATGCTGTCACTACCACTAGCTTTATTGTTGCTCAGACTTCCTAAGGCCCATTTGACTTCACATTCCAGGATGTCTGGCTCCAGGTCAGTAACTACCCCATTGTGGTCATCAGGGATGTTAAGCTCGCTCTTGTATAGTTCTTCTGTATAATTTTGCTACCTTTGTTTGATCTCTTCTGCTTCTGTGAGGTCCCTACCATTTTGGTCCCTTATCATACCCATCTTTGCATGAAACGTTCTCTTCATATCTCCAATTTTCTTGAAAAGATCTCTGGTCCTCCCCATTCTATTGTTTTCTTCTATTTGTTTGCACTGTTCATTTAAGAAGGCATTCTTATCTCTTCTAGCTTTTCTCTGGAATTCTGCATTCAATTGGGTGTATCTTTCTCTTTCTCCCTTGCCTTTCACTTCCCTTCTCTCCTTAGCTATTTGTAAAGCTTCCTCAGCCAGCCATTTTGATTTCTTGCATTTCTTTTTCTTTGGGATGGTTTTAGTTGCTACCTCTTGTACAATGTTGCGAACCTCCGTCCATAGTTCTTCAGGCACTCTGTCTATCAGATCTAATTCCTTAAATCTATTTGTCACCTCCACTGTGTATTCGTCAGGGATATGATTTAGTTCATACCTGAGTGGCCTAGTGCTTTTCCCTACTTTCTTCAATTTAAGCCTAAATTTTGCAACAAGAAGCTCATGATCTGAACCACAATCAGCTCCTGGTCTTGTTTTTATTGACTGGATAGAACTTTTCCATCTTTGGCTGCAGAGCACGTAGTCAATCTGATTTCTGTGTTGACCGTCTGGTGATGTCCATGTGTAGAGTCGTCTCTTGGGTTGCTGGAAAAGAGTGTTTGCTATGACCATTGTATTCTCTTGACAAAATTCTACCAGCCTGTGCCCTGCTTCATT